>NC_091625.1:100237024-100541469 GCF_027580195.1 Bos mutus
AGAAGCCTGCGCGGCGCTCCGAGAGGCCGCGGGGAGAGCCGCTCCTTACAGGGGTTGCTGGCGGACAGAGCTCCCAGAGCGGTCCGTGTCTGCTAAGGAAGCACCGTCTGATGCTTCAGTGACGGGACGGTGGCATTTTTACCATTACCCGAGGATGTCACCTTAACTGTTTAGCCTGGAAAGCCTCCTGACCACACTCACACTTGGCGGGACTTGGTGACTGGAGGCGGGGAGGGCGACCCTGCCAGGGTCACTGCCGCGATGGGTGAGCAAGGCACCACTGCAGGAGCTGCGGAAGAAGCACACCGGCCGGCCGCGCGGACGCCGAGTTCAGCGTCTGGAGGCAGAACCTCAGTGCCCCCGGGTGGACGCGCCAAGAGGCAAGCCTGGGAGGGCGGTGGGGCCGCAGGAGGTGGGCAGAGGGCAGGGGTCCTGCCTCCCTCTCGTGCTGCTGGGGAGGGGCTGGTGCCCTTCTCACGGTACCCCGGGCCTAAATCCTGTGCTAGGAGGCACGTCTGCTGTTGGCAGGAATTCTCAGAGGCAGTTGGATGGATGTGAGAAGGAAAACTCAGGAGCATGTAAAATCAGCAGGGTAGACATCTCCAGAACACGAAGAAAAACCCTCCGAAATACTCCTGCCCATGGGGGTGGGGCCATGAGTCTATTCCCGGCCGTTTCCCCAGTCACAGCTGCATAGGAGGTGCTGGTCAGTCCAGGATATGCCTGAGCCTGTGGCCACACCTGGTTCCTCTAGCCAGCGACCCCAGTCCTCTACTGAGGACCGCACCTTCTCTAAAGACACGAGAGTGCTGGGAGCGAGCTCCGCCCATGGCAAAGGTCATGAGGAAGGAGGCTTGGCATACGCAAAGGCTGGATCGAGCCTCAGGAGTTCCCCTGGAAATTCTCGAGCATCTACCCCCCAAACCAGAGTCTGCCTACTTTCTGCTTTGTGTTCTCACGGGCTGTCCCCCACTACCTCTCTCTGAAAAAAGAGTTAGTTTACAGCTCCAGTTAATAATTCCTGGGTGTGACAGTGTTTAACCTATAAATTCCTTTGGAAGTCCTCTAGCCTGCCTGAATAGGTTTTTCCGGCCACATGTGATTGTTCAGAGCCTCCCAACTGTGAGAGGCAGGAGATGTTCTAAACTGTCTAAACACAGATTCTTTTGAGCAGTTAAAAGATTGATTAGAAATTGTGTTGGTGAAGGGATTTTCACTTGTTGGGCCAATGTTTGCTGCTAAGTCTCCATATCCCTTACCTGCTGTGTCCCTGGCAGTGTATTGATTAATATAATTGGTGTAAGTAGTAGCTTTAATGTTTGTAACCTTGGACCCTTGAGTTAATTCTTTTCTTGATTGAGCCCACCACAACTTTGCCCTATAGGAATGCAACTTTATCTAATGCTTTTGGAGGGAGGCTGGTGCCTGACTTTGGAATAATCACCTTTAGAGAAAAATAAGTTTCTTAAAATGTTAACAGGCCTCCGGGCCAGAAGATGATGCAAATCACCTAAGCTTTTGCATATGATAAGTTTGCAGGAAGAAAGCCTGGCTTGCTGCATGACTCTACCCCTTCCCCCATTATCCTCTATGCATAACTTAAGGTATAAAAACTACTTTGGAAAATAAAGTGCGGGCCTTGTTCACCGAAACTTGGTCTCCCCATGTCATTCTTTCTCTCACCTTCTGGCTGAATTATTCAGCCTCTTTTCTCCACTGAATTTCCTCACTGAGCTATCCTTATTTCAGCCTCTTTTCTTCACTGAATTTTCCTACTGAGCTATCCTCATTCTATTACTCTTTATATCCTTAATTAACGTTTAATTAAGCAGTTGTTTCCTGATCCTTGCCGACGCCGTCCCCGCTTCGAATTCCCTGGATCCACCGGGGCTGGACCCCGGCACGAGAGCAAATGCACAAACATACCTAACCAGTGACCGAAATCCCTTCTCTAATACTTGGAATCTAATGCCCCCCAACAAGTCTGTGGATCTCAACAGCTTGACTGAAACTAATTCACTGCCTTGAGTTTCAGTGACCATGTTCTGACCATTCTGGGAACACTGCATTATGTAATATGCAGTCCCCACATTGCTGAGGATTTGCTGAAAATGAGATAAACCGTTGACACCACCTTCACCTTCAACGGCAAAAAACAGAGGCAGTCTTCCTTGCCTGGGTCACACCCTCCCCATCCCGCCCCGCTGGTATCACTGCTATTACCACTCAGGTCAGGTTTCAGTCCATCGCAACCCTGGCCTTTTTAAAAGCTAATTCTATTATGTTTAGAAAAGGTTTTCTGAAGAAACTTTATGAAGGTTATCAAAATTCACTGGCAGATTTAAATAGCAGAGATGTCATCACAGCCGAATGCATGAACTCACTTAGGACTCAGGAAGCACACGGGGTTGAGGAGGCCTAAATATCTCTAAGCGAAAGCATGCTGACGTCATCTCTGGCATTTGCCTTTCTTTCTGTACAAGTAAATGGTCTCACAGGATGAGTAAGGGCAAAGAAGGTATAAACTGTCATAAAGTTTTATAATATCTGCCTACAGAAAGCTCATTTTAGTATGTGTGTGTTTTAATATATATATGTGCATACCTATAACACACATTTATTATACACACACATATATAGGTACACACATACCTATATTTTATGCATATATGCAAACACATACACACCCACACATATCCATACACATCTTTCATCTTGCTTAAATTTCCAGGTATATATGGATCTACCTACCTGTCCATCCAAACCATCCATCCATCCGTACGTACATCACTTAACAAAATGAAGGACAGGGACCATCAGGAATGGTGACTCCCTGTTGCTTTCGGGGACAGAACCGGCCTGGGGACAGGTGGGACGTTCGGCCCCTGTCGGACGCGGCTCCGGCCGGGCAGACCTCTCCCCTTCCCCGGCAGGGAGTCAGAGGAGCACCTGCATTCCAGCAGGCTCACGTTCACCTTGGCAGCCCCGAGGAAAAGGAGCGTGGACAGGCACAGTCTGCTGGGCTCAGGAAGATCCGGTGTGCGGTACCACCAGGCACGGGGGCAGGGGGACACTGAGGAGCCCCCTGGAGAAGCTGGCGGGAGGAAACCAGCCCTGGGTGGGCGGGGGCCTCGGCTACTCCAGGAAGGAAGGCTGCCCTGAGCGGTAAACACCCTTTGCTTCGCAGGTGACCACAGCGGTCGCTGCTGAGGTCCTGCCGGGGGTGCCTCACATTCTTGCAAATTCAGAATCCTTCCGGTAACCAGACCCATAATCAGGGGACCTAATGAGATATCTCTTCCTCCTTCAAGGTGCTAACACTGAGAGGAGGAAACGGGGTCCACTATTCTGAATCAAACACAGAGCGTATTTTAAAAATTGTGATGGAAATCAAATCTACGAGGTAATAGCTACTTTAAGATGAGTTTGAGGAAAAGCTTTAAGTGAAGAAGCAAATGCATCTCACTGTGATGTGAGAACTGGCAGCGTCCAGAGCGGTCACTAAGAACATCGTAAAAGCAACAGAATTACAAACACACAAAAGGAAAAAAAGAACTTCAATGCACTTAAAATCTTACCTGCCTAACTTTAGAGATTTGTTGGTCAGCACATTCTAGTTGTAGAATATGACAATCCACATAGATTAAATGAACTATGTGAAATAGTTCATTTGCCTCAGGGTATAAGGTACTTAAAAACCGAATGTGGTTACAAAATATATATATATAAATCTTCAAAAAAGAGCCTTTTTTCAAAAAAAAAAAACCAACACGATTATCTGAGAACAACTCTAAGGAACGGTTCTACAGTAAAACGTGGCTGCTGTTTTTAAAGAGGGCCCCAACTACCGAAGCCAGGAGTCTCTCAGAAGGCGACGGGCCTGGCGGCTCACCTGCAGGATGGACACGGTCTGCGAGAAGTGGTGCTGCTCCATGGTGGACGTGGAGTAGAGCGCGGCCAGCGGGTGGTCAAACTTCTGCAGGTAGCTGTTGCTGAATCCCCGGTGGTCCAGGTCGTGGCACAGACACGCGATGAGCAGCCCTTTGCGCTTAAGAGACAACACAGCACAGACATTCAAAACAAAGAAACGGGGCTCTCACGCTGACTTCTGTCACGGATGCAGCCCCCGTCCTCAGGAACAGCAGCAATGCCGGATAATCCAGCCTCCTTTTTAACCACGTTGCTTTCTGCGGCTGACTCTGACAACCAGATTACTATTGAGGTTTCCTGCTGAGCTCTGGGAAAAAGTGTTTAAGTGGGGGCAAATTAAAGCAAGGGTTCCAAAGAAGGACAGATAAAGTGAATCTGCAAAAGGAGAAGGCAGTTTCCATTCTTCTTTCAAAAATCTATTGGACACTAAATTCTAGCGATGGTATGGTTATCGTGAATGAGGACTGTAACAAGGAAATCATAAAGCATGGGGCAGGCAGCTCCTTTTCTCTGCAGGGTCACGAGTCCTGGAGCAGGAGGAGAGAAGGGGGTTGAGTTGGGGCCTTCACAGCGGCCGCTGGGGCCGATGCAGAGAGGACAGCGTGGCCACTGGGAAGGTCTGCCTGGGAGTGGCACAGCTGGGGTGAAGGCACTCCGGTCCCCGAGCTCGAGGCTGGGTGGCCAAGGAAGGGCTAGACAGCAGGGCATGAACGGACAGGGGTGCCCGCGTCCTCTCTGAGTGTGTCACCAGCTCCACGTCTGTAAATCAGTGGAGCCTCACAGTGCCCCTGTCTTCTTGTGAGGGAAAAGGTCAGATCAGCGTTTATGTTTTAACTGCATTTCATGTTCTGGGCTCTCGGGGGACAGGATAAGTGTCCACTATCTAGGGCGTGAGGGCAACGACAGCAGCTGGCCTCATCTGCGCCCTTCAGTACAGTTCGGCTTTACCAGGGAAGAGAGACCACAAAAACCAGTGCTTCGTTGAGGGACGTTTTGGCGACACTGGAATGTCCGTTTCTATATTTCTTATACAAAACAATAGGAAAAAATGCTTGGATACTGCCATTTAAAACTCTGCTGCTCATGAATCTACTGAACCAAAGTTTGTCCTGGAATAACACGGCACCTAATTATATCGTGAATGGGCTGCAGACACAGAGTGTTCAAACCCACTCAGCCACCTGCAAACGGGGCAAGGAAGGGCGCGCGCACCTCGAGGTCGGTGAAGAGCCCGCGGCTGCTCTGCAGGATGGCGTACATGCAGTGGGCCACCGTCACCGCGTGCTTCCAGTTGTGATAAGGAACCCGGCGGTAGTTCTTCTTCACAGACATGATGAAACGGCACAGCTTCTCCAGCTCGAAGCTGTGCGGAAGAGACACCGTCACGACAGGAACTGGTGAAGAAACAACGGGCTCCAGGAGGCAGCTCTGGTCTAGACACGTGGGTCTGTGCCCACGCACACCTGCCCCGGGGAGACTTCCGGGTGCCGAGTGAGCCTCGTTCACCAGCTCCCTGGCATTCCTCCAGCCAGCAAGGAAGGAGGACTCTTTACCGGCTTCCTCTCAGACACTGTAACAGGCCCACCAGCGAGCAGACCCCAGAATCTGCTTGCCTTCCCTACCATCGACTCCCATCACCGCTTCCTGAACAGTCAACCATCTCCTGCAGCCCACAGGGTCAACAGACAGCAACATACCATCACCCTGCTCAAGAGTGTTCTGAGAGTTTCTTCTAAAAAAAGCGCATTCACGTTCACAAACTGCAAACGTGCACACCATAAGAATTTTCTAGATGAGAGGCTATCCTTTGAAAAGGAATCCAAATTACTGTGGTACACTCAAATTATCAACTGGCAGTGGCAGATGGTCACACTCAAATACTTAACAGTACATGAAAGACTATGACGCATGCTCTTATTCTACAGTGTGGTAATAGATTTTGTATTTTTTTAAAATAGACTTCTTTAGAGCCCCACTAACTCTCTCAATGGATATGAGGCAACTTAAGACAAAAGCGTATCAATATGAAACAGGGCTCTGGAAATACCAGAGATGAGAGTTCAGAAAACCTCTAAATATTAATACGCATAACCTTTATGTTTCTCTACTGAAAATTTCCGAATAGTACCTGAAGTATAAGGTGTGTCATTACAAGAGTTTCATCTGGTCAAACTCTCAACTGCTATCTAAGAAATAAGTTAGGTATCTTGCGCTCATTCTTTTGAAACAGTGATTTATAAAAGCCGCTGATGGGAATAAGAGAAAACAGAATTCAGTGGGACAGGAGTGACAATTTAGCTCTAGAGAAGCCAAGAGCCTCGATAAGCCACTTAATGACTAGTGGAAAAAAGAAAGAAACATTTCTTGCATTTTAACTATGTGTTTAAGCTACATTAAAAACAAACGAACGAACGAAAGGGCTCGCAGTTCCTCAGGGACAGGCCACAGAAGAAGGGGGACGTGGGAGGAACGCACAAGGTAACGCCGCCGAGCAAAGGACACCACTGAGTCAGGAGGCCTGGCTCCTCCACTCCTGCTCTAACCGGCACGTTAAAGTCAAAGGTGAAAGGCGACGCTGAACGTGTGCGCTTGTTCCAAGACACCCGCAGGATCAGTATGCGATTATTTATCCCAGCTACACCTACATTCTCAGCATCACCTGGTCAGACGTGGTTATGAACCAAGGGAATCTAAGAAGGCTGCACGCTGTCTAATAATCTTAGCCTTTTTTTAAAAATTCAAGTGCTTAGAGAAAACAATTTGTGGCATGTTTTAATTATTAACCGAGAATACGGTGAGGCATCAAGGTGGTCCTGCATACCAGGCTGTCCCACAGGATCGGTGGATCATGTACACGAAAATTCCAGGCCACATGTTTTCAAAGGGGCCAACGTCAAAGTGGAACCTGGAATAAACAGAAAGCACAACTCAGGAGGAAACGCAGCGAGCTGGGATAAACGTGCAAATAAAGCAAGTAAATTTTATGTCTATGAAGAAACTAAAAGAATACTGGGAGTTCGGCCCCCTGCCTTCTCCCCTCCTCAGTCACATCTCTGTTGTAATCAAATGCTTCCAGGAGGACATTCCACCCACCCCCTCAGGAACTTAGTCCAAGATTTAAGCCACTGCTTAAGTCTCTGTTACAAAGGAATACTGTGGTCATTATCATCAGAGCAATGATAAAGGACAACATAATGATGCTCTTAATACCACACACTCATCAGGACACACACAACACGTACATGACACGGGCCCGACACAATCCATAGAAAAAGGGGGATCTCATTTGAAATTCTTTTAGTGCTGAAAATCCGTCTATTTCCCATTTTTATCCAGAGAAAACTTTTATAAATATTAGCATTCAAAGCTATTACCTATTTTCATATGCTAATTTAGTTGTGGATATTTAACCCCAATAAGCAGAATGCTCAAGTATTAGACCATTTTCCTTTAGGTGCAACACTTCTGACACCAAATGTGTGAGTTTTCCACGCCAAGCAGTTCTCCAGTTCTCTGCAGACACCCACTGATTTCCTAGGATTCAACCCCATTCTCACACTACCTGGAGTTGAGGCAGACCTCACAGCTCAAGGGCTGGGGCCCACAGACTGCTCTACTTTATACGCCAATCACAAGTCAAGGCCACCCGCCCTTCTAATCCGTCAGCCATTCCCACAAGCCCCTCCTCGGGGGAGATAATGCGCTAGAAGAGCTCCAGAACTCAGAGGAACACTTCAGCTAGACGTCTGGCTTATTATTGGGACACAACTTGAGAGCGGCCAAGAGGAAGAGGTGCCCAGGGCCAGGCAGTGGGGCGGGCCGTGCAGCGCCGGCCTCTCTCTGGGGGCACCCCCTTTCCAGCACCTGACGTGCTCCACAGTCTGGAAACTCTCAGAACCCCTCAGTTAGGGTTTTCTGGAGCTTCCAGCACACAGGGTACAGGTGATGAAATCCTTGCTCACTGGTAGCCCCCACCCCCACCCCGTCTCTCTCCCTGGAAAGGAGTCCAAGGGCAGGCCCTCATCCGCCCAGAGTCTTTCATTAGCAAAAACTCTTGAGTGGTTGAAAGAGGCTTAATATGAATAACAAAAGATACCTCTCTCACCCAAATCACTCAGGAAATTTTAAGGGTCAAAGGAGCTCTGTGCCGGGAACTAGCTACGCAGCCCACAGGCGTGTTTCTTATTGTATCAAAATATATGTGTGTATTACTTGTGCAGTCGTGTCCGACTCTGCAACCCGCGGACCGTGGCCCACCAGGCTCCTCCGTCCTGGGTATCACAACACATACCATATATATACACACACACACTATGTAACACATACACTGTCAACACATAAACTGAGGCATATTATTTGAGCAAAACCCACTTGAAAAGGGCAGCACCTACTTAGAGTGGTCAGAAGTCATGGGAACACCTCTATAGAGACCGTGCCAAGAAAATGAACCATCTGATTGGCTCCAGCTAAAGCCTAGCTGGCTGTTCAGAACTGTTGTCCTTAGCATTTCCGTCTGGTGACCCTGAGGCATTTACAGGCACAGATTCCCATTTGTTTACTAGGCCAGCAGGGCATTTAACGCACAGCAATCTAATGACCTCCTTATTTAAATAATTTAACAATACGGTTTTTCTTATTTTAAATAACTGTCAGCTCTGGATCACTTTTGAAGATTTTTCTATGTTGTTATTAACACACAGAGTTGGCTTACACTTTTGATGGGCAGTCTGACCACCAGTAACAAATGTATTAGCCTGGGATTAGAAGCGAAGTGTGGATGTTAAACTGTGTATTATAAAGTCTCAAATGTAACTGGCAAACTTAAAACTATATGGAAATGAAAGCTTTCAGTTATCTGAGATTAAATGCCATTTTGAATAGTAAATATTTCATAAAGTATGTAAACAAGGAAAGCTAACATTTAGGTTGGTTCATTTCAAAATGGCATTCAGACTAGTTTTTCTAAAGATAAAGATATCCGGCCTTTCCTTCCTTGGAAGGGGGAAACGGTCAGGTCAGAGACCGCACGTGGAACGCAGTATTTATGATTCTGCTTTTGGAAGCCACTTCACTCTGAGTTCAGTGGGCTGAGAACCGTGGCTGAGGACGCGGGCGGGGCAGGGCGCTCACAGCTCGATCTCTCTGCACAGGCGGCCGGGCAGGTTGAAGTGCATGAGGCCTTGCCACTCTTCCGCGGTGCAGATGCTGTGGTAGGACAGCTTCTCCATCGTGACCCTGTAGATGCACTCCGAGTGCCGGATCCTGTGGTACATCTGCGCCAACACAGAAAAGGTAAACTAGCGCGTGCGTGGTCGGCATTAAAGTGCAGAGGCTGCTTTAAAAACAAAGCCACAGCTGCAGCCGGCTTCACTATTACTCGTCCTTAACTACTGTTACTGCGTGTTACCATCCGTTAACTACCATCACCATTAGTTCAGTTCCGTTCAGTCGCTCAGTCGTGTCCGACTCTTGGCGACCCCGTGGACTGGAGCACGCCAGGCCTCCCTGTCCATCACCAACTCCTGGAGCTTGCTCAAACTCACGTCCATTGAGTCAATGATGCCATCCAACCATCTCATCCTCTGTTGTCCCCTTCTCCTCCAGCCTTCAATCTTTCCCGATTTTTCTCACCATCACTATATATTTTCATATTTACTGAAAAACCCCACATGTGACACTGAAGACACAAATGGCTTTTTAAGAAATTATATATCCATTTTAAAAGACTTCTTAAATTTTGTAACAAGTATTTTTTTTTTTGTCAGACGGCCAGCCATTCTATCTAGGTGGAGAGATTACCTGGTATGTTATTCTTGGACTCCCAGCCTTGCTGGGAAATAAACATCTGATGTTCATAAGCCACCTAGTCCATGGTATTTTGTTATAGCAGCACAAATAGACTAAGATGCAAAACAACTAAATTGAGACATCAGTTGACTTTTTTTCTGTGTCTCCTTTTAAAAATATTTAGCTTAACTCTTGGTGATCTCAGAGTCCTCTAGTCCAGGGAGTTTGAAAATTTGTTGATTGTAAAGTTCTTTATTGGCAAAATAAGTTTATAGATGCACGTGTAATAAATGTATGCCCCATGAGAAATTACACACTGTGCTAATATATTGTTTGTATTATAAATTAAAATATAATAGAAAATTTTAAAGATAAAAAGTACATGTTTTAAAAATATTGACTTAGCATGACTCTTGGTCACACTAAACAATGATATATTTCGAAATGAAGCACTATATGTTATCTGTTGTCAAGTTTTTTTCTTTATTACTTGGTGAGATGGTGGTGTTTGATTTAACACTTGAAAACAGTGGTACTAGTGGAGAAAAATATGCCAAAAGTGCGTGAGTGTGTGCTAAGTGGTTTCAGTCGTGTCCGACTCTGTGACACTCTTTGGACCACAGCTCTCCAGGCTCCTCTGTTCATGCTACTCTCCAGCCAAGAACACTGGAGTGGGTGGCCATGCCCTGCTATAGGGGATCGTCCCTACCCAGGAATCGAACCCGCTTCCCTTCCATTTCCTGCCTTGGCAGGCAGGCAGGTTCTTTACCAGTAGCACCACCTACTGGAGAAAAATATGCCAAAAAGTTCAGTTCAGTCGCTCAGTCCTGTCCGACTCTTTGTGACCCCACAGCAGCACGCCAGGCTTCCCCATCCATCACCAACTCCCAGAGCTTGTTCAAGCTCGTGTCCATCGAGCCGGTGAGGCCAAACAGTATGTGAGTCAAACAGAACAAAGGCAGGACTGCCTGTTCTTATCACACTCACAGTTCTGCTCTCTAAGCACTAATGTCTTTGACTGGAATTCAGATAAATTTCTATTTTCCCTGATGTAAATCAATTACTTTTGCAAACAATCAGCTGCATCTTTATATACTGTCAATCATGTTCAAAACCAGTGACAATCAGTGAAATTCGTCACACAGCAGATATTAATAAGTTGAAAGCTGTGTGATAAAACAGATTTTTTTAAAAATTCAACTTTTGAAGACAGAGAGGGAAACGGAAATAAAAAACAGATGGAACAAACAAAACAAGTAACAAGATTATGGATGTACACCTAAACATAAGACATGCCTGGTCTAAAGAGCCTCATTAAAAGAAAAGGTTATCTAAGCAGGAAGCAAAACCCCAACTCACACTGTCTACAAGAAAGAATCCTACTTTAAATATAACAAAGACTCAGATAGGGTCTTCCCTTGTGGCTCAGCTGGTAAAGAATCCACCTGCAATGCAGAAGACCTGGGTTCCATCCCTGGGCTGGGAAGGTCCCTAGAGAAGGAAAAGGCTACCCACTGCAGTATTCTGGTCTAGAGAATTCCATGGACTGCATAGTTCATGGGGTTGCAAAGAGTCGGACACAACTGAGCAAATTTCACACTTGACAGGGTAAAAGTAAAAGGCTGGGGATTCGTCAAACTCAGCAGTGGCCACAGGACTGGAGAAGGTCAGTTTTCATCCCAACTCCAAAAAGACAATGCCAAAGCACGTTCAAATTACCGTATAATTGCACTAATTCCACATGCTAGCAAGATTATGCTTAAAATTCTTCAAACTAGACTTCAGCATCACGTGAACTGAGAACTTCCAGATGTTCAATCTAGATTTATAAAATGCAGAGGAACCAGAGATCAAATTGCCAACATCCACTGGATCATAGAAAAAGGAAGAGAATTCCAGAAAAATATGTACTTCTGGTTCATTCAGTTCAGTTCAGTTCAGTCACTCAGTCGTGTCCGTCTCTTTGCGACCCCATGAACTGCAGTACGCTACGACCTCCCTGTCCGTCATCAACTCCCAGAGTCCACCCAAATTCATGTCCATTGAGTCGGTGATGCCATCCGACCATCTCATCCTCTGTCATCCCCTTCTCCTCTGCCTGCAATCTTTCCCAGCATCAGGGTCTTTTCAAATGAGTCAGTTCTTCACATCAGGTGGCCACAGTACTGGAGTTTCAGCTTTAGCATCAGTCCTTCCAATGAACACCCAGGACTGATCTCCTTTAGGATGGACTGCTTGGATCTCCTTGCAATCCAAGGGAACTCTCAAGAGTCTTCTTCAACACCACAGTTCAAAAGCATCAATTCTTCGGTGCTCAGCTTTCTTTATAGTCCAATTCTCACATCCATACATGACCACTGGGAAAACCATAGCTTTGACTAGATGGACCTTTGTTGGCAAAGTAATGTCTCTACTTTCTAATATGCTGTCTAGGTTAGTCATAGCTTTTCTTCCAAGGAGTAAGCATCTTTTAATTTCATGGCTGCAATCACCATCAGCAGTGATTTTGGAGCCCAGAAAAATAAAGTCAGCCACTGTTTCCCCATCTATTTCCCATGAAGTGATGAGACTGGATGCCATGATCTTAGTTTTCTGAATGTTGAGCTTTAAGCCAACTTCTTCACTCTCCTTTTTCACTTTCATCAAGAGGCTCTTTAGTTCTTCTTCACTTTCTGCCATAAGGGTGGTGTCATCTGCATATCTGAGGTTATTGATATTTCTCCCAGTCATCTTGATTCCAGCTTGTGCTTCATCCAGCCCAGCATTTTCATGATGTACTCTGCATATAAGTTAAATAAGCAGGGTGACAATATACAACCTCAATGTACTCCTTCGCTATTTGGAACCAGTCTGCTGTTCCATGTCCACTTCTAACTGTTGCTTCCTGACCTGCATACAGGTTTCTCAAAAGGCAGGTCAGGTGGTCAGTTATTCCCATCTCTTTCAGAATTTTCCACAGTGTATTGTGATCCACACAGTCAAAGGCTTTGGCATAGTCAATAAAGCAGAAATAGATGTTTTTCTGGAACTCTCTTGCTTTTTCGAAGATCCAGTGGATGCTGGCAATTTGATCTCTGGTTCCTTCCTCTGCCTTTTCTAAAACCAGCTTGAACATCTGGAAGTTCTTGATTCAAGTACTGTTGAAGCCAGGCTTGGAGAATTTTAAGCATTACTTTACTAGTGTGTGATGAGTGCAATTGTGTGTTAGTCTGAGCATTCTTTGGCATTGCCTTTCTTTGCGATTGGCATGAAAACTGCCCTTTTCCAGTCCTGTGGCCACTGCTGAGTTTTCCAAATTTGCTGGCACATTGAGTGCAGCACTTTCACAGCATCATCTTTCAGGATTTGAAATAGCTCAACTGGAATTCCATCATCTCCACTAGCTTTGTTCGTAGTGATGCTTCCTAAGGCCCACTTGACTTCATATTCTGGTTCATTAACTACCCTAAGTACTTTAACTGTGTAGATCACAACTGGAAAACTCTTAAAGAGATAAGAACACCAGGCCACCTTACCTGTCTGCTGAAAATCTTGTATTCAGGACAAGAAGCAACAGTTAGAACTGGACGGAACTATGGACTGGTTCCAAATTGGGAAAGGAGTACATCAAGGCTGTATATTGTCACCTTGTTTATTTAACTTATATGCAGAGTACATCATGCAAAATGCTCAGCTGGATGAATCACAAGCTGGAATCAAGACTACAGAGAGAAATATCAACAACCTCATATATACAGATAACACCACTTTAACGGCAGAAAGTGAAGAGGAACTAAAGAGCCTCTTGATGAAGGCAAAAGAGGAGAGTGAAAAAGCTGGGTTACAACTCAGCATTCAAAAAACAAAGATCATGGCATCTGGTCCCATCACTTCATGGCAAATGGATGGGGAAAAAGTGGAAACAGTGACAGACTTTATTTTTCTTGGGCTCCAAAAGTCACTGTGGACAGTGACTGTGGCCATGAAATTAAAAGACGATTGCTCCTTAGAAGAAAAGCCACGACAAACCTAGGCAGCATATTAAAAAGCAGAGACATTACTCTGCTGACAAAGGCCTGTATAGTCAAAGCTATGGTTTTCCCAGGAGTCATGTATGGATGTGAGAGTTGGACCACAAAATGGCTGAACACCGAAGGACTGACGCTTTCGAAATGTGCTAGAGAAAACTTTTGAGAGTCCTTTGGACAGCAACGACATCAAACCAGTCAATCCTAAAGTAAATCGACCCTGAATATTCATTGAAAGGACTGAGGCTTAAGCTGAAGCTTCAATATTTTGGCCACCTGATGCGAAGAGCTGACTCACTGGAAAAGACCCTCATGCTTGGAAAGATTGAGGGCAAGAGGAGGATGAGATGGTTGGATGGCATCACTGACTCAATGGACATGAGTCTGGGCAAATTCTGGGAGATAGTAAAGGACAGGGAAGCCTGGCGTGCTGCAGTCCGTGGGATCGCAAAGAGCTGGACACGACTTAGGGACTCAACAACAAGAACAACAGGTTGGAAAAGGTGTTTAACATTTACCACCAGTCTAGAGAAAACGGGAACAGCTGAAAATTCCAGATACTTAACAAAGTAGATTTCAGAGTAAAGATTATTACCGAGGAGATCATTTCAGTGATAAAGGGGTCAGGCCATGAGGAGAATGAATACATAGGGTCAGCTGGTTTTCAGCAAAAGTACAAGGCAAGACCTCAGGGAAAGAAGAGTCTGCACCACTCAGGGGGCTGACCAACCGGGCACCTGGATGCAGACAAACAAGTAAGTGCTGATCCTCATCTTATACCACATGCAACAGCTTACTCAAGTCAGCCACAGACTTAGATGTGAAACCCGTAGAACTTCTACAAGACAACACAGGAGAAAATCATTGTCATCTTTGGTTAGACAAATCTTTCTTTGATACAATGCAGACAGCATGATCACAAAAAGAAAAAAATCATGCTAGACTTCTTCGAAATTAAGAACGCTCTTAAGAAGAAAATGTTAAGAGAATGAGGAGCCAAACACTGGGAGCAAATATTTGCAAATAATCTGGCAGATGACTTACATCTAGAATATATAAAAGGACTATCAAAACTCAGTAACAAAACCCAGAAATTACAAACAACAGGCGAATGATTGGAGCAGACACTTCACCAAAGAAGACCCAGAGATGCAAATGTGGAGAGACTGGAACGCTGCCAGTGATGCTGGGGATACTGGACGTCGGTCAGCCTGGCGGTTTCTTAAACGTCCCCCCGCCACAAAAGCCCACCAGTCTAGGCATCACTCAGGAGGAATGGAAGCACACGCCCACACACGGACTTGGGCGGCTTTATTTGTAACAGCCAAAAGCGAAATAACTCAAATTTCCATCAACAGGTGACTAAACAAACACCTCATAATATATCTATACAGCAGAATACTCAGTGATAAAGAGTGAATTATTTACACACGCAGTGTCATGGATGAGTCTAAAAAATAATTGTGCTAAGGGAAAGAAGTCAGACAGCAAGGAACACAGATTTTATGATTCCAGTCATATAAACGGGAAAATTCAAAGTAAGTCATGGAAAGTACAAGAGTGGTTGCCTGAAACGGGGGATGAAGACGGGGAGGACTGTGTGGGAACGGGTCACAGAGACTCGTGGGGATGATGGACACACCAGTCAGCAGGGGTGTGTGTGTACACTTGTCAGACTGCACACTCTAAACACATGTAGTTCATTGTATATTTATAAGCCTCAGTAAACTTCTTTTTAAAAAATGCTTGCTCCTAGTCTTTGTAAAGGTACGTGGGAATTTGTGTATTTGACACATAAATTTCAGCAAAAAGTCACATGATGATGATGGAAAATAACTGTTTTCAAAGTACTCTCTTCATGGTATGAATTTATCTGGAAAAGCAATTATCTTCTTATTCCGTGTTAATGTTTCTTGCAATTTGAAAGTTCAGATTAAATGTTTATTTCTTTGAATACGTCTTGTAAGTAACAAAACACTGTCATTTGTCATCAGAAAAACATCAGCAATTTGGAATTTCTTTTTGTGAAAGAAATATGTGTAAATAAACAATGAATTCAACAACTATTCCAAGTGCTTTGCCGCAAGTAGCAAAGCCTTTGTAGCACAAGGGAAATGAGTGGACATTGCAAAGCTGTCGTCTAACATGGTTGAGGAAAAGCTGGGTCAGGCTTAGAAGTGCAGGCTGGACACCCCTGTCCGCTCTTCTTCCCTGTAGAATAGAAGGCCCCTGTCACAGGAGACCGCACCTGGACATGACACAGCCACCTGACGGACGAGCCGGGTGAAAGCTCCATCCGTGTACACACAATCGAGAAAATGGACTTTCCCTCACAGCATTCCTTAAAAGAAGTTCTCAGATGCGCCCCCCAACCCTCAATGGACCGTCACATCCCTCCCACTCGAGACGGTACCGCAGGTTCCGGCAGGAGGGCGAACAATCAACGGGGTTTACTTGGCAGTCACTGTGAGTCAGTACCGCCTGCTCTTCAGGGCCGTTCTGGGGGAGGTGCTAGTAAAAGTAACCATATTAGGCAGCAGAACAGCACTGCCACTACAGTCGTTACCACCAGTGAGTGCCTGCTCGGCGGCAGGCAGCCTTTCAGGGCCCGTATACACCACTTTTGCAATCCTCACAAAATACTCATTTTCAGCATTTTACAAGCTTATGACCTCCGCTGAGAATAAACTACATTTTTATTTATCACTATGTATAATTTTAATAAGTTTATATTGTTCGTAAACATATAAACTGTTAATTTTAATTTTTTTAAAATTTTGTACTCAATGTAAGGCAGTAACACGAACTTTAACTTTACAGCAAAAAAAGAATTAGTTTCGGCAAATTTTATAGCTACTTGAGTCCCCGTTTTCTAAATGACCTTCAATATGAATAGTCGAAAATAACATATTACTAATAAATGATTCTGCTCTCTTCTCCCCACTGCGGACTGTTAATGAAGATGGACCACCACGCTGTGTGCTGACTTTCTACAGACTATTTGTCTGTGACAGTGAGGAGTTAAGCTGGGCTCACTGTCCAGCCCAAGGGACAGCTAGCAGAGGGGGCCGCCGTCCATTTGGATGGGGGATTAATCTCAGACACGAGGCTATGGGACAGGCACAAAGGCAGCAGGACGGCGGCCTGGAAACAGGAGCGTAACCTAGCTCGCGCCCACCACGTGGCGAGAACACAACCGCGCAATCTTACGAAGCAGCACCCCTACCTACTGGCTTTTTGCACAGACATGGGGGCGTGCGGAGGATGCGCTGACGTTACTCACATTCACAGGAGGCCTGGACTCACTTAAAGGTACACCAGCTAAGAACCAGGCTCCAGCTCACCTTTCTGGGTGGACCCTCCTCTCCTGCGCTGAGCTGCTGTGCGTCTTTAGGCAAAAGTTACTCGAGTGCTCTGCGCCCAGGTCTCCCAGGTACGGACGGTGGACACGCAGTGCCCGAGTCGGGAAGGACACGCGGTGTCCATGGGGTCTCACATGTAAGGAAGAGCACAAACTTGGGCAAGTGGCCGGCAATGACCACCTCCTCCAGCACCGCGGCCACGCCGCTGGGCTCCTGAGGGCTCAGTCTGCTGAAGAACTCTTGAGTGTCAGGGCTGTGACGGTGCGTGACGCTGCGTCCCACCTGCTGAGGATGTACCCTGGCTCCCAGGTCTGCACTCAGGATGCTCCTCGGGCGTGCGCCTGTCTGAGTGGGAGTCTGCACTCCACACAAACTGGGAAGTGCTACATGTAAAGCCCCTTCTTGGTTAGAGAGCTGGCTTTACCAGCTCGCCACTGGCTGCAGGCAATCCATAGATGCAAGGGGCTCAACCCCTGCTGAAACAAACTGGGTGCTCCTTCCCCTTCACTCAAGTCACATGCCCAACCTAACTGCCGGAATATCTGCTAAAATGCAGATTTTCAATGTGATGTCAATAGCATTAAATGATGTCAGTAATGAAGTCAGTGTGGCCCCCTAAATAAACCTAAAACGAAAAACACGGTCCACACAGGTATGGACAGGAAGCCTTGTGCTCTGTATGCAGTAGCATGAAATAGGGCTACAGCGGCGAGGGCAATGCCAGGCCCAGCGGAGGCTGTGCCCCGTGCCCTGTGTGGGACCAAAGGCCCGCCTGTGGCTGCAGGGAGGAGTTCCTGGGCTGAGGACCCTGCAGAGAGACAAGGTTACCTGGGTCTCCCGCAGGGGAAGCAATTCCAGACGGATCTGAGTAAGTAAGTAAAAATCAAGTAAGTAAAGGAATGGAGGAATGAGGAAATCCAGGAAAGAAGAGACCAACACGAGGAAAAATCAACAGATTGACGTCCCTGCTAAGAACTGAGCTGATAAAAAAGAATCGAGCGACTAAAAATACACCGTCAAAAAAATACAGCATCTGATGTGTGGCTTCCTCTGCCTGCACGTCTATTCCAGTTTATGGAGACCACGGTACCAAGATGCAGAGAAATGACTTTTTTTCCTTGACTAGCTCTGAGACGTAAGTGTTTACAAAGCTGTCTTTCTCGCGGGCGGGTGAAGGGCAGTGCGCCGAGGACTCCAGGGCCGCATCCAAAGCTGGCCGGCCACACACGTGCTGCGGGACCTTCCCTGGGTTACTTCATCCATGTATCTGTCTCTCTCACATCAAGTGGAGCTAATCACAGCCTCCCTCGGGATAGCTGTGGGACTAACGAAGGAACCGGGATCCAGGTCTTGGTCTTTACTCTAGAGGTCTATGATCTGACATCCTCCCCTGAAGAAGGCTGACAGGAAACTCTCTTGCAAAGAAACCAATCACTGGCTTACAGACACTGACACACAGTGGGAGCTCTCTGCATTTTCTTTTTTTTTGAGGAGGATGCTTGCCTCAACAAAGCCAGTGTTACTGTAAAGAAAGGCAGTACGTTGGTCTTCCCTCTGCATTGAACAGAAACAACTCCAATACCAGCTGCTCCCCAGACGGGAAGGCGTGTGGAGAGGGCAGGGCGGGGGGGCGCCCCTGAGCTGCGGGGTCAGAGGCTATCATGCTTTCTGAGTTTGGAGGCACTGTCAGAAACAATGCAGTTTTTATAAGCTCTCATGGGGAGAAGATATACTGCAGTTTAAAAAGTGGCGATTAACTCCACAGAGAGCTGACGCTGCGCCACCTGGGCTTCAACACGCACCTTCAGGTTACAACCAGGCCTGGGTCTGCTCGATTGAGGAGAGGTTTAGAGCCCGCCACCAGCGCTGACACTCTATGAAACTGTGGCACATACCCTATCTGTCATGGCAGGAGAGCAGAAACAGTTCGGTGAGTTTCAGTGTTTATAAAAAGTGACAAGTCAGTTTCACTATAAACAACTCCACTAGCTTTGCCCCAACACAAAAACAGAACGCCTGTCAACTTACTCATGACTTTTCAGAAGGAGTGTTATTTTTCTTGTTTCAGCTTTAGTATTCGGGTTGGCGTAATCGTTTGACCGTGGTTGAGTCCAGGTTTCTGATGCAACAATCACTGTTCAGGAGAGCTTTGAGCGCCCTGGGCGAGCTCTGCAACAGCACTGCTGAGCCGGCCTCACAGTGCCTACCCTGGGATGGACACAGTAAGTCCTCCAGGGCTGCACAGAAACACGGACAGATTTTAAGAAGATCAAGTTCCACCGCCTTCATTTTTACATGGACTCTACCTAAAAATGCTCTTTTCCCACCACTCATTTCAAATCACCCCTTTCTCAAGTTTCATTAGTACGAAAATCTCTTAAATCAAATACTGGTGTTAATAAGGTCTAAAAGTGGTTTCTAAAGCTTTCATAAGGTACTTGAACGTGGACCTAAATAAATTTTCAGCTGACAGATCATTAAAAACAATTTTTGATGATAGGGTTGCCATATTCTTTGGCATCTTGGCTCATGTGGAGTTCAGATTCAGAGCAATTGCTATAATAAAGCTCTTCCTGTTCCACTCATTGACTCAAGATGAAAGCAACTCTCACGGCTTCCCAAAAAGTAAAGGTGATGAGCAGAAATAAACTTGATGCTGAAATAGGGGAGCCACATTCCCAGACAGCAGTATCCCGAAGACGGAGGTGAAATAGCTGGAAGGAATTCTCTGGAGTTAGGAGGAAGTTCTGATATGCAGAGAGAGACAGAGAGAGAGAAAGCAAAGAATATTCAGGCTTATGTGTAAACTCTTCTGAAATAGTGACAACAGGGGGAAAGGACGTTTCAGTGGAGAAACCAGGCAGACGCCTCCTTCCCAGAGCCTGCCCACAGCTGGCACCGTGAACACACAGCCTGCTGAGATCTTCCTGCCGAAATGATAACCTCGAGAGAGCCATGAGGAAATACCAGACGAAACCAAAATAGAAACACCCTACAAAATAACCCGTCCGTACACTTCAAAAGGGCTTCCCTGATAGCTCAGTTGGTAAAGAATCTGCCTGAGGTGCAGGAGACCCTGGTTCGATTCCTGGGTTGGGAAGATCCACTGGAAAAGGGATAGGCTACCCACTCCAGTATTCTTAGGCTTCCCTTGTGGCTCAGCTGGTAAAGAATCCGCTAGAAATATGGGAGACCTGGATTCAACCCCTAGGTTAAGAAGATCACCTGGAGAAGGGAAAAGCCACCCACTCCAGTATTCTGGCCTGGAGAATTCCATGGACTGTATAGTCCGTGGGGTTGCAAAGAGTCGGACATGACTAAGCGACTTTCACTTTCACTACACACTTCAAAATGCCTAAGACAAAGAAGACAGAATAAGGAATGATTCTAGGTTGAATGCTAAAAAAAAAGTTAATCACTCAGTTGTGTCCAACTCTTTGCGATACCATGGACTGTAGTCTGCCTGGCTCCTCTGTCCATGGAATTCTCCAGGCAAGATGTTGGAGTGAGTGGCCATTTCTTTCTCCAGGGGATCTTCCCTACCCAGGGCTCCAACCTGGGTCTCCTGAATTGCAAGCAGATCCTTTACCAACTGAGCCACTTGGGAAGCCCCTAAGGAAGGAGACTATAGAGGTCTACAGACTTCAGTAGGGCGGGCCCTAATCCAATGAGCTATGCCCTTATAAGAAGAGGCGATTAGAACACAGACGATTACAGAGAAAAGACCACTGGAGACACACGAAGGCAGGAGGCCACAGGCCTAGAAGAAACCAAACTGCCAGTAGTCAGATCTTTAAATTCCAGCTGTCAAAACCACAGAAACATAACCTTCTGTTGTTTAAGTCACCCAGTCTGTGGTATCTGTCACAAACTGACTCACTGGAAAAGACCCTGACGCTGGGAAAGATTGAGGGCAGGAGGAGAAGGGGACGACAGAGGATGAGGTGGTTGGATGGCGTCACGGACTCGATGGGCGTGTGTTTGGGTAAACTCTGGGAGTTGGTGATGGACAGGGAGGCCTGGCGCGCTGCAGTCCAAGGGGTCACAAAGAGTCGGACACGAATGAGCGACTGAACTGAACTGAATAGTGTGTGCTCAGTTGCTCAGTCAAGTCTGACTCTGCAACCCCATGGACGATAGCCCTCCCGGCTCCTCTGTCCATGCAAATTTTCAGGCAAGAATACTGGAGCAGGTTGCTACTTCCTAGTCCAGAGGATCTTCCCCACCCAGCAATCAAACCCTTGTCTCTTGCATCTCCTGCATGGGCAGGCGGGTTCTTTACTCCTGTGCCATCTGGGAGGTCCATGACATAACATCACAGGTCAAAATCAATTTTTAACACTCCTTACACACGTTTGTTTTAGACTATTATAATTTTTTAAAAAACACTTTAAAGTATAACATATATTAGAATAAACTTTTGTGGGGTAACAGAAACACAAGTCCAAAGAGAGAAAAGAATGATACTAAGTTTTTCAGTGGTAAGAGCTTCTTATTCTATTTTTAAGTGGACTGTGCTAAGTTGCTTCAGCTGTGTACAACTCTTTGCAATCCCATGAACTGTCACCTCCCAGGCTCTTCTGTCTATGGGATTCTCCAGGCAAGAATTCTGGAGTGGGTTGCCATGCCCTCTTCCAGGGAAGTGGACTATTAATAGATGTCAAATTATTCTAATACCTGGATTCCATTGAATATATTTAAAAATTATAAAAGTCAATATTTAGCATATAGTGGAAATTATATTTCCTGCAACTTTTAAACTAAACAGATGCATTCTGTCCATATGTTTACTGATGAGGAGATATGCTGGTATAAAAAAGGTCTGAAGTCAGAAGTGTTTGACAGCTGCGCTGGCTTGTCTCCGACGGGCCAGGCGACAGTACAGCCCCCATGAGACCGCATGGGGCCGCAGGAAGAACGAGGTGCACTGCGCACAGTCACCCCTCATCGCCAGACTATTATCGTTTTGCCATTTTGTTCCGAGTCTTCTCTGCTATTTTCATTACTCACATGGCTGCTCCTATGATTTCCAAAAAGACAAATTTCTCTAAATTACTAAGGTGAGAATTCCCATGCATGTTGATTTGGCTTTACAAAAGGTTAATAAAATCTTCTCCAAGTTCAGAATTCCAGTCATGTCACTGAAGGATTACTAGAGTTCCGTTCCGTTCAGTTCAGTTCAGTCACTCAGTCGTGTCTGACTCTTCTCGACCCCATGAATCGCAGCACGCCAGGCCTCTTTGTCCATCACCAACTCCCGGAGTTCACCCAGACTCACATCCATCGAGTCAGTGATGCCATCCAGCCATCTCATCCTCTGTCGCCCCCCTTCTCCTCCTGCCCCCAATCCCTCCCAGCATCATAGTCTTTTCCAATGAGTCAACTCTTCGCATGAGGTGACCAAAGTACTGGAGTTTCAGCTTTAGCATCATTCCTTCCAAAGAAATCCCAGGGCTTACTAAAGTTCATAGAATACTAAATGTTTAACTCATTTAAAATGTAAAAGAAAGATGATACGTTCAGCTCTTTTAAAGCGAGACTTCATAAAATAAATGGAGCCTGATCTTACTGTTCAGTACACAGAGCTGAGCTGTTGTGAAGATTAAATGAATACACGGCATCGGGGGGCTCCTTGATAAAGAATCTGCCTGCCAGTGCAGGAGACGCAGGTTCAAATCCTGGGTGGAGAAGATCCCCGGGAGGAGGGCATGGCAACTCACTCCAGTATTCTTGCCTGGAGAATCCCATGGACAGAGGAGCTGGCGGGCTGCAGTCCGTGAGGTCTCAAAGAGTCAGACACAACTGAGCAACTTAGGACGCCTGCACACAGCACCAGACAAATATGTGGAGTGGCTGCCTCCCTTTTCCTCGCAGAGGAAACTGTTCTGCTTGGTGTTAAGACTCGAGTTATTACTCTCTCTCTTTTTTTTTTTTTGCACAAGAGTCTCAAGCGTGGTACGAATGGCAACCTCTAAGGGTTTGGATAACCTCCTCTACGTCGGTAGATTACACCCAAAACTACATCGGTAGTTATCAGGAAAGGGAAACCGTATACATTCACCTCATTTTTCTTTTTATCAAATTCACACCTTGAAATAAATGAAAAAATCAGTTTTCTTTTCTTTGTTTCCTTCCAAGGAATTTTAAGGTATTTCCTAAGATATGCATAACCAGGAATCACTCTTTTGGGTTTATAAAGGAAATGGGGGGGAACACTTTCCAAGTTTATAAAATTTAACACCAAGTAGTAAAAACGTCATGACTTACGTTGGCACAGTGTAAGGCTAAAGCACAGAAGACAGCAAACATCTTGAAGTTGTTCTCGTCCGTCTTGGAGAAGGCGCTGCCGCTGAGCTTGTTGACCATCTGCACCACGCCGATGACGCTGCCGCGGCTGACGATCGGCATGCACAGGATGTTTCGGGTCGTGTAGCCCGTGTACAAGTCCACCTCTCTGCACCCGCGGCGGGGGCCAGACGGCAGCACAAGAGACAGCACAGGCAGGAGAGAGCAAACCACGAACCATCACACACTCGGCCCAGTTCCGCTTCTCCCACAGTTAACCGCAACGGAACTGCTAGCTTCTAAACTCAAAGACAGCGGGGACACATGCAAGTGGTTTTTAATAAAACCTTTTTGAAAATATTCTAACCCAGTTCTGCTTTCAAGAGAGTTTTTCAGAACCATCTCCAGGAGGTGTTCAGCTTCTCATTTGGTTCTAATGAGAAGCATCCCGTATCACAAACTACATCCCACATCCCACATCATAAAGTACATGCAAACTGTGGAATTGGAGGAAAAGTCTAATACATTTGGTAAAAATGATCTGTTTGTTTGCACTTGGCCGGGTTTATGAGAGCCGTAAATTTCCTGAACAAACTTAAATGGGACTCCTCACTGTAACAATTTAGAGCAGGGTCAGCCATCCACAGACTGTGTACACACCGGCGCCCTCCAGTTTTGTAAACAGTGTAAATGGGACACAACCACACCATTCCTTGACGGAGTCCCACTGCCCCACAACAGAGCTGTGACGCAGATGCTGTGGCCGACAAAGCCAAAAATACCTATTGTCTGATTCTTCAAAGAAGAGATTTGCTGACTCCTGATTTAGGGGAAATAGTTTCAAAACGGTTTTTGAAAATAGGAGTCATTCCATAGGAGCAATTTTACAACTACAGGCAATGAGTTAGACGGTAGCCTTCTCTGATGGGTCTCTCTCACCTGCTGCCGCTGCTGCTAAGTCGCTTCAGTCGTGTCTGACTTTGTGCGACCCCAGAGACAGCAGCCCACCAGGCTCCCCCGTCCCTGGGATTCTCCAGGCAAGAACACTGCAGTGGGTTGCCATTTCCTTCTCCAATGCATGAAAGTGAAAAGGGAAAGTGAAGTCGCTCAGTCGGGCCCAACTGTTAGCGACCCCATGGACTGCAGCCCACCAGGCTCCTCCGTCCATGGGATTTGCCAGGCAAGAGTACTGGAGTGGGGTGCCATCGCCTTCTCCTCTCTCTCACCTACAGCGACGGTTTTGAGATTCACCCATGTTGCACTATCAGCAGCTCAGCCCTTTTGTTTGCTGAGTGTATTCTATGGTGTGGATATGTGTGTGTGTGTGTGTGTGTGTGTGTGTGTGTGTGTTCAGTTGTTCAGTCATGTCTGACTCTTTGTGACCTCATGGATTGTAACCCTCCAGGCTCCTCTGTCGGTGGGATTTCCCAGGCAAGAATACTGGAGTGGACACCCATTCACTTCTCCAGGGAATCTTTCCGACCCAAGGATCTAACGTGTGCCTCCTGCGCCGGCAGGCGGGTTCTCACCACTAAGCCGCTGCAGAAGCTCAGAGTATGGACACATCACACGTTCTTGACCCCTTCACCAGTTGATGGACATTATTTGTTAACTGCCAGTTTGGGGCAATTATGAATAATGCTGCCCTCAAGATTTGTTTACAAGTCTTTGTGTGGACAGGTGCTATTTTTCTTGGAGTGTTACCCAGAAGTGGAGCTGAACGAGGGCTGTGTGTGCTGAACTTTATAAGACACTGTGAATCTACTCTCCAAGGTGGTTGCGCAAACATACACTCCCACTTGCAAGGTATGAGCATCCACGTTTCTCCATATTCTTGCCAACGCTTGCTAGCATCACTTTTTAAAAATTTTAACCATTCAAGCTTGTATGTAACAGGATTTCATAGTCAACTAAATTTACATTTCCCTTAGATCAAATATCTTTCATCTGTTTAATGGCCATTCATCGATCTTATTTTGTGAAGCATCTGTTAAAATCTTGTGTCCTACTTATTAAATTGGGTTATCTTGGAAGTTTTTTTAATATATATGCTAGATACAAATATTTTGCCAGATATATATTTTGCAAATTGTTCTCACAATCTGTTGCTTGCTTTTTCATGTTATTTAAAAAGCTTTTATATAAGGATATATAAATATTTTCAATATTTAAGTACTAAAATGACAAGTTGGCTTTTTTAAGACAAAAATTGAGATTTTCAGCACACTCAATTCATTGAAAAAATATGTTACCAGGATGCAGGTCTGTTTATATAAAAGTTACGCAAATATGACATTAATCAAACACCTGAAAAACTTCCCACTGCTTATGCTGTTTAACTGTCCCCTAAAGGAAACCCGATTGTGAACGCACAGAACACTGCTGCCAAAATAGGTGAACCATTACCTTCAACTTTCAGGGTGTCAACCTTGAGACTTTCAACTTCGAAAGTTTTTTAAATCAAATTACATAAATTGGTTTCTAGTTCTCCAAAGTAACTCAAAACAAAACTTTATTAGCAATCCTAACATCCAATAAAGTCTGCAACTGACTGAGCTCCTACTTTGTGTCATGTGAAGTTGCCAGGCCTTTTCTGAATATTTTCTCTAATTATAAAATAAAAAAAGAAAAACCTACAAAATAGGTATTACTGTGCCCATTTTAAAGATGAGAAAACAACTGAGGCTGTGACAGATTCAGTCACTCGCTTCGGGTCACTGTAAAGGTGACGAAGGACAGAACCAGGATTCAAAATACTTTCATCACTACGTGTTACAGCCTTTAAGATACAGTTTGCTAAAGAATATGCTTAGGACAAAATGATGACACTATAATGAAAAAAATTTTATAAATTTAACTCTTGCTTTTTAGTTTTCCTTAAAACACTTTAAACTCCTGTAGCTGGAGACAGGGGCTTCCCAGGCGGCACTAGTGGTAAAGAATCCGCCTGCCAGCGCAGGAGATGTCACTTTGATCCCTGGGTAGGGAAGTTCCCCTGGGGGAGAACATGGCAGCCCATTCCAGTACTCTTGTCTGGAGAATCCCATGGACAGAGGAGCCTGGCAGGCTATAGTCCATGGGGTCACAAAGTCAGACACGAGTGAAGCGACTTTGCACACTCGTATGCACAGCTGGACCCACTCCAGTGTTCTTGCCTGGAGAATCCCAGGGACGAGGGAGCCTGGTGGGCTGCCGTCTGTGGGGTCACACAGAGTCGGACACGACTGAAGTGACTTAGCAGCAGTAGCAGCAGCATGCACAGCTAGAGACAATCAATGGTTTAGAATCCATCATTTTTTATAAAGATCTGAAAACACTGACTACTGATAATAAGTTGGTTCAAAGAAAGTGTAACAGCAGCAAAGAGGAAAAACTGACTGAGCTGGGACGTGGAGAGCTGGGGCCCTACCGCAGAGGCTTCGGCTGAGCTGGACGGGAAAGGAGGAGCACTGGAGCACAGGAGGCCGCCTCACCTGTTGAAGCGCGGGTCTGCGTAGGCATCTGGGATGTTCAGAACTTCCCCGGTCCTTGCTACCTGGCCAGCGATCCCCTTCTCGATTGAAAACCTGCACACACAGAAGAGAGGAGCACGCAGATGTTGCAGAAGAACTTGAGACACGTCACTGCCAACAAACACTGAATAAAAAAGATTTCTATTGTAAATGCTTGTATTGCTATAAAATGTATAAAGGTGAAGCAGAAAAACACTGCATGGTAATCACTTGAAGACCTTACAAGACTTAATTCATAATGTATTAAATTATGCTGAATCACAAACTGAAATTGAAAAATTAACTAGCCTTCTCCTTCATTGATCAATAATAATCCTTTAGATTTGCAAAATACCTTATAATTTACAAGATGTTTCAACATGAGTTTTTTAAAATAATTCTTCCTGTGAGCTGAGACCCATATGGGTTCAGTAACTTGCCAATATATTTAAAATATGAGTGGCACAGCAAAAACAAGAATGCAGGTCAACACCAGTACACTTTCCACCACACATGTAACCAGACCCACAGGTTATACGGTCCTGAGATGCAGGACCTCAACTTTAAGGCCTCTGCAATGTAAGCACTATACCAAGGTAAAACACTTTACAACTTCCGGTATCTTCACTTCTCTAATTCGTTAAATTTAAAAACAGCCAAAATACAGGCATTATCTGATTACACTTGGATATATTTTGATATCTAATATCAGTCATTTCTTTTATATATAAATATATTCTCATATTTACAAATAGTTTTCTCATTATAATATTATAATAATACATGCTCTCATTCAAAACATAGTTAAGGTATCTATAATCACAATAGCTGCATGTTTCAGTAGCTGAAAAATAGCTTTCACAATATTACATTTTCAACATTATAGAAAATTATCATTCTTGAAATAAAGCTCCACCCTATGGATTTCCCTAAGGAAAATTCAAAAGAGAATTGACACCAAAGAGAATTAACTTTTCTTAAAACACCAACAAGTGAACCCAGCACTGTACTACGTAAAACGGAGGTTGTCTCTGCCCCATTTTCTTGTGCTTTGACCAACGTGAGCACGACACGTCGGGCGGCCGTGAGCAGAGTACCAGAGCCCGTTCCACGGTTTATTCTTGATTTTCTTGGTCTGAGGGTAGCTCAGGGTGGTCTCTATCTCGGATCAGTGGAAACATAACTGAGGGGCATGCCCTTAGGTAAGTGGCTGGCATTGACTGCTCAGCCCAGAGTTACAGCCCACCACACCCGCTGCCTGTTCTGCCAGGGCTTGTAAGCGCAGGCTCCCAGTTAAAGTCTTCAAAATGAGGCCAATGCCGGCCCTGCGAGGAGCTCTCAGACCTTCAGCAGGAGAAGTGACTTTACCTAAATGACTATATCGAGACGAATCTACTGAGCTCTAAACAAACAAACGAACTTTTTTTTTTTTCAAAAACCTAGACAGCGCCTGCAGTCAGTGTCCTGTGAGTATGGAATCTTAGCATCCCGGGACCACAGAAGGGGAAGCACCCCGTGGTGGGCGGCAGTGTGCGCACATGCCAGGCTCCCTGTGTGCAGACAGACGGCCCAGATGAAGAGCCAGTCCTGTTAATAAGGGACACGGTACGTTAGAGTACCTTGTGGAAAAGTAGTTAAGCATCATACATATGTATAAAACAGAAGAAATGCGAATGTCTAAAAAAGACAGCTTCTGAGTGCTCAGCTTGACGCAGTACTAGTTCCGTGACAGTGCTCCACGTAGGTGCCCCAATGGTGGGAGGACTCAGCCACCAGCCAAAGGCCGTGCTGCTCGCGTAAGTGACAGCAGTGGCCACTGACAGATCCAAGGACTCTTTAGCTTCAGGACGCAGCACAAGTGCTCTGCGATCGGTTAAACCGGCTGCTGGGCTGCAGGATAATGTGTTGAAGTTAGGGAATATACCGGGTCAGTTTTCACTGCGATCCGGACTTGCAGGCAGCTCTGTAGGTTGCGGGGGGGAGGGGACGAAATTGTCTGAGTACACCTGCTCCTAGACACAGGAGGCCCTGCAGACTCCAGGTGGGGCGCACCTTTACCTACCTGGGAGCACTAGTAACTTTTTCCAACATGATTTCCAAAAGGACCGCCTCCGGAAGACGGCATTTCCAGGAGTGGCGCTAAAGCTTCCTAGGCGCGGTTTCGCTGGCACTGCAATGTCATGCCCACAAGCACTACCTTCAGGAGGCGGGTCCTGGTGGGAATGATATCACAGTATGACAAGTGCTGTCCGCACGCCTGTGAAGAGGCACAGACAAGTGGGCGGCGGAGCACCTGCCCGGCTGCCGCCACAGCGACCACACGCTACTGCGCGCTGTACCTGATCTCCTTGGTCTTCTTGAAGACGGGCTTTCCTTCCTTTTCCTCTCCAATATCAAAAAGGTCTGAATATAACTCCTTGTTCTTATGGTCTACCTGGAAAAGGGCACAACGGTCGGCATTCACCAGGTTTTTTGCATATATCTACAGACAAACGAGAAAACGAGAGTCAGCCGGTGAGAGATGCAAAGAGGTTGCAGGTAAATGTTATCAGAAATAAATATGAATTGCGGCTGTTCTAGACTGGAACAGGGTGGGAAATGAGCATTATGATTAGATAAATACAGGCATATAAGGACGAAACTAATTCTATGGCACTGGCCATGTGCGCACACCAGCAAGCTGCTCTGCATCCTGGCTGTGGTGCCAGGGGCGGGAGCAGGTACCGGCCTCACTCCCTGAGAACCCGCCACCCTGGCTCCTCTTCCGGAACCTCCCAGGCCTCCCTGGTGCCCTCGTCCGAGTCTCAAATCAGCTCAAAGGCCAGCATCTATTCCAATGGTGGGTGTTTATGAAACACCAGTTGTAAAAAAAATACGAAATATAACCTCTAACGAGACTCTGAGTATTCATATTTACATTAGCTACACTTTATTTTTTACACTAACAATAATGTGCAACAATTAGTAAGTGTTTACTATGTGCCAGTTTTTCGGTACTTATGTGCACTAATTCACTTAACCCTCACTAACATTTTGCACGCCAGAAGACCAAGGCACGGAAAGGCAACCTGCCTACTACCACACGGCTCGCAGATGGTGGATCTGGCACGTGAACTCACACGAGCTGCTTCCATGGCCTAAGCTCTTGAAACAAGTATGCTTTACTCTTTCTGAATGGAAAACTGTATTAATATAGCCATTCATTTGTCCATCAGTTCCCTTCAACGAGTATTTCTCTAATGCCTAACACTTCTCACTGTCCCCACTTGGCTGGGATTACAGCGATGTCACAAAAATTGTATTTACATATATTCAGAATTCTGGCAACATCAACCCTTTCGATGACGGACATGAAATGACTGCTCGAGAAGAACCATCACAAAGTCTATGCTAAAGGTTGCTAGGCCACCTTGTGGCCAGAGGAAAAATATATCATCTCATGTAAAAACACCTTGGAAATTTCACAGAAAGAAATCAGAGTGGTTTAGGGACCTGTTCTTCCTCATCTTCTGTCTTTGTCTTCCCTGCTGTTAGAAGCTGTACGCACTCACCCAACAAACACTGGATGTGCCTTATGTACCGTGACCAAGTACCCTGGGCATCGTGAATGTCAACTCCCAGGGGACTTCTCTCCTCCACTAGCTGACTCATGAGTTCCAGGGCAGTAGAAACTGCTTCCTTTCCTCCACAGTATCCCAAATGCCCAGAACCAGGCTTAGAGAAAGGTCAGCTAACGTCCACAGGTCATGTAAACCCACCCCGCTTGCTAACAAGGTTCACTGGGACGGAACCACACTTTATGAATGGCTCACGGCTGCTGTATCGGCCGCCTGGAATAGCTGTAGGCGACGATGGCCCACGAGGCAAAAGCTTTACTATTGGCCCTTCATAATAAGTTTGCCAGCCCTCAGGTTAGAACATACCAGATACCTCTATAACCTAGCAACTCTCAATAAACACTTGAGGAGGAGGAACAACATACAGGAAGGAAGGCTCAGGAGATCTTGAACTATTAAATGACAACAATGCCCTGAACTGCTGGATCATACAGTGAAATCCGCACCCTTAGTGGCCATGTTGGTTGCCTAACACTCTGGCACATATTTATGTCAATAGTTGTAAACATCTGGATGAAATGGACACTTTTCTAGAAAAAGAAAATGAATTTGGAAGAGAAATATCTGAATGAAATCAGAATAAACAGACAACTGAAATACTGTAAAAAAAATTATCCTCATAAAAGGCATCAGGCCCAAATAATTTCAAATACAAATCATTTAAGAATTTTCAAAAATAAAGTCTCATCTAATTTAAACTAGTGTAAGTTCAGGCAGATGCCTGGGTCAGGAAGACCCCTGGAGAAGGAAATGGCAACCCACTCCAGTACTCTTGTCTGGGAAATCCCATGGACTGAGGAGCCTGGTGGACTATAGTCCATGGAGTTGCAAAGAGTCAGACACGGCTAAGCAAGCAACACACACACCCAAGTTCAGACAAAACAAAACTTCTCTAGTTACTTTTACAACCCTTGCTATGTCATTGATACTGAAAACTGACAAAGATACTATAGAAAAGAAAATCATAGACCAATTTACCTTGGAAAAAGAAGAAAAATTATAATAAAAATATCAGCAAGTCAAACTTGAGGATAATATTTTAAAATTTTCAATAATTTAAAATTACACTTTACTCACAACTTCCAGTATTGGAAAGTCTATTATTATACCTCATAAAGCAATGAAAAAAAGGAGAAAAATCACATGGCTATTACCATGGCTGCCAAAAAATACATGTAACAAAATTCAGTACTTATGATAAAAATTTTTTAAATAGAAATTTTGTGGAAGAAAAACATATATGTATGCATACATATATCAGTATACACAGACACCCTAATAATATGTGAAAATTATAGTCTACATCATAAAAAATGATAAAATATCAGAATCATCCTATTAAAGTTAAGATATTAAAGTTATGCACAAGACAAAGATACGTTATCATAATTATTAATACACAATTAGATAAAAGACAGAAAAAGGAAATGGCACCCCACTCCAGTATTCTTGCCTGGAGAATCCCATGGACAGAAGAGCCTGGCGGACTACAGTCCCTGGGGTCTCAAGAGTCGGACACGACTGGCGAGTAAACCAGCAGCAGGTAAAAGACCACAGTTCTAATGTTAGGCGATATTATTGAATATGTTGAGAAATCAAGAAAATCAACTGAAAACAATTACAAGTAGTAGGAAAAACTTCTGCTTTAAGATAAGTGACTCTAAATATATATTTATTTTTAAATTCTCCCTGAATATTAAACTTTCAGTTTGAAATGATACTCAGAAGCTGGAAAAGAATTAATAAAGAAATCCTAGGCATATTTTGGTAACAGTTATGAACTCCAAGCCTTGGAAAGTGAAAAGTGAAAGTCGCTCAGTTGTGTCCAACTCTTTGAGACCCCAAGGACTACACAGTCCATGGAATTCTCCAGGCCAGAATACTGGAGTGGGCAGCCTTTCCCCTCTCCAGGGGATCTTCCCAACCCAGGGATTGAACCCAGGTCTCCCACATTGCGGGCAGACTCTTTACCAGCTGAGCCACCAGGGAGACTGAAGAATACCGGAGTGGGCAGCCTATCCCTTCTCCAGCAGAGCTTCCCAACCCAGGAATCAAACCATGGTCTCCTGCATTGCGGGTGGATTCTTTACCAACTGAGCCACAAGGTCATTATAAAAGCCAACCTGTCTCCTACACACCTTCTCTCTCTCTCCTACATATAAACACAGGTTTACTTATAAGTGGAAATAATTCTTGACAGCAATAGAGGATTTCAAATTCAGTGGAAATATATCTTCAAATTTCTGAAGAAAACATTTTAAACTTAAAATTCTTTACCAGATCAAGCTAACATTCAGACATGAGGCAAAATAAAGATACTTCAGAAGTACAAAGCACTCAGAAAATTACTACTTTTGAACTATTTTGGAAAAGGAGATGAGCTCAAGAAAAAATTAATAGATAAATTCAAGAAAGCATAGGACGACCTGGAGTGTAAGCAAAATTGATGAGCAAAGAAACTACTAAAGCTATAATTAAACTGTACATTTCATTAGTAAATGATACCTATGAAATTACAGCTGTCATATAAAAAAGTTAATTAAAAAGACTGAAAATATCTGGTTGTGTCAAAAAAATATGTAAGATTAGAAGGCCAAAAAGGAAGGAGGAGAAGTTTGCTGTTCTTGTGGTTGTGAAGTCTCCAGAGGACAAGGCCCATACAGAGGTGCCCTGCACAGGGCCAGAACAACGCATTCCTGAAGATGAATGGGCCCCCAGGCCCAGCAATCATAGGATTCTGAACATTCAGGTCTCTCCAGTGTGATACAAGCTAAGAAACTTCCCCTTGATTCTCTCAGGCTAATGTGAGTTAGGTAGTGATGCCTTTTGCCTTACACCAGAGAGTCCAGACTGACAAACAAGCTCAAGGCAAGTCTGATATGAGAGAGGGGAGAGAGGGAGAAAATATCCATTAATTGAATTACAGATGAGGAAGAGAATTTAAGTACAGGCAAAAAAGACGGCCATTGAGCAATCTTACATATGAATGTAGATGAAAAAGTCAGAAAAATAATAGCGACCAATTCAGGAGTACAGACTACAACTACATGAAAAGTGAAAGTGAAAGTGAAGCCGCTCAGTCGTGTCTGACTCTTTGCGACCCCATGGACTGTAGCCCACCAGGCTCCTCTGTCCGTGGGATTTCCCAGGCAAGAGCACTGGAGTGGGTTGCCATTGCCTTCTCCAAGGGATCTTCCCGATCCAGGGATGGAACCCAGGTCTGCCACACTGCAGGCAGACGCTTTATCGTCTGAGTCACCAGGGAAGCCCCAACTACACAGTCATTTAACATCAAGTGATAAATTAATATAGTTCCCTATTCTAATTGACTAAAGGAAGAAAAAATACATAATTTTAATAATGACTTACAAAATTTGATAATGTTTGACACCCAATCTGGTATAAACTCAAAGAAAGGAACAGAAAGAAACATTTTTAAGTTAATCAACAGTATCTACTGGGGGACCTTCAACAATTATACACAGCAAGGAAACAAGAGAAGCATGCACGTTAAAGAAACTATAATATATTCACTCTCACTGGCCCATTCCACAGTGTTCTCAGGTCCTAGCAAACTCAGTAAAAAAGAAAAAAGACATAGTGTAAACACTGCGGAAGTAGAACCACCGCTCTCACTTATCACTATAAATGATCTTTCTTGAAAATCCAAGACTGTAAACTGAAAAAACAACATACCAAATATGGGAGATCAAAGTCAGTACATACAATCAAGAGAGATTTTTTTAATTGAAAATAAGACAATGCTGTTGTACAAGAAGACTCCATACGCTAAACGTATCAACTCTACTTAAGATTTTATCAAATTCAAGGTAATTCTGATGTAAATCACACTCCATGGTGAAGAGGGATATATCATAGGAATGCTAGGTTCATATAACATCCAAAAATCACTCTGGATAATACATTATAGATCAATAAGACAAAAACTGAAATAAACACATGGTCATCTTAATAAATGCAGAGAAAATAAATGAGGATAATGTCCAACATCCAATCATAATTTAAAACATTAAAAAACTAGGACTAGAAGGGGATGTCGTCACCCTGATAAAGACTACCTAAGAGAAGTCCGCAACTAATCCATGTACTTAACCGTGAAAGACTGCAGAATGGATGCAGGATATCCACACTCACCATCCCTAATTCAGTACTGCCCTGGGGGACCTAGCCAGGACGATTATGCAACGGAGGGGAAAAAAGGTATATGGATTAGGACGGAGGAACTACAACCATCAGTGATTGTGGATGACATGTAAAGACACTGAAGAATCCACCAGGAAACTACCAGAAATAATGAGTTCATCAGGACTGTAGGATAGGGGATCAAGATAGAAAAAGCAAGTTTACTTCTATACATTTTCAATGAAAGGTCTGAAAATAAAATTAAGAACACATTAATAATAGCGTTAAATAGCATTAAAAGATAAAACATCTAGGAGTAACTTCATGTGAAAGTGTTAGCTACTCAGTCATGTCTGATTCTTTGTGACCCCGTGGACTATAGCTTGATAGGCTACTCTGTACATGGGATTCTCCAGGCAAGCCTACTGGAGTGGGTAGCGTTCCCTTTTCCAGGGGATCTTCCCGACCCAGGGATTGAACCCAGGTCTCCTGCCTAACAGTATTAGAAGATAAAACATCTAGAAATAACTTTACCAAAATAACGGCAATGCTTATACTCTGAAAATTACAGAATAGTGTTGAAAAAATTAAGAAAATTTAAATAAATGGAAAACGCCCATGTTGCTGTACTGGAAGACTTCATATTATTAAGGAGGCAATATCCCCCAAATTGATGTTCAGTCAACAAAATCCCTATCAGAAACCCATATGAGCCACTTGTAGAAATTGACAAGCTGGTTTCTAAAATTCATATGAATTGCAAGGGACTCAAAATAGCCAAAAGAGAAATGAATATGAAGAACACATTTGGAGGATTCACACTTGCTGACTTCCAAACCTGCCATAAAGCAACAGTAATCAAGATGAGACGGTACTGTCATTAAGCTGGACAGACAGGTCAGCTGAACAGAGCGGGGACCCTAAGAAGAAAACAATGTGTGCGTGCTCAACTGATTCCAGGAAAGCCGCGTTTAAAAGGGGAAATAAAAGTCTTTTCAACAAATGCTGCTGGTAAAATTGGACAGCTACCTGCAAAAGAATGAAACTGGACTCTTACACCATGAACATAAATGAACTAACATGAGTGAATACCCTAACTAAATGTCAAAGCTAACGCTACAGAACTCTTAGAAGAAAATATTGGAGTACGTTTTCATGGTATCTGATTTGGCAGTGGATTGTTAGATATGACACAAGTATGAGCAACAAAAGTAAAAAGATAAATTAGACTTCACGAAAGTTAAAAACTTTAGTACTTCACGCTATCGGGAAAGTGAAAAGATATTAATACACAGATGGGAAAAATATTTTCCAACTATACGTCAATTAAGGGAGTGATATCTAAAACGCAAGAAGTCTTAGAACTCAACACTGAAAACTAAAGTAAAAAGCAGCCCATGGAGCTGAATCTTTCATCACATGGATAGACAGTCAATATCATTAGTCACCAGGGAGACGCTAATCAGTCACAGTGAGATAGTACTTCACATCTACTACAGTGGCAATAATCAAAAATTAAGATAATGAGCAAGGTTGGTGAGAGTGTGGGGAAATTGGAACCCGTGTGCACCGCTGGCAGGAAGGTAAAATCGTGTTAAGCGCCATGGAAACAGCTTGACTGCTCCTCAAAAAGGTAAGCACAGAGCAATCATAGCACTTAGCAGTTCCACTCTTACCTAAAACAACTGAAAACAGGCGTTAAAACAAGAAAAATGTACCCAAATCTTCAAAACAGTAGCATTTGCATTAGCCAAAATGTGGAAACAAATTCAAATGTCTACCAGCTGATGAATGGATTAAAAAACTGTGATATGCATATTCATACAACAGAATATTGGTTGCCTACAAAAAGGAATGAAGTAGTGGCACATACTACAACACGCATGAACTTTGAAAACACTGTGCTAAGTGACAGAAGCCAGGCAGGAAAGGCCACAGTGTCAGGATTCCCCTTACGTGGGATTCAGGTGAGATCCACAGACGAGACAGTAAATCAGTAGTTGCTGTGGCTGGGGGCTCAGGGGATGGGGAGCAGATGGGCGACAGCTAAAATGCTTGGCAGTTTCTTTCTGAAGTAACGAAATGCTCTAAAATTCTCTGGTGATGGCTGCAGCTATCTGAGAAGATGCTAAAGACCACTGAATTAAGCACTTTAAATGGATTAATTGTACTGTACATGAATTATATCTCAGTAAAACTGTTTTCTAACATAACATTAAGAATACAAGAACTGGTCAATGGCATTTCTTATACTCCTGGTACAAGCTATATGTCAGTCCATATTATATATTTTTATGTCTTCTTAAATACTTTTCATTGCTTTATAAATTCCTCAAATTTTGTCATAACCAAAGAGGCTATTTTTCTTTTTACTGTGCAGTTTCTTTCTTTTTCTGTCTAAACAAAGCTGACCCTTCAACACTGCCCACACAATAAAAAATCCACATATAACCTCTATTGCCCTCCACATATGTGGCTCCTCCGTATTCACAGTTCCACATCTACAGACTCCACAACTCCGGATGGTGTCTCACTGCAGTATTTACTACTGAAAAAAGTCCATGTGTAAGTGGGCCTGTTCAAACTCATGCAGCTCAAGGGTCAACTGTAAAATCATCAGTGTAACTACTTACAGGGAGAACGTGCTGAAAGCAGTGACCCCTGTGTGACCCTCAGGAAATGCTCTGACACTGCGCATGCACACTCACACCTGACCTGCCAGGACATCAGGGAAACAGATCACTGCACACCATTAAGCCTGGAGATGAAAGGAAGCCTTGTTGTACAGGGTCACTACGTCTTGAGAAAGACCAGGAAAACGGAAAGGAGAAAGAACACCTATCAAAACACACAACAAGGCATGGGTGGTCCCAGCAAGCCGGCCTGGCACGCACGGGTCCACACACACACCACCTCCACCACCCGAGCCCCTCCCTCAGTGGACCCTCTCCTGAGCACTAAAGCAGCAACACTACACGTGGGGAAAGCAAACTCTACTTCCTGGAGCCTTCAGTTCTAGCCTGTGAGTCTTCTGGAAGAGGGAAATAACTTAGACTAAGTAGAATGAAACTCAGGGTTAGAAAGAATCATTGGAAATTCCTAATAAGACCTACATGCAAAAGGTATTCTGAGGAAAGAAAAAGAGATTAAATGCTTTTTCAAATTAGCTCTCCGTTAAATAATGGAAAACTCTGTGGTATTTTTCAAAACATTATTCAAAACCCCTCCAAAATTAACGGAAGTGACAGATCAATCAAGGTGATGCCTCCAGATCACTTTCATCGTTCTTAAAACAGCACATATGATTGTACATTAAAACGCTCCATCATATATTAAGACACCTAGGAGTGGTGTTAGTCACGCAGTCGTGTCTGACTCTTTGCAACTCTATGGACTGTATCCCTCCAGGCTCCTCTATCCACAGGATTCTCCAGGCAAGAATACTGGAGTGGGTAGCCATTTCTTTCTCCAGAGGATCTTCCCAACCTAGGTATAGAACCTGGGTCTTCTGCATTTCAGGCAGATTCCTTACCATCTGAGCACCAGGGAAGCCCATATTAGGACATAATTAAGGCTTAAACAAAATCATTTTTTTTTTTTTTTTTTTTTTTTTTTTTTTATTTTATTTTTTTTTTTAAATTTAATTTTATTTTTAAACTTTACATAATTGTATTAGTTTTGCCAAATATCAAAATGAATCCACCACAGGTATACATGTGTTCCCCATTCTGAACCCTCCTCCCTCCTCCCTCCCCATACCATCCCTCTGGGTCGTCCCAGTGCACTAGCCCCAAGCACCCAGTATCGTGCAGAAGGCAACCTACCATTATGTGTTCAAGTAGAGAATCTATTGCAACTATGTTATCAAAATAGGTTCTGAAAAAAAAGAAAGGTAAAATCTTTAAGTAATGTTATTAGAACACAGAACATATGAAACTTTGAATACATTTCCCAATTTTGGCTACATTTAAATAAAAAAACAGAAAGATATATGCTGTTTGACTGTTGTCCTTTCGTGGAAACCACCAATAATATTATTTTAAAGAGGTAAATGAAAGTTTATCACTGACTTTAGTATAAGGGCTCTAATTCCAGAGATCGCCTTCAGTAATTATTCAAGGTAGAGAAAAAGTTTGTAGCATTTAACTAAAACGATGAAGAAATAAAACTGGTACATCAAATTTAACATCTCATTAATAACTTTGATATAAAACAAACATATTTAAATTTGCTAAATCTCATTAATAAGATAAAAATATAAAAAAATCACTGAAAACCCCAAAAGCTAGAATGTAGTTTAACTGTATTTTTTTAAAAAAAAGCAGGGAAATTCATTTGAGAAGAAATATCAGAATACAGGTAATGATAGGAGCTGACAACTCTACACAAGTAAATACATATTCATCATTATGAACTGCAAGTAAGTATTTGTAGGGCATATGGCACATACATTAAAATGTAGACCGGAGAAACAGATAAATCCGCAGGCACGTGTTATAGGGAATATGTGGCAAATACTCTTAACACAGACTGTTGGCAAGGTGCCGCTCTCAGTTTAGGTCTGTGAGAATTTAGCCCTGTATTCAGGATTAAGGTAACTTATAGCAATTAACAATGCCCTTTTCAAGAAGAGAAATCATCTGACTTGAAGCTGTTAATATGCTTAGTTACAACATCCACTGAGGAATATCCTGCAAGGAACAGGTTGAAGAAAATCAGTTTCCCACTGGGGAAGAGATTTCAGGTGTCACATGAGGGTTTTAACTGGGCTTTGGGAGGCTTGCAAAGTGTTCAGACAGGCTAGCAAGAGGCCGAACACGGCTTCCCTTCCCGGGTGGCTCTGAATCAGTCACATCTGCTGTCCAGACATGCTGTTTCATTCTGTCTCAGAGAAGATATGGATAGTTGGCCAAGGAGATCAAAAGAGCACGCCCTCCAACTCAAACTTCCCTAATATTTCAAAACACGAAGATGCAGTTTCAGAATCACAAGTGAGGGGGTTACGGGACTTGGTGATGAGTAAGCCAGGGACATGTCAGCGGGAACAGCATCAGAGCTGCTGCGGAGTGCTCCTTGAGTTAGTAACCTGCCGTGGGGTGGGGCCCTGAAGCTAGCACATCCCGGGGCGTTTTCAGATCTCAACCACTGAGCAGACGGTCAGAGAGATATCAATACATGGCCGTCCCCATAGCAAGCAAACCTGATGTGGGCCTGACGCTTAACGAACATCTGTACTTCCTCCACTGCCAGCCCAAGAGTCTTCCCAGGTTAAACTCCGGGGAAGGGAAAACAAGGGCCAGAGAGGACTTCGGGAAAATGATCAACGTTTCCCCTCCTTCCACTGCTGTCAGTTCTCTCCTATGCAAACAGCAACACTACGGCATCTTTCTGCATAGTCTCTAACACCTTCTAGTGAGTCATTTACAAACATGCCCAACTGCAAATTAAGCTGGTCACATATTCGTCTTTGATCCTTTACTTGTGACGTGAATGTGGGTGAGAATGAAACTCTCTAAGCACAAACATGATGGCCCACACTTACCAGATCACGTGCCGGGTAAGGACTGATCTGCTGCTATTGACCGCAGTGGACAGCAGTCTGTCACGGTCAGGGCCGGCGCCTGATCTAAACCGTTGACCTGTTAGAGCTTACCACATCCCTAGAGATGAACACTTACTTTGATACGTCGAGTAGAAAGTCATTCAGTTCAGTCTGTTTGGCAAGACCTCTGCATACCTGCCATACAAAACAGTGGCTATTAATTTTGAGGGACTTTTGTTTATTTTAGGAATGAAAATTCCAGAATTTTATTTACCTTATTTATTTAAAAAGGCATAACACAATCACTACTTCAAGGATTTTTAAAAAATTGTACTTGAGCATATATCACCGCTCAGTACTGTCAGATCCAGGAAGTCCTTGATTCTCATATCATTATCTTGAAATATATATATATATGCTTTATTTTTTATGTGTATATATATATATATAAGCACAGAGACATTACTTTGCCAACAAAGGTCCATCTAGTCAAAGCTATGGCTTTTCCAGTGGTCATATATGGATGTGAGAGTTGGACTATAAAGAAAGCTGAGCATTGAAGAATTGATGCTTTTGAACTGTGGTGTTGGAGAAGACTCTTGAGAGTCCCTTGGATTGCAAGAAGATCAAACCAGTTCATTCTAAAGGAAATCAGTCCTGAATATTTATTGGAAGGACTGACGCTGAAGCTGAAACTCCTATACTTTGGCCACCTGATGTGAAGAACTGACTCATTGGAAAAGACCCTGATGCTGGGAAAGATTGAAGGCAGGAGGAGAAGGGGACAGCAGAGGATGAGATGGTTGGATGGCATCACCAACTCAATGGACATGAGTTTGAGCAAGCCTGGGGAGTTGGTGATAGACAGGGAGGCCTGGCATGCTGCAGTCCATGGGATCGCAAAGAGTCAGACATGACTGAGTGACTGAACTGATGTATACACACACACACACACACACACACAAACACACACATTTTCTCCCTATCAGACAGTTCCTCAGCAATCTGAGTTTGCTGAAATGGACTTAAACAAAACAAGCAGCAGTGGAAGATACAAAACAGAATTCTATTTCTGCCATGTTCCTGAACTTAAGAGCCTGGTTATCAGGGAAACTCTATGCAGTTTGTGACCTTTTAAATTAGATCACATTTTCAAGAGAATCAAGGAACTTGAATTTACGATTATTGTTTTCATATGCCACTGAGTTTAGTGGATGCTTTAATTTAGGAAATGGATCATAGAAATATCAACATTACTGCCAGTAGGATATCATTCCTGGGCTTTCGGTGGAAAACAAAAACCACGATAAGAAATGCAAATGATTTAACATCCTGTTTAACTATATAAAAGAATTGGTTGGAAGACAGTTAAGGCAAGCAGTCAGTAAATATAAGTGACCAGATCACACATTTCAGAAACAGGAAAACATTTACTATGCACAAAGCAAGCCGTGCGTGGCGGCTGGCCCGCCCTCTGCCTGCTGGGGGCGGGCTACACAAGCCCGTTCTCTGGGACGGCCTGTGAAAGCAGCCCTGGACGCACCTGCACCTGGTGTATGGCTACTGAAGCCCAGGCGAGATTCGCCGTCGCAACCTAAAAACAAGAAAAGGAAGAGCATGACGCCAGCTTTCCTCGGCCACACGCACGCAGCCCCACAGAGGCCACCAGCTTAAGTCTGGTGTGGTCACCACATCCGTGAACATTCCAAAAACCCGAACTGTCAAATGCATGCAAAATTTCTCTTTTCTATTTCCCACTTCTTTATGATTGAGTGTAATGCTCTTTTGTTCCTCTTAATTTGGGATAAAAAGGAAGATGAATTGATTAAGAGCACTGTCATCTCTTGAGCTTATGATAATTATTTTTCACTTCAAATCACTAATAAAAAAGGCTTCTAGTGACAATTTTCTTTCCTTCTTTTTTTAAAAATTAATTAATTTATTTTAATTGGAGGATAATTACTTTACAATTTTGTGATGGTTTCTGCCAGACAGCAACATGAATCAGCCACTGGGGTACCTGTGTACAACCCAAACCCCTCTCCCACCTCCCTCCCCACCCCACCCCTCTGGGTTGTCCCAGAGCACCTTTGGGTGCCCGGCATCATGCATCAACCTTGCACCGCTCATCTACTTCACACATGGGAATGTCCCTGTTTCAGTGCTATCCTCTCAAATCACCCCCCCCTCGCCTTCTCCCACTGAGCCCAAAGGTCTGTTCTTCACATCTGTGTCTCCCGCGCTGCCCAGCATGCAGGCTCGTCGTTACCATCTTTCTAAATTCCACGAACATGTGTTACTAGACAGTACCTGTCTCTCTCTTTCTGGCTTACTTCTCTCTGTATAACAGGCTCCAGGTTCATCCACCTCATTGGGACTGACTCAAATCAGTTGCTTGTGACCACTTTAAAAATGACGAACTGTTTCCCAAACTTTGCTGACAAGTGCTTAAACTACTAGCTATCCTATTTCTTTTGTTTTTTTTTCTGTTCATCTAACGAGTATTCCTGGGTGCCTGCTGGGGCCCAGATTGGAGAAGGAAATGGCAACCCACTCCAGTGTTCTTGCCTGGAGAATCCCAGGGACAGGGGAGCCTGGTGGGCTGCTGTCTATGGGGTCGCACAGAGTCAGACACGACTGAAGCGACTTAGCAGCAGTAGCTGGGGCCTAGCGCTGTTGTTAGAGAGCAGGTGCCACTCGAGTCTGTGTGCAGGGCTCAGGGAAGATGCCACCCTGAGCAGGTGACCTCAGAGCGTGCTCCTGGAGGCGGCCGGGTGATGACAGAGAAGTCGAAGCAGAGGGGGAACCGAGGTGCGGGATCTGCTGGAGAGGGGCCAGCTGTGCGCAAGGGCCCAGCGTGGCAGCAGGGAGAGAAGGGGCTGGAGTGGCGAACGGTCACCTAGGTGAGAGGACAGGGAGCCGGCCACCCCGGGGCCTGGACGAGCGTTGCAGGTGACAGAGAGGTCACGGTACTCTTCGGTTTTAGCGTCACTGAGCCGTTCCCATTCAAGGAACAGTGAACAGATGCTGGTGTTGTTGTTGCTGTTGTTTAGTTGCTAGGTTGTGTCCAACTCTTTGCAATCCTAAGGAGCTGTAGCCGCCAGGCTCCTCTGTCCATGGGATTTCCCAGGCAAGAATACTGGAGTGGGCTGCCATTTCCTCTTCCAGGGGATCTTCCCGACCCAGGGATGGAACCAGTGTCTCCTGCCTTGGCAGGCACGTTCTTTACCCCTGAGCCACTAGGGATGTTTCCCAAATGTTTCTAACGCTGGAGCCCTGCTCACCTCCTGGTGACTCAGACGGAAGGCTTCTTTGCCCCAGTGCCGGTAGAGCTCCAGGATGCCAATCAAGTCCCCAATCGCAGTGACGATCGGCAAACACAGCACAGACTGGATTCGCGTCCCCGATTCCAGCCCAGTACCTCTTGGAAACCGTTCATCCTGAAAACGTAGGAGGGTGAGAAGACATAAATTCTTCGAAAGAAATGGAATCATTAATTTAGGATTCTATCAGAAATTCCTTAGTACTTGTAAGCCATGATCAGCCGTTCTTTTCAAAGGAAAACCAAACGACGATGGTCACTGTAAACCTTGCTTAAGAAGACCTGACAACATGGGCTGTGCTGAGTCACTCAGTCGTGTCTGACCCTTTGCGATCCTTTGGACTGCAGCCCACCAGGCCCCTCTGTCCATGGATTTCCCAGACAGGAATATTGGAGTGGGTTTCCATTTCCTCCTCCAAGGGATCTTCCCAACCCTTGTCTCCTCTGACTCCAGCACTGCAGGCGGATTATTTACCCACTGAGCTGTTTAAGATAACTTTAGCAACATGGGACACAAACCCAGATAGTGCCTCACGTTTCTTTTTCATTGTACAGGGGAATTCAATTAATGAATGAATACATATAGCTTCATGCAATAATAAAAGTAATTATGACGGCTTCCCAGGTGGCTCAAGTGGTAAGGAATCCACCTGTTAATGCTGGAGCCGCAGGAGACACGGGTTCGACCTCTGAGCCTGGAAGACCCCCTGGAGGAGGAAATGGCAACCCATTCCAGTATTCTTGCCTGGGAAATCCATGGACAGAGAAGCCGGGTGGGCTTACAGGCCATGGGGTCGCAAAGAGTCGGACATGACTGAGCACACAAGCAATTCTAAGCAACACTTTTTTATTCCTCACCTTCTAGTGTCAGAATTAAGAGTTTTAGAGATATAAAGTCACATGTGAAAATTACCCCAAATGCCATAGCAAATTCTATTTATATAATTGTTTCTCTTATTTTTAAGGTCAGAATAACACAAAACCACAGGTTAATGAGAGTCATTGCAACTGAACCCCAAAGACCCATATTAGGCACTCGAATCAACCAATAATCACCCATTACCTAAGAAATGAAACTGGTTCTTCTACTTCATTTCCTAACTTAGCAAAACCACTCAAAGGAATACAAGAAAACGGAATGAATTAATATCAAAACATCAATTCTATTTACTCACTTTCTGCAGTCTACAGGAAGCTTTTCATGAATCAAGACTAGCACAGATCTGTCCTTTGTAATTTACAGATCTTTGGAAAGCTTGTACATGCATACAACATAACATTTTAAGTGATAATGTATACCATATCTACTTTTAACATGTACTTCCTAAAAATGAGATGGGCTCGGTATACACCGTCATGGGGCTTTGAGGCGCACGGTGAGCTGATCTGCTGCGTCTGGACACTGCAGTAGGATCAGCAGCGCTGCTGGGGCCTCCACCAGCAGCGTCTTCATCTTTTCTTTTCCGTGGTGAGAATGGTGAAGATCTAGTCTCTTAGAAAGTTTGACAATTATAATATTCTTGTCTATGTAATTATACTGTGAAACATGTATTTTAAGCACTTTTTTTCTTTTTGATAAAACTTTTTTCTTTTTGATAACAGTAACTAGTAACCTGATTTGTTCAAGGTCACACAGATAATTAGTGGCAAAAATAAAATTAAAATCTAGATTTTGCAACTCCAATTTAGCACTTTTTCAGAGCAAATTCCTGGCACCAATGCACTTGTTTGTATGCTTTTCAGTTTCAAAGTCTGAGCTCACACAGTGACATTTCATCACGACGCATACATATACTGGGGGAGACTGGTCTGAGGGCTCCATCTGGTCCTGTTCTCTGTACCCCTGGGCTTGGTCAGACTACACTGAGTCTGGCCCCCTATGTGATTTGGTTGGCTAAACCGAAGGTCATGAAGCTGATGCAAGCAGAGGCTTGAAAACTCACCTGCATGTGTCCACTTCTCTCTGACCCCTGCCAGCACCATAAGACGCCAGGCTAGCCTCAGTGGAAGGGAAGGGGACACATACAGAGAACAAAGGCCACCTCAGCCTGGCCGGCTCCCAAGGGACGCCCAGACGGCCTCAGACGTGAGAGAAAGCTCGGGTCAGCAGAACGGCCAATCCAGAGTCAGTGAGTGGTTGCTGCATGACACCACTAAAATCTGAGGCAGTCAGTCCCACAGCTAACTCATTCAGATCTGTCCTGCTGGGATACGAACCAGCAAAGAGTAATCACTCAGTTTGTATGTATATCAGCACACAGGCAAATATGGAAAGAAGAACTACTCAAACCTAGCTCTTAGGAGGTTATCAGATTATTTCTTGGAGTACAAAGAATTCATTTACACACAAACCCTTTTTATTGATCGCTATCTTGCTTTTATGCTGCTATAACATGGCTTAAGTTACAACATCAAGAGTATATGTTGTCTTTCTTAATTAAATACTTTGGGTTACAAATGTCACTGCCGGGAGCCGGCGAGAGGCACTCCACTTGTGGCAAAGGTCATGAGGAAGGAGGCTCGGCATACGCAAAGGCGGGATCGAGCCTCAGGAGTCCCCCTGGATATTCTCAAGCATCTACCCCCAAAAAACCAGAGTCTGCCTACTTTATTGCTTTGTGCTCTCACCTCTGACTTTACTGGGGGGCTGTCCCCTACCACCATCTCGCTCTCTCTGACAAAGAGTTAACTTACAGCTCCAATTAATAAAGTTCCTGGGCATTAGGAGTGTTTAAATCCAAACCCCTCAGATAGCTCTCTAACTTGCCTGACAAGTTTACCCGGACTCCTACAGCTATGCATACGATTGTTTACAGTCTCCCAGCCTGGAGAGGCACGGGAAGCTTAAGATATTCAAATAGCTTAGAGCCTCTCAGAGAATTAGAAACTGTCAGAATAAACTAGTAAAAGATTCCATTGATGAGCCAATTCTTGCTGCCAAGTTTCCACATCCCCTGTGTTGCATCCTTGAATGTGTATTAATTAATATAGTCGGTATGTAGAAAAAATAAGTAGTGGCCTTGGTGTTAGCAACTTTAGACCCTTAAGGTAATAAATTCTTTCCTTTGTTGTAAACCCATTACACCTCTGTCCTATAGGAATGCAACTTTATCTAACACCTTCGGAAGATGGCGCCAAACCTTAAAATAATTACTCTTAGAGAAAATAAGTCTTATGGTTGACAAACCTTTGTCAAGAGTCATAAAATGTTAATAGGCCTTCTGGCCAGAAGATGATGTAAATCACCTAAACCATTTGTATATGATAAATTTGCAGGAAAGAAACCCTGGTTTTTGATAAGGATCAAAGACTGCTGAATTTGCATGATTTCACATCCCCTATTATCCTCTATGTGTAACTTAGGGTATAAAAGCCCCTGTTGAAAATAAAGCTACGGGCCTTGCTCACCAAAGCTTGGTCTCCCCATGTCATTCTTTCTTTTCACATTCCGGCTGAGTCTCCATCTGGAGCGCGGAGGTCCTCTGCGACCATTTATTTGCCTGGGCTTCTAAGACCCACTCGAGAAGGTGTCTAAGGTGGGGCACCTTCCGCTATTTGAGAGGGCGCCTGCAGCCTCCGTGGTCAGAGCTAATCTGGTGTCACAGGTTATATTGATTTTCCACGTAAACCAAGCTACTCAGCCTCTTTTCTCCACTGAATTTTCCTACTGAGCTATCCTCATTCTATTACTGTTTATATCTTTGATGAATATTTAATTAAGTTGCCGATGCCGTCTCCCCTTCGAATACCCTGGATCAGCCGGGCTGGACCTCGGCATGTCACAAAGGGTGAAAAGCCACTCACGCCGAGGATGTCTTCCACCAGCAACGTTTTCCTGGACTTGGCCACATAGGCAGAGGTGGTGGTGCCCTGGGCGATGGGACCAGCGGGGATGAGCTTGGGTTTTCCTTCCTTGATTCCAGGCGGGATAAACACACAAAGGCTCTGCGAAGAGGAAAAGAACACGTTCTAGAAACTGGCCTGTGCTTTTTGGCACGGGACACAAAGACTCCTAGACATTACTTAACGATGACAAGAAATCTGTGAGCCAAGGGAAAGAGGAGCCCCAAAACAAGGGAGGTGCTTTGCGATGACCACACTAAGCATCTGAGGTGGAATTCCCACGAACACAAGACACACGCTCGACACAGGACTCGCACGAATGTCCACGTGTGAAAACTCTTACAGCAGCCTCCAATTTTTATCCACAGGAAATACTAACATGAAGACAGAAATGTAAGCTGTCCTTGGGCTCTAGAAACTACCAATCAAGAAGCAGACACGACACGCCCCGCTTCCTACAGACGTGGCACATGGATCTGTAACTACAAAGTCAATGTGAGATGACTATACTTTTTCACGTTCATTAAAAATCTTTCTCAGAATGTTACTACTTCTTTTTTTTTTTTTTTAAATAATCAACCACTCCATTCCTGAAACTGGCCTGCCCATAATATTACAGATTTAGAATACTCTTGGTAAAATCTTTGCTTTTCTCTGCACATACACACCAAAAATTAAGTAAATAAATGACTGGACAAACCTGGGTGTACCTCTCCCCCTCAGAAGACGTGGCAGATGGAGAGCATTAGAAAGTATCTTAAATTTATTTTTTTAAACACGATCAATTATTTTGACTAAACCCAACCACATTTTAAAATAAATTTCTACTAAACAAGAATTGTTAATGAAATCATCTGGGCAGGGGGAGCAACATTTTGACAGAACCACACTGTGATTATCTACACGATCTAAAAAATACTAAAGTTCTGGTAAATTCTCCCAACACTTTACTTTTATCTTAACTGGAACTGCTGTAACTTAAGGATGAGGGCCTTTTGAACTAGTAAGTATTAGGCAATCCTCTGATGTGTTGCTTTTTAGATAATGTGGTTTTCCAACTTTGGAATGTCGAAGACGCAGAAAATGAGGGTTCAATCCCTGGGTAGGAAAGATCCCCTGGAGGAGAAAATGGCAACCCACTCCAGTATCCTTACCTGGGAAATCCCACAGACAGAGGAGCCTGGCGGGCTAAGTCCATAGTGTCACAAAGAGTCAAACACGACTAAGCCCACGTGCGAGCACACACGCGCGCGTACACACACACACTGTCAAAGAACTCTTTCTTCAAATAAAATCTTACAAGGGATTGAGCACTATAAACCTGAGCGACTTCAATCACTGGGAACAGAGAGGAGGAAAACAGAGCCTCGGCTCATTCTGTGTGCTTTAAGTCACCATTATCTAAAGATTATACATTCAAGATAGTTTCATTCATTAGTATATCTATATTAGCTAGGACTAGGTTTAAGCAGTAATTTGCTATTAAGTACAATGTCTGTGAAAATCAGTTTTAAATTGCTTCTTTTAAAAAGTATTAAGCTTAAAATATTTAAATACAAGTTACATGCTTTAAAAAGATGTTTTTAAATTTAACTACATATGCGATGATAATTGACAATTGGACCATACACATTTTTAAAGTGGCTAGAAATCAGTGTTTTTACAATAGTTACTGTACTCTATTATGCACCAACACACATGTGACATAAACAAGTTTAGAATTTCATTAGATTTAGTATCTATCTTGCAAAACATCATTCAGTGTGTTACCATTTCTTATGATTGACAGGAGAGTAGCAAAATGATCCAAGAACAGGAAGAGAGATGACTACAATAAAAATATAAAAAATACAGTATATGTAGGCTGAATAAGAGTCAGAATTGACAATGATTTTTTCAAATTATGAGAAAGTTAATTACCAAGGATGCTGAGTAACATTTCTCTTCTCAAAGTCAGAACTGCAGGAAATGAACTTAAATTGACCCGAGTCGTTTGGATAACTTTAAAAGAACTTCCCGCAACACCACCAGAAAACAAACGCTGAAGCAAGCTCCCAGCAGAAGCTCTGGATATTTTTTAACACTTGTTGACTGCCTGTGTTTGTTGTTTGAAGATATACCACAGACACTTCTTTAGGCTGACTTTTCTGTAAGACCATTAAGGCTGAATTTACTAATATCTTCAAGTTACATTTTGCTTCATAATTCAGTAACGACGAAATAGCTTATATGGTCCTGGATCATTTATTTAATATAAACATTGACTGCCTCTATGCAGACTTTCTAGATGATGTACAAGAAACAGACAAGCAAATAATGCACTGTGGGTACGTGGCAAGCTACGCTGCATACTAGACTTGCTGAAAATAAATGATTTAGAAATCCTTCAATAACCTGACTGAATGTGGTAAGCTTCTCGTGCAAAATAATTATCAAAAAAAATTATTCTTTACAATGGGGACTTTGTACTTGTTTTACTAATTTGATTATGATTTTTGTTCACATTTATCAAATAGAAAGGCCTACAAATGAGAATTGAGAGCAAGTGCTAACAAAAAAGTAAGTTGTCCTGTGAAGGCTGAAGGTGCTGGTCACGTGAAGGCAACGTGAGGGCTGAGCCAGTCAGACACCTGTTTTGATGTTCTCACAGCTTCAGTGTCTGTCCTCTGTACTAGAAGCTTCCTCCTCTTTTTGGGTGGCATTTTTTTTTAACTCCACATGGTTCCCCTGTGCAGCAGCTCCCTTCCTGGCATCGTTCCTGATTAAATCATCATCCTCGGATTCATTTGGAGTGTGTGTTCGGTAACAGCATGTTGCACGTGATCTCTGAGGTTGATCCGGCTAGTGGGCAGTTATTACTGCAAACAGACTATGTCAATAACAAACCTCCAAGTTAGAGACTGAATATTGCAGGTATTCGGGAATAGAGAAAAGTTTGTTAAATCTACCTTAACTCACTCCACAGAAATAATTTTCAAAAAGATAGTTACGGATTGAATAGCCTTCCTTTTCCCACTGGCTGAACTCATCACATAAATCCTCAAGCACACCTGGGTCTGTCTCTGAACTCTCAATTCTGTATCACTTGGTTTATTTTTCACCACACTGTTTTAATTACTATAATTTATAGTACATTCTGTGACCTGGTAAGCCAAGTCTTGCTTTGGTTCTTCATGTTTCAAAATAATCATAATTTATAAGACACATTTTGCATTTTGCATTGATGAAGGTCCTGCACTAACGCATTAATGACTGATGGGTGGAGAAAAGTTTTCATAAAGAAATGGAAAAATGAAGCAAAGACTTTATTTTTCAAAATCAATCATTAGGAGTTTTTTAAAGAAGTATTTTTAAAGAACTTTAATACAATACTTAAGATTTACTTTCAATTCAAAGTTATTATAAAATGTTGGTTGTATTTTCCATATTGTAATAAAACACATCCTTAGAAGGCTATCTTATACTCCAAGGTTTGTACCTCCCATGCCCCCATGTCAATTCTTACGAATTTTGACATAAGAATTTGACTGGGATGTTCAAATTAATAAGATGAAAAAAGATTATACTCATTATTTATTTTCACAGGAAGATGAATGAAAACTTTCATCAAATATCACTGTATAACATATTAAATATATTAAGGTGATTATACATACATTTATAATCTATAACATCCAGTGTTGAGATGAGTCTCTAAAATTAATTTCTGCTCTAATGTTGTATAAATCTATGAAAACTTTTATTAGCACAAATTTTTTAGAGGCTAGAGATGAAAAACTACATGAAAACCGAAAACAAAGAAAAGGTTCAAAGTTTGACATCTCAGCCGACCCTACCTTTTCAAGAAGAGCTTCATGCATCGGGGCGTGCACCTGACCCCCGAGCTGCTGGTCACTGCAGCTGAGAGCGCTGCAGGTGGCCTGGATAAGGCCCTTCACCTCCCAACACCAGCAAAGAGACTGGCCACAGGGCTGGAAATCAGTCCAGATGCCAGGCAGTGGCAGGGCGTAAGTTAGTTTTTTCATTATTTCAAACAAACTCATGATGACCTATCCAATATTTTTGTGGTAACAGTACATTTCCAAAAATATTTCTAAAGTTAAACCATTTAAAGTAAAGGAGATTGGTAACAGTAGTCATAATGACTAAGCTGACTCAAGGAAGAAATAAAAAAGCGTTCAAGTTATTTTAAAAAAATCAAATTTTTAGAAATAGGTTCAGTGGAAAAAGAACCATAGACTAGACTACTGCACATTATTTGTTAAAAATAACAGGAGTTTCTGATGAATTGGGAAAATGATTCATTGACATCAACCACAGAGATGTCTGCTTTATGTGGTAAACATCTGCTCTCATCTTTCTTCCCACACACAATTCAAAGTTCAGTTTATTCATGAAACTTCTCTTTTATGTTACGGTTTCAACTCACAACCAGTTAAAGTTCGGAAACACTTTTTAAGAAGAAAACAAATTACTGAGGCTTACCATTAAGTTATTTTTCTTGGAGACACTAGATGGCACTGGAGAGTAAATGAATTTCACTCCGTGCAGAGGGCAGGAGCAACTAGCCCCAAGTTCCCTGGAACGTGAGCCAGATCCCTAACTTTGTTTGCACAATTCTTACTAAAGTTCACTGTGCATTGACAAAGTCACATGGCTACTCTAAACTAATACATAAAGAGCTATCTATGAACTTACTTTATGAATTATAAAGTCTGATGAATAATTAGAGATCACAAAGTTTTCAGCTTTCACAAACTACTCTTATAGATAATATATATATAAAAACTATATTAGAACATTATAAAGTATGCTACATAGTAACTGAAGTATGTGACTAGGTATTAAGCAAAAAATCTCAATCGTGAAAAAATCAGTTTTGCCCAACAACTATTTCAAGAGCGCCCTGTATACGCTATGTGCCGGACACTGGCATTGGTTCAGAACACAAAAAGCTTCCTTTGCTAGATTTCTCACAGACTGCTTTCTCCTTCCTTTTCCCTTCTTGTCTACTAAGGGAGAAGTCTCCTACGCTCTATTCAAATAGAGCTCAGCATCCAAGCTCATTTCAGTGTTACCAAGCCCAGACCCCACCAGCCAATCAAAGGTAGGGTCCCGAGAGCACCTCGGCTCCTCTCTGCTCACGTGTCATCATGCAGTATAATTAATGGTGGATTTCTTCATTTCTCCTACTGACTGTACGTTCTTTGAGGACAGGAATGGTTTTTATTTATTTGTAGGCTCAGTAAATTCAACACAGATTTTGGTACATGGCTGGCGTCTAAAATGGCTTATTAAATGACATGCATAGACATAACGCTTAACCAATGGAGGTCAAACTAAGATTCAAAAGTTTGAGACTCTTGTAAAAATCCCAAAGTAGTGAATTGGAACTCACACAATCCAACTCCAGAATCTTTACTCTGGAAAACTGAACAACTAACTGGGGAGCTTTCCTTCTCTTCCCAAGCTCTGGAACAGTGTGGCCAGCCAGGCATTCCCTCTTCTGAAGGGCTGACCCCAGTTGAGTGCGAGCTCAGAGTAAGGAACCAGCTCTGGTTCGTCACCCGCCATGTCCCAGAGCGAGCGACAGCCTGAACAACGCTGGTGCTCAAAACCACTGCCAATGTCCTATCGGCTTAAAAAACAAACAAACACACATCATTTCAACACTGCCTTCAATTTCTTCCGCTTACTGGTCTGTTGGTTTTCTATCATCATTTGGATACATAGTTTTCTATCATCAAATGGAACAATTTCTATTTTCCTCAAAAACTGTCCATTTCACCTACATTCTCACATTTCTAAGTATGCTTTCATAATTTGCTATTTTCCACTCTATTGTTTTATTGTCTTTTAAATTAGCTTCAAGATGAGTTCAATAATCACATTTAATGTATCGTTTTTAGCGCTTTAATACCATTGAAGTTGTCTTCTACCGTCTCCTAAATTTTCTGTGTTTTAATTTTTTTTCTCTCTGGTAATATGAATGTTGGTTTTAAATTCTACCTGTATAACTTTTGATGTATTTAAATATTATTTAAGCTATATTTTTCAATGTAGCAATTTCAGAAATTAAATTATTTCTACTGATTCTCATTGGTGAAAAAAGAAATTAATACTTTTGTAAGAATGATTTAGTCCATGCCATGTCTGTCTTAATCCTTGTATTAATATTTATTGATATCAAGACTAAAGTTTTTATTGTAGTCTATTCGGGTTGCATTATTATAATTTTGTCACTAAAGTATATACATTTTGTTTTGAAAGTGAGTCACGAAGAAATACTTTCTAACTATGATTCAAAATCCAGAGACAAATTTTAAAAATATTGATAAATATCTATAATATGTTGTCTTTCATGTACAAAGGAAGAAATATAAGAAAATATACATGTATCTCCTCATCTATGCAAAAATAATGCTTTACTTTATTTCATACAGTTAGCTTACATTTTAGAAGTATGTCAACATCTGTTGCAAGCAATATGGCAGATTAGATAATTTGACACTCCTGAAAAAAACAATTGTAAAATTATTTAAAGGCTGGATAAAGAATATTTCACAAGTATTTTATAAGGCATTGCTGGGCTGAGAAGATTGGAAGGATCCAAAGAAATCTAAAAGGAAGTAAACAAAGGGACTCTGGGAGGTGAGCAAATTCCAGTTTTTTTTTTTTTTCCTTGACAGCATCAGCTAAAGCCTAGATACAGAGTTGACCCTTGAAGCACATGGGTTTGATCTGTGCGGATCCACTTACACGCGGATCTCTTTCAACAGGGGCCACAGCAGCACGTACATCCACGAGGGATTGAATGTGCAGAAGTGGACTCGGGGATTCTGAGGGCCGGCAGTCAAGTGACCCATGGATTTGTTCGAGGGTCAACTGTATTGACCTCAGCAGAGTCGCGTGGCTAACAGGAGATCAGAGGTAAAGCTTGAGACCTCTCTACTGGGAAGTCTAATAGGAGACCCCCAGGCAGGTCAGGACCAGCCCAGGGCTATGGGCTCATCTCAGTCTGAAGGGTGAAGACACCACAGCTGCAAGGGGATGACAAGGAAACCAGAGTACCTTGAATTTATTGCTGCAGAGAAAATAAAAATCTCATCTGAGAAGTGATAACTGTGCATCGTGTGGACGTGAGGCTTGAATCCATACCACTCAGTGGTCGGGAAGAAAATCTCAACTATACGAGTTAATCAGAATAGATTTCAATTGGTGGTACCTTCAGTGAATGGCAAAAACAAGTACATATCTGATCTCGAGAAACAGAACGGGGAAGGAACAACCTCAAGAATATCGACTGAAAGGGGCCAAAGGAATAATATGACTTACAGGAGTAGAACCCAGTCATTATCCCCTAAAATTATCCTCCCAGGGAGAAAGGCCTCTTTGTGAGGCTTATATGCTGGAGAGAAAACTGGATACGCAAATAATCAAACGAGGCACAGATAAACACGAAATTACAGGTTCAGCTCAGTGCCTCGAAGGAGAAGGATCTGACATTAAGAAAGCATAGCAGAGCAGAAGCTGACTTAGGAAGGTCAGGAAAGGCTACCGTTTCGCTCTGTACCCTGCTGCTCCTAGGGCTGCGCTAACAGGATACACTTGTCCCTGAGATGTGGGGAAGAAAGGGGGAAAGACTCCATCAGCCTGGAGAGAACCACGGAGAGTCAGTCAACTGACCTCAGGGGTTAGAAGGAGGCACCAGCCGAAGCCTGAGAAGACATCACCAATCCCTCAGTTAAGTTACAAAGTGAATAAGTAAAAGTGAAAGGATTAGATACATGCAGATCATATTTTAGGGGCTTCCTTGGGGCTCAGTCAGCAGTGCAGATCACTTCCAGCACAGGAGACCCAGGTTCCATCCCTGGGTCGGGAAGATCCTCTGGAGAAAGAAAGGGCAGCCCACTCCAGCACTTTTGCCTGGAGAATCCCATGGACGGAGGAGCCTGGGGGGCTGCAGTCCACGGGGTTGCAAAGAGTCGGACACAGCTTAGCAACTAAACCAAAACAGAATTACATTTGGGATATTCGAGCTGCAAAAGCTTTTTCTAAATCATAATCAGGCAGAAGTCTGCAACAACAGAGTACAGAAGTATAGCCAAGTGGTTAAGAGCAGGCGGTCTGGGAACCTAAACCCCAGCTCCGAGCCAGGCCCTGTTAGAGGCTCCTGCACAGCAGACCAGTCTCCCAGTCGTCTGCCCTTTCCACCTCCGCAGACAAGCTCTCCCCACCTTCCCATTCTCCTCCACACAGAGCAGAGGAGGGCCAGACCACGGGGCAGCCTCGCCTCGGCCTAGGGTTCATATCATTTCTTTCCAGGTAGAACAGCCAAAACGCTGAGTCCACAACCCAGGTATCAGCAGGGAATCTACTGGTCTCAGTTTGGGTCATAAACATCTGTGACTGAAGGTCAAGGGTCACAATACAAACACAGCTGCTGTGGACCATCCCTGAGGCTTGTGTGGAGACATCAGGGAAAGAGTGATAAGACATGGACTACTGTAGTTACACGATAATATGCATACCAGAAACCATGAAAATTATTGTAAATTATTTTCTACATCTGCATTTACAACTACAGCTACATTTACATTTACAACCTAGATGTCCATTGACGGATGGATAAAGAAACTGGGGTACATATACACAACGGAATATTACTCAGCCGTAAAGAGGAACACATGTGAATCTGTTCTAATGAGCTGGATGAAACTATAGCCCATTATACAGAGTGAAGTAAGTCAGAAAGAGAAAGAAAAATATTGTATACTGACACACATGTGTGGAATCTGGAGAGACGGCACTGATGGGTCTATCTTCAGGGCAGCAGTGGAGAAATAGACACAGAGAACAGACCTCTGGGCAAGGTGGGAGGAGGGCAGAAGGGAGCGGTATGGAGAGAGAAACAGAAACTTACAACACCGTTTGTTAAACAGACAGCCATTGGGAATTTTCTGTATGACTCAGGGACTCCAACAGGGGCTCTGCAGCCGATGAAGGATGAGGAGGGGAGGCAGATGGGAGGGAGGTCCGGGACAGAGGGACATGGGTGTGCCTATGGCTGATTCTTGTTGATGATTTAGACAGAAAATCTCAAAATTCTGTAAAGCAATTATCCTTCAATTTAAAAAATGTTAAAAATATACTGTAAATTATATACTAACTTTTTTAAAAGGAAGTCTTGATTTTTAAAATGTTCTAAAATTTCAAATTTTAGAAAAAAAAATTTTAGAATGACTAGGACAGAAATCTATTCGTTATTTCAGTAGCTTCCTCATTTTAAAATACTACCAGTATGTAAAATAGAAAGCATTCACAAGTAGGAGTAATATCTGAATAATTCTACTTAATAAACCCTCTTGCTGACTGCTCATATGAAAGAAAACAAGAGAGAATACAGGTGAATACATAAATGAATAAGAAGCGGTCCTTATCCTAAAGAGCTTTTAATCTTGTAACACGGATCATCACAACATAAGGGGAGCAACGGTTGTGCAAGTGAAGAGGTCAGTTATGAGTAGGGGCACCCAGCCAATAAGGACTTTTTGTGCAATGACTTTCATGGTTTGGACTACTCTACTATTCATGAATACTGCTAAAAATATCAGAATACTGTGTCTCTATTCCTATTAACATTTTATATAATATAAATAGCATACATTTTGCTTACTCACAAAACAAGTATCACACTGCAAAAATACATACCAAATCTCAAATAACAATGCCTAACACACAAGAAATACAGAGTAAAAGTTTGCAAAATAATGCTATAACTGAGTTTTATTCGCTTAACCTATGAAGATAAGTGTTGCTGGTTCAGAGTATTTTTCTAAAATGTTACATATGTGTTAATACCATAACAAAAAATCAGATGCCAATAACTGAAAGTCCTGAAATAGTTTTGAAAGTGCCTAAGCGAGCTGCACTTGACGGCAGACGGTGCTGTAAGTGAGTCAGTCCAGAAACACAGGGTCCAGCCTGTTCTGCTGACGGGTGGACCGGGCACCCCTAAGCAGCTCCAACCACAGAGCAGCCCGAGGCACCACCCCACAGCTCAGGAATCTATACGCAGCAGCTCCGTCCGGCACTTTTCAGAGTTAGCTTTACAAAGTCTACAAACATCACATAAAACTTCTGCTCTCATTTGCTTCTGCTGCAGATTGCGTGTAGAAAAAGGGCACAGACTGCCCCCGACACCCCAGCCCACAGTGATGAAATAACTCCTGCACAGAACAGTGAGTCTAGAAACGCCATTCATGAAATAGCACACCACAAACCAAACCAAAACAATAAAAAAAAAAGTTAAGATTTTCACGACTAAACGTCACCATGTTGGTAAACTCAACGGGTAACCACCACGCACACAAACAAAACAGGAAACGCTGGTGGAAGCACTTAATGACGATGCATTTATTAATGACGACGCATTTGCCGTCTGCAACACAAGTTAAAGCTTGTAACACCCTCTCATCTAGAACACCTAAGTCTAAATTTACATACTTACGTTATTGCACTCTCCAAGGAAATACAGTGCAAATCCGTCAGCTTTTGTGGCTGCCAAAGTAATAAAAAAGGAAGAAACTAATCTCAATGGGAGGATACAACATGCATGAATTCTCTAAGGTGAGACTTCAAATATGAGTCTTTCGAATGCATTTGTTAGCATAATTCTCATACAGTAAACTGAACTAAATAATTTATGGCTTTACTGAATTACATACTTAGAGTATTTTCATTTCTTTTCATTAGCTATTTCTGTTTTTAAGATGTGACATTCTCAAAGGTACACAGCAATGTACTATGTAATAATATATTGGTCAAAGTTTAAATATTAGAATTATTAGAAAATATTTTTTAAAATTTGAGACATTTAATTTTAAAGCATTTAAAAATAGACAAATGACATAATACTGAATAACCAATATAATATAAGCATCAACCAGAAAGAATGATGTATATGCCTGCATGACATCACTGAAGAGAGCATAATTTAATTTACTTTGGTATAATCTTTCTACTAGGAGGAACATAAAACATTCCTTACCGATTTTGATGATGCTGCTCAGTTCATAGAGGAGTAGCTGGTTGTCTCCTCCTGTATCCAACCGTTGTTCTATATAGCTATTTAGTTCATACACAACTCCTTGCATATTTGTATCTTGATACTTTGAATAAAAAAAGAAAGGCATAATTAAATATAAAAAATAAAAATTCCTTAGTTTGTCACATATGCAATTAATACACATGGCTTTATATTATATATTAGCTGTTCATGATGTTTTTATAGAGCATGACTTAATTATAACATACCATAAAAATAGATTGAAAGTTAAAACTGCTACAACTTAGGATATCTGTAGACTCCATGAATGAATATTTATTTTAAAATATAGAACGTTACAAGTTTCTGAAGTTTTAAATACAACGTGGTCAGGCAAGCTGGATCAGTAAAGACAGTTTGGAAATGTGTTAACTGACTGAAACGTCCTAAGATGCCCTGCGCTGGGTGAAATGGTGCTTGTTTATTACTCTCCACTCACTGGGGCCCATGGAGTGACCCCTGGACCCAAGTCTGATCTCAACTCTGCCACGAGAACAGGAAGGGGAGGCTCTCTCAGGAGCCACCCCTGCGAGAGCAGCAGCTCCACAGCAGGCCCGTGGTGCTGGCCGCACTGGGGCGCCAGGGCAGGAGCCGGTGGACAAAGGTCTGGGAAGACGGTGGAGTGTCTTCTTCAAAGGACTGAAAACCCATCTTCTGGTGAGCTTCGTGCCACCGAGCATCCTTCCCAAGCCTCCTCTCCAAACCACGGACATGGTGAACTTTAAAATAAAATTGTCACACTCTGAGGCTCAACAGACTCCTGGGGCTCCCCAGTGCACTTAGCCTAAAGGCTTCTCCCAGGGTGGTCTCTGAGCTCTGCAAAACATGGTGATTGTCTGCTGCGGAAACCATATCAGGCCGTCTCTCTCTTTCACGCACTCACTAGGCCACTCGGCCATCTTTCACTCCGAAAGCCCTACCGCTGGTTGTTACTGCTGAGCCCTGCACCCATCCCTCTGCAGGATGAATACACAAAAGAACGGATGAGGAGATCAGTCAGTCGCTCCACAAACACGCACTGCCAGAGCCGGCGATCCACTACCTACACAGGCGCTCTTCCCAACACGAGAAACGCTAGAGCCTGGACAAGATAGAATTCCAGTCCTCAAGGAACTTACACTCTAGCCGGAAGAGAATAAGTAAGCAAGCTATACAGTGTGATGGAAGGTGATGGGCACGACGCAGACAGGAGATCCGGGAAGGCTGACGGTAATCAGCTTTGGAGGAAAGGACGGCTTTTTAAACGGGATGGTCAGGGACGGAAGGATCCAGGGACACGAGAGACACGGACAGGCTCCGGTGAAGCCTAGAACCGTGAAGGGTGGGGCTGCCTAGCGCCGCTGGCTGCCTTGTAGAAGGATGCTGGTCGCCCACCACCTCTCTCTGCTACTGACCCATTAACAGACTTAAGTCCAGGCAGACCCCAGAAAATGAAGTTCAAGGATAAACTGTCAAGAGATGAGACAGATGAGATTCAGCTAACCCATACAAACCTGGGCTTCCTTGGTGGCTCAGAGGGTAAAGCGTCTGCCTGCAATGCAGGAGAGCCGGGTTCAATCCCTGGGTCACGAAGACCCCCTGGAGAAGAAAATGGCACCCTACTCCAGTATTCTTGCCTGGGGAATCCCATGGACGGAGGAGCATGGTAGGCTACAGCCCATGGGGTTGCAAAGAGTTGGACACGACTCAGCAACTTCATTCACACGTAGAAACCTGGGAAACAAATGAAGATGGACCTCACGGGGGCTAGGGTCGGGTAGAATACAGATAACCCTGGATAAGGCAGATGGAGGAGGGGTGCAGTAAACAGAAGCACCGGGCTCAGTGGGCTTGCACTCGGGACAGCTGGAATCGGCACCACCTCCTCCCCCTCGATGGATGATATTTAATGCAGCTGAAAATCAGAACCTCCCCTGTATATATTCTAATCTCGGTGAGACTGGAAGGCTAGCGGGGATTCTTCCTGTCAGACCCAGTGACCCGCCCCTTAGCTATATCCGATGGACGCTCCCTTCCTCAAGGCCATGACAAGTGCATTCCCAGGCCGCGGCCTGTGTGCAGAGCTCGGGGCTGTGGGCCACGGGTGACTCTGGGAACCACTGCGGTTCATAGGGTTTTACTGATTCACTGAGTATATGGGATCCTGGCCTCACAGGGGACAGGAGGCCACACATACTAACCAGAGACAAGGCGGGTGCTGTTAGCATAGTGGACAGAACTGAAGCTGAGATCAGAATGAGCCGGCCAGCAGAGGGCTTCAACCCGCACCAAGCACCTGACCACAGTGTCCCTGCAACTGAAAGAGACAGGGCGACCTCCTGCCTCAAGGAGGGTTTTTAGTGACTCAGTAGAGGAGTCCCTGTAAAAATGATAGCAGACTGACTTTTCCCTGACGATGTAATTCTGAGAACAGGCCCTTCAACGTGACCGGAATGCAGTGCTGAGATCAGTGGCCAGCTGCTCTCCATCTCTTTGGGACAGGAAATGGGTCGTCACACACAAGCGAGAACAAGGAGATACTTGGGGTTATGGACACTTTATTATGAGGTTTCCTTTCAAGTCTCCGAGCTTTCATTTTTATCATTTGCGTAATAAGAACGTTGAAATAGACTGTATTTAAGATATCTTTCAACAGTAACCTTCTGTGGCAATCTATGACCTCAAATTTTGTTGCTGTTTATATTAAACTTCAAATTCTAATCTTGAAAATAATACATGGGTTACTTTTAGCAGACCCTGTTTCCTTTGATTAGCAATAATTGCATAAATACCATAAAAGCAAAATATTTAACTACGATTACTAATTTATGCTAACATAATATTACCTCTCAAATATCAAAGGTTCAGATGGTAAAGAATCTGCCTGCAATGCAGGAGACCTGGGTTCAATCCCTGGTTTGGGAAGATCCCTTGGAGAAGGGAATGGCAACCCACTCCAGTATTCTTGCCTGGAGAATCCCATGGCCAGAGGAGCCTGGTGGGCTACAGTCCATGGGGTCGCAAAGACTTGGACATGACTGAACGACTAATACACACACCTTAACAGTTAGTGGATCATTCAAGTCACAATATACTAAAAATGTTAAAATATATATAAATATGAATAATAATAACAATTATTTGGCCTCAGGCTTATGGCCATTTTGCTAGTCATTAGTACTATTACTAGAGGAAAAGCAGAGGAAGCAAGTGGGGATGAAAGTCAGCTAAGGCACTTCTCTTACAGAAACATGATGAAGAAAGTTTACCCAGGGATCAATTCAATTCAGTTGAATAAACTTTCAGTTCTATGTCTTGACTAATAGGAAACTACAACAGTATATTAGTGAAGTTGTTAAGAACTTGTATTTGCACAGCATTTCAACTCCGCCAAGTCCTTTCACCACTGCCTTTATTAAAAGAACCCATATAAAGCATGCACTGAGTATCACAGACATTTCTCAATCAAGAGGAGTCAGAACTCGAAGCTACAATGAACTGGGCAGTGGAAACCTTAGAATCAAACTGGACACAGTCACCCTCATTGTCTGTTCCACGTTGGTTTTCAAGCAGTACTTGCTTTTCATTAGAGAAACCACACACACACACAAAGGATTTGCAGAGATATGACTCCATTGACAGGACTGTGGTGATCTAACATTAAAACGGGGAACTATGTCAGCCAGGCACTGAAATTGTGAACTCCATCAAGCTCTGACAGATGGTGTTGCTTCCCGTGAAACTGCACCATGTCCTGAATCATCCCTGTGAGTTTGCTGTGGTGCCTGAGGGCATCTGGAACACAACTTGGGGACCAGGGAATAGCCACTCTGTCACCCAGAGAGAAATAAAATTTTACATGACACAAGGATTCTGGAGAAGATTCTTGAGAGTGTCCTGGACTGCAAGGAGATCAGACCCATCAGTCCTAAACGAAATCAACCCTGAACATTCACTGAAGGACTGATGCTGAAGCTACAATACTTTAGCCACCTGATGCGAAGAGCCAAGTCATTGGAAAAGACCTGATGCAGGGAAAGATTGAAGGCAGGGGGAGAAGGGGGCAACAGAGGATGAGATAGTTGGATGGCATCACCGACTCGATGGACATGAGTTTGAGCAAGCTCCAGGAGTTGGTGATGGACAGGGAAGACTGGCGTGCTGCAGTCCATGGGGTCGCAAAAGTTGAACATGACTGAGCAACAATAATAGTACTGACTGAATCAGTTCAGTTCAGTTCAGTCGCTGAGTCGTGTCCGACTCTTTGCGAACCCATGAACCGCAGCACACCAGGCCTCCCTGTCCATCACCAACTCCCGGAGTCCACCCAGACTCATGTGCATTGACTCGATGATGCCATCCAACCATCTCATCCTGTTGTCCCCTTCTCCTCTTGCCTTCAGTCTTTCCCAGCATCAAGGTCTTTTCCTTGATGAGTCAGCTCTTTGCATCAGGTGGCCAAATATTGGAGTTTCAGCTTCAGCATCAGTCCTTCCAATGAACACCCAGGACTGATCTCCTTTAGGATGGACTGGTTGGATCTCCTTGCAGTCCAAGGGACTCTCAAGATTCTTCTCCAACACCACAGTTCAAAAGCATCAATTCTTCGGTGCTCAGCTTTCTTTATAGTCCAACTCTCACATCCATACATGACCACTGGGAAAACCATAGCCTTGACTAGACAGACCTTTGTTGGCAAAGCAATGTCTCTGCTTTTTAATATGCTGCCTAGGTTGGTCATAACTTTCCTTCCAAGGAGCAAGAGTCTTTTAATTTCGTGGCTGCAATCACCATCTGCAGTGGTTTTGGAGCCCCCAAAAATAAGGTCTGACACTGTTTCCACTGTTTCCCTATTTCCCATGAAGTGATGGGACCAAATACCATGATCTAAGTTTTCTAAATGTTGACCTTTAAGCCAACTTTTTCACTCTCCTCTTTCACTTTTATCAAGAGGCTCTTTAGTTCTTCTTCACTTTCTGCCATAAGGGTGGTGTCATCTGCATATCTGAGGTTATTGATATTTCTCCCAGCAATCTTGATTCCAGCTTGTGCTTCTTCCAGTCCAGCGTTTCTCATGATGTACTCTGCATATAAGTTAAATAAACAGGGTGACAATATACAGCCTTGACGTACTCCTTTTCCTATTTGGAACCAGTCTGTTGTTCCATGTCCAGTTCTAACTGTTGCTTCTTGACCTGCATATAGGTTTCACAAGAGGCAGCTCAGGTGGTCTGGTATTCCCATCTCTTTCAGAATTTTCCACAGTTTATTGTGATCCACACAGTCAAAGGCTTTGGCATAGTCAATAAAGCAGAAATAGATGTTTTTCTGGAACTCTCTTGCTTTTTCCATGATCCATCAGATGTTGGCAATTTGATCTCTGGTTCCTCTGCCTTTTCTAAAACCAGCGTGAACATCTGGAAGTTCACGGTTCACGTATTGCTGAAGCCTGGCTTGGAGAATTTTAAGCGTTACTTGACTAGCGTGTGGGATGAGTGCAATTGTGCGGTAGTTTGAGCATTGTTTGGCATTGCCTTTCTTTGGGATTGGAATAAAAACTGACCTTTTCCAGTCCTGTCGCCACTGCTGAGTTGTCCATATTTGCTGGCATAATTTCAACTTTAATAGTACAAGAATGTCCTGTATACCATCAATTATTTACATTTGATCATATTTGCCTTAGCTCAGTCGGTAAAGCATCTGCCTGCAATGCGGGAGACCTGGGTTAGATTGCTGGGTCAGGAAGATCCCATGGAGAAGGAAATGGCAACCCACTCCAGTATTCTTGCCTGGGGAATCCCATGGTCAGAGAAGCCTGGCAGGCTACAGTCCATGGGGCTGCAAGAGTCAGACATTACCACCACCATATTTGCCTTATCCTCGTGGTAAATTCTTTCCCTTCCTTCCCCACTTCCCTCTCTCTCTATCTCCTTCCATCTCTCTCCATGTGTGTCTTATCTATCTATCCATCTATACACACACACATATATACACATAAACTAGAAATACATATTTTTATGAATATTTGAGAAGAAGTTGTTATGTTCCTTTAACCGAAACCTTTAGTATATATTTCCTAAGAAAAAGAACAATAAGAGAGCAAACACTGAATTTGTACAGAGTGTGAGAGACATAGGTCAATATAGTTATCATAATCAGAAAAATAGATAAATTCATATTCAAATTTCATAGCTTGTCCCAATATTGTCTTTATAATTATCCCTTCCTCACTGGTTGAGGTTCAAATTCCAAATCGTATATGCCAGTTAATTGTCATGTCTCTTTTGTATACTTAATGTGGAACAACTCCACAGCCTTTCTTTGCATTCTTGAACTCAATGTTTTTGAAGAATATGAAGAATATTTGAAGGCAAATTTTATTTGCCTGGTATTTTCTCAAGATCAGATTTAGAGGTTTTGTATTTTGGGCAAGAGTACAGTGAGGTGATGGAGCTAGAACACCATCGTCTATCCTGTAGTCTATCCTGTATTTGCTCTTTGGCTTTCTGCTGGGGAGAAGAGCTCTCTGTTCTCCCTCATTCATTCATTTACATGAGTATGGACTCACAGATGCTAATTTTATTCAACCCGTGTAACTAATTAATATTAATACTGTTATACATGCATTTTAATGCTCAAATTGTCCCAAACTTGACCAATGGAAACCCCCTCAAGATAGCTCCTATGCTCTTTTCACAAATCTTCTTGACTCTTTTAATACTTTCTTACTTTCTCATCAAACATTTTGCTAGCCCTTGATCCAGCTATTTCTGCTTCTCAAAGAAGCCCTAGTTTCTTTTGTGGCAAATGATATTTAAAATCCAAGAGCTGGAGCTATATGTGCCCACTACTCTCATTGATTCTAAGCTTCTCATCAACACAAATATAATACATATATATATATATATATTTACATGGCAATAAATCTATGACAAAGGAGGCAAGAATATCCAATAGAGAAAAGACAGTCTCTCCAATGAGTGGTGCTGTGGACACTGGACAGCCACGTGTAAAAGGTGAAACCAGAACACTGTCCAGCACCACATGCAAACATACACTCAGGATGGATGACAGGCCTACATGTAAGACCAGATACCAGAAAACTCCTGGAGGAAAACGTCGGGAGAACACTCTTACACAAATTGCAGCAATGATTTTTAGATCTGTCTCCTAGAGTAAAGAAAATAAGAGCAAAAAAATTTTTTTAAAGGACCTAATTAAACTTAAAAGCTTTCACACAGCAAAGGAAATCATTAACAAAACGAAAAGACAACCTACTGAGCGGGAAAAGATAGCTGCAAATAATGATTGACAAGGAGCTAACATCCAACATATATAAAGAGCTCACCAATTCAACATCGAAAAAAACAAAGAAACTGATTTAAAAATGAGCAGAAGAATGAAGTAGACATTTGTCCAACAATACTCAACATCACTAATCATTAGGGAAATGAAAATCAAAACCACGATGAGATATCACCTCATACTTGTCAGAATGGCTACCATCAAAAAGAACACAAATAATAAATGTTGGTTAAAAGGGAACTCTTGTGCACTGCTGGTGGGAATGTAAATTGGTACAGCCACTGTGGAAAATAAGAGGTTTCTCAAAAACAAAAAATAAAAAATCAACCTAAAAATAGAACTATGTTATGACCCAGCAATTCCATTCCTGAGTATATATCCAAAAAATCCAGAAACACGAATTAACAGACACGTGCACCCCAAAGTTCACAGCAGCTTTATTTACAATTGCCAAGATATGGAAGCAACCTAGGTGCCCATCACCAGATGAACGGGTAAAGATGTGAGATGTAATGGGATACTACTCAGCCATAAAAGAGGAAAAATTGCCACCTGCATCAACAAGGATGGCCCTGGAGGACATTATGCTGAGTGAAATGAGTCAGAAAGACAAATCCTGTGTGACACCACTTATATGTGGAATCAAAAAAACTACAACTCACCAGTGAATAAAGCAAAAGAGAAGCAGGCTCGCAAGAACAGAGAAAAAACCAGTGGTCACCAGTCCGGAGATGGGAACAAGAAAGGGCAGCACTGGGCTGGACGGTTAAGAGGTACAGACCATCACACATAAAGTAAGCTACAGAATGCGCTGCACAGCATGGAGAACAGAGCCAACATTTATAATACCTCTACATGGAGCATCATCTTTAAAAGCTGCTGCTGCTGCTGCTAAGTCGCCTCAGTCGTGTCCGACTCTGTGCAACCCCATAGACGGCAGCCCACCAGGCTCCCTGGGCCCTGGGATTCTCCAGGCAAGAACACTGGAGTGGGTTGCCATTTCCTTCTCCAATGCATGAAAGTGAAAAGTGAAAGGGAAGTCGCTCAGCCGTGTCCGACCCTCAGCGACCCCATGGACTGCAGCCCACCAGGCTCCTCTATCCATGGGATTTTCCAGGCAAGAGTACTGGAGTGGGGTGCCGTTGCCTTCTCCCACTTTAAAAAATGTTAATCACTAAATTGTATACCTGTAACTTATATTGTGTAGCAACTATACTTCAATAAAAAATAAGATTTTTAAAACTTAAAGCATAGTTCTCAGAAAAATATAGAAACAAAATTATACTAGGCAAATACTTAAGAGGGCTATTCCTGGGTCAAAAAGTACATGTATGTTTAACTTTACAAGAAAGTGGCAAACCTTTTTCAATGTTACATATTAAGAATAAAGTTATCAAAATGATTTGGGTATTTTAGGGGAAAATAAGTTATAAATAAAGGTCATTTATTTCATACAAACACCACAGGCAGGAAAATTCTAACTAAGCATGGGCAGTCACAATGAACAGTTAAGGAAACCTGTGGGCCTCAGAGGCACTGCAGGATAAGAAGAGCTGGGAAAGAAGGTGCCACTGACTCTTTGCAAATAAAGTTTAAAAGTCCTTAACAGCAAGCAAGGGATTAGCAGATATTCATCCTGACACCAAGGGGAAGCTGCCTAGCTTGTCCTGCACTTAACTGAGTGCACAGGGAAGGCTGCACGAGAAGCTGGTTCAGAGTCCTCCACAGCAGCCTTCAGGAGCTCAGAGGAAGCATCTTACAAAAAGCCACAAAGGATGGAGAAACCTGGAGGCCGAAGAGCAGCAACCAGGACGAGAGGACAGAACGACTGCAGGTTACACTCGGGCAAGGCAGGAAGTTCATGTTAAAAGTGGTGAAAGTGAGCATGCTACAAATGAGGGAGACATTCTTTTGAAAACATATCACCAGTTCAACACGAGGACAGTTCAGTTCAGCTCAGTCACTCCGTCGTGTCTGACTCTGCGACCCCATGGCCTGCAGCGCGCCAGGCCTCCCTGTCCGTCACCAACTCGTGGAGCTCCTCAAACTCATGTCCATCGAGTCAGTGATGCCGTCCAGCCATCTCATCCTCTGTCGCCCCCTCCCTGCCTTCAATCTTTTCCAGCATCAGGGTCTTTTCCAATGAGTCAGCTCTTCCCATCAGGTGGCCAGAGTACTGGAGTTTCAGCTTCAACATCAGTCCTTCCAATGAACACCCAGGACTGATCTCCTTTAGGATGGACTGGGTGGATCTCCTTGCAGTCCAAGGGACTCTCAAGAGTCTTCTCCAACACCACACTTCGAAAGCATCAATTCTTCAGCGCTCAGCTTTCTTTATAGTCCAACTCTCACATCCATACATGACTACTGGAAAAACCACAGCCTTGACTAGAAGGACCTTTTAAAAACTAACTTTCCTAAAGAATACTTAAGTTTTCAAAGGATTATTTTAACTAATGTAATTTAGGGCAAAAAAGTCCAAGAGATGAAAGGGCTTTTCATGATGATAAATTAATTTAGGAAAATGACTCCATGAGATAAGATGTCTTCAAATCACTCTTGTAGTAAACATTTCTGATATGTCTAAGACTGTTAACAGAAAAAAATTAAGCCATCCCGAGCAGATGAATAAAGAGAAGGTTAAAGAAACAAAAGATGTATCCAAGTGCTTTACCCAGTAGATGGATTTCTGAATGTCATTATGTAAATAAGTCTTTTTAAACAAATATTTCCTCAGCAAGGTGTCAAGCACTACTACTGTGTAAGTATCCGACCAGGCTCTGTCACTCATGGAACTGAAATCCCAGTGGGGAGAAAGCAATATACAAGAAAACAGTGATAATGTCTATGGCAAAAACGCGTGCTCAGTCATGTCCAACTCTGTGTGACCCCACGGACTATAGCCCTGCCAGGCTCCTGTGTCCTTGGAACTCTCCAGTCAAGAATACTGGAGTAGATCGCCATACCCTTCTCCAGGGGATCTTTCCAACCCAGAGATGGAACACAAGTCTCCTGCATTGCAAGCAGATTCTTTACCATCTGAGCCACCAGAGAACCCCTACCTGGGAAGCCCAAATAAAACACACTATGATTCTGTTGCCATCTTTAATGTAATAAACTACGATCTAGGAGAAACTGGACTTTACGCACAACTGTTCTTTGACTAGATCATTACTATATTCTTGCTTCATACAAAAAAGAAATGTGCCCAAAACAATGGACTTTAATTCACCTCTGATTCTGCGACAGGGCTTCCCAGGCATCACCTGTGGTGAACAATCTGCCTGCCAGTGCAGGAGACTAAAGAGACGCAGATTCAATCCCTGGGTCAGGAAGATCCCCCTGGAGAAGGGAACGGCACCCCACTCCAGTATTCTTGCCTGGAGAATCCCATGGACAGAGGAGCCTGGCGGCTTACAGTCCAGGGGGTCACAGAGAGTCAGACACGACTGAGCGACTGAGCACTCCTTTCTTGTCCTTCGCTTCTGTTGCCAAGAACAAACGACACTAAGATCAGCAGCTTCATACAGTTTCTCTGCTGTTAATATTTTTCAGCATCTACACTCTCTAAAACAGAGCTGTGGTTGCCAAGAATGGTCTTAAACAACAGGTAACAATTTAGAATCTTGTGAAAGAAGAATGTGTTCGGTTCCCATTTTAAAAATATCATAATGGCTTGATAGTGTGTTTAATCACTATCATCGTGATTAATAGGATCTGTGTTCTTCTATATATCACCAATATCATTTTATTATCACCGATCAGGAACAAACTGTAACAGACAGATGGTTTGTGTGTCTATCGTTAAGATTATGGGGTTCATTCTTAGCACAAGCAAACAAAAATCAGTCTTTAGCCACCATTTTCCAGTATGTAAATAGCTTGAAACATGTTCTTATAGCAGATTGATGCATTCAGCTATACAGGAGATATTCTGCCACTCAGTCTCTGCAGAAGCCAAGGTGCTGAGAACTGGTCCTCCACATAGACTTCCAAGGTTTCTATGGCTATAGTTAGTAACTAGCCGCAAAAGCTGCGAAATGGAATTTAGCTAAAATGAATACTGTGCTTTGTAAGAAATTTTGCTTTGAGTTCCACAAAACTCACGCTGGAGTGCCTGAAGCTTTTTTCCTTTTGCCATATGGAAAACACAGCCTCTGCTGGCAAGCTTCCAGCCAGTATTCCTTGGGAAAGCGGGTGATTCTTCCATCAGGGTGAGAAATCCTTGTTCAGTTCAGTTCAGTCGCTCAGTCGTGTCCGACTCTTTGCGACCCCATGAACCCGCAGCACACCAGGCCTCCCTGTCCATCACTGACTCCTGGAGTCCACCCAAACCCATGTCCATCGAGTCAGTGATGCCATCCAACCATCTCATCCTCTGTTGTCCCCTTCTCCTCCTGCCCTCAATCTTTCCCAGCTTCAGGGCTAAATCCTTGTTAGGCTGTTTGCTATTTCAAATTCAAAATGCCAGAATTTCACATTACCTGACTGGAACATTCCATGTCTGCCGTTCCTCTGGCTTCTCAGTCCTACAGTTAGGTTGATAATCAATGGGGTGGTGACCTGCCTGTCCTCCAGGTCCTCGTTTGCAAGTGTCATATCCAGGTGTCCAAAGACCCTCTTAGCCAAAGCCTGATTAAAGGAACTGCACTTAGGGAGACTTTAGAGGACATGATTTCTGTCTGCTTCTCCACTGGGTCACAGCACCTGAGTCCCAGGACTGTCAGCTGGAGGCAGGGCATAGGGAACGTGAAAAACTACTCCAGGTATTTCTACAAGAGTCTGCCTACTCTTGGGCTTCCCTGATAGCTCCATTGGTAAAGAATCTGCCTGCAGTGCAGGAGACCCCGGTTCGATTCCTGGATCAGGAAGATCCCCTGGAGAAGGGGCAGATCACCCACTCCAGTACTCTTGGGTTTCCCTTGTGACTCAGCTGGTAAAGAATCTGCCTACAACGTGGGAGACCTGGCTTCAGTCCCTGGGTTGGGAAGATCCCCTGGAAAAGGGAATGGCTACCCACTCCAGTATTCTGGCCTGGAGTATCCCAAAGGTCCATCTAGTCAAGGCTATGGTTTTTCCAGTGGTCATGTATGGATGTGAGAGTTGGACTGTGAAGAAGGCTGAGCACCGAAGAATTGATGCTTTTGAACTGTGGTGTTGGAGAAGACTCTTGGGAGTCCCTTGGACTGCAAGGAGATCCAACCAGTCCGTTCTAAAGGAGATCAGCCCTGGATGTTCTTTGGAAGGAATGATGCTAAAGCTGAAACTCCAGTACTTTGGCCACCTCATGCGAAGAGTTGATTCACTGGAAAAGACTCTGATGCTGGGAGGGATTGGGGGCAGGAGGAGAAGGGGACGACAGAGGATGAGACGGCTGGATGGCATCACCGACTTGATGGACGTGAGTCTGAGTGAACTCCGGGAGGTGATGGACAGGGAGGCCTGGCGAGCTGCGATTCACGGGTCACGAACAGTCGGACGCGACTGAGAGACTTCCGCTATTTCACTGCCTGTTCTAGTCATGTGTGTATCACCTTCACTTACTGACACTGAACCACATTTTAATAGTATTAACATACTATTAAGTCTTTGAAACTTCCTAAAGATTGACATAAAATCAGATAAATAGGTTTGCATTATCATGAAATTTAATAACCATAATAAAAACTGACAGGTATCCTTCCCTAAGAGACGCAGAAATGAATAAAGGATACCGTATTTATTTATTTTTAGGATACCTTATTAAATGAGTGGGCAAGACCAGAAGAGGGAGCACTCATGCAGACCCCAAACAGGAAGAGACTACCCTGCATCTCCAACTGGAAGAAGGTTCCTTACCACCCAACTACCCAGGAAAGGACGCAAGATCTTCTCCCCACCCAGCAACAGCTCAGCCAATGAAAAGCCACTACACTCCCAGTTTCCTACAACAGACTTCGTGCTTGTCAACAGCCCTTCCAAGCTTCCCCTCTTTCCTTTATAAAAGAGCATTCTCTTCTTTGTCTAGGTTTGCGTATAGCTTCTGCTATAGCATGCTTATCCCAAATTACAAATCTCGGTTATTCCTGAAAAAACAAAACCCACCAAGGACTTTGCTGGTAAAACAACTGTTTTATTTCTAAGGTCAGCTTTACACAAATGAAGACTGACTCAGGTTCAGGTTCACATAACCGGAAGCTTAACAGCCAGCTAGTCTGCTTATTCATAGAAAAGTACTGACGATCCCAATTTTTATTTCTCCTCCTCTGTTTCTTCCTCTATTTGTATCTTTGGTTATATTTTTCTTATAACCAATTAAAAATTATTTTAAAAAACAATACGCTGTGAAAAGAAACTGAAAGTGAATAAAAGTGAGTCTTCTGTGAAGGAAAAGACTGAAGTTCGCTGGGGAGGCTGCAGAAGGTGGGGGAGGCCTCTGAGACTCAAGAACTGTGGCCGCAACCAAGTGACCCCTCTGACCCAAATCATCACATTTTCTCTCCACTGGATTATTTCCCTTTGTATGCATTTGTTGCTGTTTATTCCATTTTTTTAAAATAAAAATGAAACATTTTAAAAACAGTATCTCAGGGCTGAGGAGTGAGCAAAATGGGTGAAAGTGGACAAAAGACACAAACTTTCAGTCACAAAATAAGTCTCAGGGCTGTAAGATACAGCACAGCGACTACGATTAATAGGACTGTACTGGATATTTGAAAGCTGCTGAGGGAGTAGATCTTAAAGTTCTCATCGCCAGGAAGAGGCAGCTCATAACCATGCGGCGACGGATGATACCTAGGCCTGTAGCGATGATCATTTCACAGTGTGTGCATAACTGAATCATTCTGCTCTGCTCCTGAAACTAATCAAGGTCACGTGTCAATTACACCTGACTCCCTGTCTAGCTACCACACACTTTCTTGTCTCTCTTTTAAGGCAAAACTCCAAAAGACAATTGTATGTATTTACCGCCTGCAATTTCTCCTCCCCGCCCCAACTCTTAATCGCTCAGTGGAACAGCTCTAATTGAAGTCGCCCGTGGCCTCCACGCCGTCAGATCCAAATGCCAGCTCTCGGGCTTTATTTCCCTGAAATGCTGGCAGCGTTTAACACACCAGTGACTGCTCTCCTGGACAGTTTCTCCTCCACTCTAGGAGGCACAGGCCCTGGGTTCGCCTCCTGCCCAAGGACCCCTCCATCCAGTCTGCACAGGCCTTTCTCCCGTCGAAGACTTGTGAACGCCCTGTGCCAGGACTGTGGCCTCATCCTCTCTCCTCAAACCACACTCACCTCCTAGGTGAGCTCACGCAGTCTCAGCACTTCACATACCATCCCATACGCTGGGGTTCTTAATCATCCATATTGTTACTAAGGCTTCTCAAATTTGTATATCTAACTCAGATCATTCCCCTGAACTCCAGACTCAATAGTCAACTAACTGCTCAACATCTCAGCTTAGAAATCGACTAAAGGTCTCAGACTCCGCAGCCAGCGGTGACCCCTCTCCTTGCTCTGGCAAACACCCCCATCTAAGTGCTGGCAACCTTGACGTTCCTTCTGCTCAAGCAAAAACCCAAAGCTATCATTTCGCTTTTTGTCTTTCTTTCTATACCAAGCATCCAATTAATCGGCAGTTCTTGTTCACTCTACTTTCCAAATATGCATAGAATTCAGTCTGCCAAACCTCCGCACCGCCATCACCACCAGCTGCATCTCTTCCCAGGATCACTGCACTGTCCCCCACTTGTCACCACCCTTGGCACTGGGAGTGCTGCTGTATTTATGTACTTAAGATTCCCACACCTACGTCTGCACACTGGTCAATATGTGTTCTATCTTGTAGAATGCTTTAATTTTTGTTTTAGGAATAAACTTCCCTCCTGAGATAAATTATCTTCTTAGCTTTTGAAATACATACTTTATATTATGTAGAAATTTTCTCCTTTTTCATGTCTGGAGGACTCATCCAGTAAAAACTTTTAAGCATCATGCATTGTAAGGGGACTTTTACCAACTTTTCAGTTTTTTTCACTGGTTAACAAGATATTTAGTTTTCTTAACTTTCCTTCAATAAACTTTAATAATTTATAGTTTCCTTAATATTGGCCATTATGTCTAAATTTTCAAATGCATTAGTATATATTAATATGATTCCTTATTAAATTATTAATAATCTCCTTTTTGCCTATAGTTATCTTCCCTTTCTCATCCCCTAATGTTTGCTATTTTCTTATTTCTTGAATAGATTGCCAAAACCGTCTACTTTATTGATCTGTTTAAGAAAATATCTTTTGCATTATTAATTAAACCTATATTTTAAATTGTGGGCCATTAATTTCTTCTCATTAATTCCCTCTGCTTTTAAAAATTTTATTTTTGGTATTCCAAAACTGAATAAAAGACTATGCATTTTCATCTTCTTTTGACTGCATACCTCAGGTTTGGTACATTTTATTCCCATTTCACATTTGAGGTTTTTAAAGGTCATTTTAAAAGGTCACCAAGATAAACACTGGCAAAGCACAAATTCAGATCTGTGTGATCTACACTGTTCCAGAGAAGTTCTTTTGAATGTATCACACGTGAAACTTAGATGCAGTTCACACAAAAGGAAACAAAGCTAACAAGTGGCAATGTGTTTATTTCCTTTAAATGAAAACAGTAAAACAACATCATGCCATTGACACATGAGAAGAGATGTGACTGCTAATTAAATTGGGTTAGAATGAAATCTTAACTGGAACAATAATTTGATAAACCAACTTATCAACCTGTAGTATGTATTATAAAATACTTACGTCTTTTCACCAAGTAATCTCAGATCTTAGCGTTCTTCTTCAGCACATATTTCATAAGACTAAGACTGCTAAATGAAAATTAAGACTATACTGAAACATATTGATAACATTCTGAGGGGCCAAGACAGTACCCAAGGATTCTCCTCTCTCCATAGAATTTTCCAGGCAAGAACACTGGAGTGGGTTGCCATTTCCTTCTCCAAGGGATCTTGCCGACCCAGAATCGAGCCTGCATCTCCTGCACTGCAGGCAGATTCTTTACCACTGAGCCACCAGGGAAGCCCCCAAGAATTCTAGAGCTGGTTAAATTTGTCATATTCGAGTACTCAGCACCCAAATTTTTTTTCTCTTGATGTTTTCTCTCTTTTTCTTGTCAGAAATCTTTCTGATTTATAAGCTGGAGCCACTTACATCAAGAACAATAATAGTAAAAGAAAAGACCAATTGTACTGACTAGAGGCTCTGACTGACACGCATCCTTAGAGGCCCCGTCCCGACGGCTGTGGCCAAGGCTCTGTCCCCCACTCTCAGTCCTGGCCCGAGTGCCTGCATCCTGCGACGTGGCCTCCCAGTCCTGGCCCGCATGCCTGCATCCTGCGACGTGGCCTCCCTGCCCAGGGCCTGTGCTGGCTGCGCCTCTGCCACAGTGCACGTCCCCCAGCTTTCAGCAGGTCTCCTTCCTCCACCCCCTGTAATGTCTTCCCGGTTACCTGGAAGGCATCACTGGCTACACACTCAAACCCGCAGCCTGTCTTCTTCCCTGGCCTTGTCTCTACAGTAGCCCCATCCCTAACCCACCATCACTCTCTATTGGATCATTCTGCTTTCTATGCATTTATTTATTCTATGCATTTGTCATTTAAAAAAATTTTCAACTGTCTCCACCACCGCCTCCCATACTATGAGAACTGGGGTGCCATTTTGCACTGTATTCCTAGAACCTAGAGCAATGCCTGGCACACAAATGCTCACTAAGTATTTGTCTATGGAATAGAAGTAGGGAGGAGGAGAGAGGCGGGGAGGGAAGGACCAAGAGAGGAAGAAAGAGGAGGAGAAAGGACCCAAGTCTTACTGATCTGACTTGACTACATGTCAAAAATATCTTAGTGTACCAAAAGATCAATAACCATAAATGTCCTGGAGTTTCTTTGAAAAGCTGATTCTCCCTAAATCCTATTACAGACACAGAGCTGACAAGAACTACCTGGCCTACCCTGTCTTATCAGGAGTCAAGCCACAGTTGGTCTACAATGTCGTGCCAGAGCTGCCACCTTCTAAAAATATACTGACAACACAGTAGGCTTTGTCAGAATGTCAACCCAACCCTAAGGAGATGTATGGGAAAAACCTGAGTGAGTGTGTTTCCCTTGGAAAGACAGAATGCAGTCCCTCTATTTGAGGAGTTCTCATGTGGATCGGAGAAGGCAATGGTGACCCACTCCAGTACTATTGCTTGGAAAATCCCATGGACGGAGGAGCCTGGTAGGCTGCAGTCCATGGGGTCGCTGAATCAGACATGACTGAGTGACTTCACTTTCACTTTTCACTTGCATGCATTGGAGAAGGAAATGGCAACCCACTCCAGTGTTCTTGCCTGGAGAATCCCAGGGACGGGGCAGCCTAGTGGGCTGCCGTCCATGGGGTCGTACAGAGTTGGACACGACTGAAGCGACTTAGCAGCAGCAGCAGCATGTGGAGCAGCCTGTACATACCAGCCTTTTTTGAGTTGCTACAAAAGTCAAAACAATGCTAGCAGATAGCAGTTAAGGAGAGTCTGTTTGGCTCCCAGTGCAACGTATCTCACAACAATCAGAACTGCCTGGAGAGTAAGAATCTGCCTCCCTGGAGAGCAAGCTCTCGACAGTGGATGTGCCCTGTGACCAGTCACCATCCACCTAAAGGTTGCACTTGTTGTTGTTCAGTCGCTAAGTCACGTCTGACTCTTTGCAACTCCATGGACTGCAGCGCTCCAGCCTTTCCTGTCCTTCACTATCTCCTAGAAATGTAAGTTGAGAAACGCTAAATACATGAGCTGATGACCTAGACAAGTGTCAGTTGCCACAATCTGTAAGTTTTTTTTGTTGTTGTTCTAAATATACTCCAGAACTTGGTAAGTTTTGATATTGATTGGATAGCATCATTGATTTGATGGGCATGAGTCTGAGTAAGCTGTGGGAGTTGGTGATGGACAGGGAAGCCTGCAGTGCTGCAGTCCATGGGGTCGCAAAGAGCAGGACACGACTGAGCGACTGAACTGAACTGAGATATATAAAGCACACCAAGATTAAACAGTGAAGAAAAAGAAAATCTGAAGAGACTCATAACTAGGAGGAGACTGAATCAAAAGAAAAATAACTTGACCAAGAAAAGCTCTGGACCTGATGGTTTTACTAGTAAATTCTACCAAACACTTTGTTGTTCATTGTTCAGTCACTAAGTCATATCCAGCTCTTTGCAATGCCATGGACTGCAGCACACCAGGCTTCCCTGTCCTTCACTCTCTCCCAGAGTTTGCTCAAACTCATGTCCATCAAGTCAGTGATGCCATCCAACCATCTCATCCTCTGTCATCCCCTTCTCCTCTTGCCTTCAGTCTTTCCCAGCATCAGGGTCTTTTCCAACGAGTCAGTTCTCCACATCAGGTAGCTAAAGCTTTGGAGTTTCAGCTTTAGCATCAGTTCTTCCAATGAATATTCAGGACTGGTTTCCTTTAGGATGGACTGACTAGTTTGATCCCCAAGGTTGCACAAGGTATTTCTAAGTCTCACTTTAACTTAAAACATTGGTATGCCATTTTATAAAGCAAATTCTGAATATCAGAACTGACCGAGATCTGGAGTACATTCAGGAAAAAAAAAAAAAAAAACACGTAAAGATCCTGGCAACCGATACTCTTCTAGATCATCAGCTCATGTATTTAGCACTTCTCAGCTGGAGATGCATTTCTCTAAATCCGGCATAAAATAGGAGAATCTTATAAAACAATAGCAAAGAAGAAAAGCACTGTGTATAGCCGCTCCTCACTTCTCATGGCCTTAAAGACGGCACGCCATGTCGTCTGCGTCTCCTCTCTGCTCACCCAGCAGGAGGCACTGTTATATGACGTACGCCGCCATCTGCACCCACAATGCCTGGTGGCGATATTTTGCAAAATTAAACTATGCAAAGATGCATTCAACCAAAAGGACTCTTCTTTGTTCACACAGCTATTTTCCCCAAATAGAGCCTGGCAAGAATAACTGAAAGCGTGGACTGCAGCAACAAACTCACTGATGACAGACACTGTGGTATAAAAGCTTTAAACGGGGGGACACTGGAAGGTAGCCCACTAAATGGGCGAGCAGAGTCAGGGCAGTGACATCAGCAGGGAGCAGGAGGACTGCTGTCCACTCCGCTGCCAACAGAACAGGACGGAAGGAAGGCATGCGGGCGGGTTGGAACCACCTCCTGGGGCATCTCTTTCCCACTTCCCTTCAGAACAGCAATATCTAAAACCTTTCCAGGCTTCTAAAGGCTAAGTTGAGGTTAGGGATTCACTATGAATGAAAGCTATTCTACAACAAGAATGTGATGGCTAAGTTGTATTGCAGCTTTTTCCGTACTGTCCTTGATGTATAAACAGGTGGTACCACCTCAGAGCTCTGAGATAGTGGCTTTACCAATACCAACACCTCAGTATCTCATGACAGTCCAGGTCCACTCGTGAGGATCCTCTGTTATCCTCACACATTGCTTTCAGCCGTTTCTGCTGCTCTCAGTAGCTGTAAAAATTCCAGGCTGATCTCTCTGCCCCTGATATATGCTGAAACACTCAGACTTGGGAACGTTCCAACTGTGAGCCCAAAAGACGCGAAGCTAATAGTGCCAAACCCAGGAAAACCCTGAGACTTCCAGAATCTTAAGTCTGTTAGGTTGCGATGGGCAGGGGGAACCCTGCCGGGTCTCCAGCAATAGCCCTGGTCATTTTAAAGATTCATTTCTTCAGATAATACAGAATAAAGGAATGTATCTGAATATGTGACTCTGATTAACAGTACTTCAGTTTCTATCATATGATAGAGTGATCACTTACACAAAGCTGTATCAGGTATAATTCTGACTGATTATTTTCAACACTGATTCCACCTATTAAGATCTTTATCTGTCAACAGGATACAGAATTATAAGATCCATTTTATGTGTAATCACAGAATTATCATTTTGTAACAGCTTTTGATACCACACCCCACAAGCTCTTAAATTTGCTAAGTCTCTTAAAGCATTTCTCTTGGGTGTGAAAACAGTGTATTTAACATTTGTGAAAGTACTGACGAAAGTCACGCCCTCGATCCAGGCAGAGTCACCTTTTGCTCTCGCAGAGTGAAGGTGCATGAACTCGCAGGCAGGGCCGGCCAGGCAGCATGAAGCCACTGGGCAGGGGCCATGAGGCAGCGGCCGGAGCACCTGTCCCCACCTGGGAACGCCGCAGAGGCGCAGCCTCACCTTCCGGTGTTTCAACAGAAGCCAGAAATCCCGTCTTAACATGCACTCGCTCAGCCTCTGACTGTTGGCAGCAGAAAGCTCTTGAGCACGTGCAGGCCACGCGGGGCGCATCTGCTCGCTGTGATCAGTTTGAGCCCTCTGCTTTGACACCTCTCTCCCCACTGGCTTCACTCCACGCTCACGAGTGACGCTTTGGAGAGGGCACTCAGTTTTGTAATTATTTTTCTAACACTTTAGCGTGTTAGAGCACTGAAAAAATATGCAAAAGAATGTACTTTCTATATTGTGGTAAAAAAAATTATATTCACATTACTTACCCTGCTGACTTCCTTAGGAGCTGATTCATCTGGGGGATGAAGAAGGGAGGGAGAAAAAAAAATAATGTTAGAAGCTCTGGGTAGTTTCTGAAAAACATAGAACATGTCATTCAGTCTCTGGAAACCAGAAGGATTTTGCAATGCTTCCTCTTGCAATGTCTAAAAATTTGGTTTTAAACCTCTGTAAGGTAAAAAAACATAATATATTTAGAGTTAAATGTATGTATGTAGCAATTTTGGAGGGAAATGAAATAACACCACAGCTTGTTAATCATTTTCATGATTACCTTTTTAGAGATTTTCAAATAGTAATGCCTGAAAATATGGCTACACTGTATCTTATCCAATACATATGCCTAAAAATGAGACTGTAGTATTTGCAATATTCTAAATGACACAATCCGCACGAATGTCTCAAAAGGCCATTCGCACTTGTGCTGTCGGGCAGGTGCCAGCATTCCGCGTTTGCTGACATGACAGCTGTGTCTGCACGGCCTGGTGAAGGCACAGACCACTCCCGCCAACAGGCTGCTCTGCACCACGGACCCGGGAGGCGGCGGGCTTGTCTCCACCAGCAGGGCAGCACTGCTTTCTGGTAATAAGACTGACGGGTTGCCCTGGTCTAGGTGAGGCCCTCTGACGGGCTCTCCCTGCGCGGCTGGCTACATGGCCAGACTATGCCTGTGTAACCAACAGGGTATGAGAAACAAACCGGCCAAGGCGCCACTTTGGGTCCGCCAGCTGTGAGCACCCGTGCCCGGGAACTAGTTCTGACCCAGAGAAAATGTGTTGATGTGGCCCTTCCAGAGGATGCGGGTGGGGGCTGGAGACCCCTCTCCAGACCCCTCATTGGGAGGCAGCCTTTACCGCTGCTGCCTTCTTGGGCCTTGTAGCAAGGAAACCTGTCTTACTACCCCCATCAGTACACACTTCACACACCAAGTTTCTAACGTGTTCTATACCACACCAGAGCACAGCCTCATCTACCTTAACACCGACAAAGGCGTGTCCCACAGGTCCAGACAGGGCACTGATTCTTCTTTCTCCTTCAACATTCTTATTAACTAAACCACTGAGTCCTGGCATTTCCTCTTTTTTTCTAATCTTTTTTAGATTTACGGCTTACCACCCATTTCCACAAATAATATTAAGTATAGTCCCAAAGCACATATCAACCAGTAGCCTCTAAGCTGATCCCTGAATTCCGTATCTGCCCTGGAAATCATGTACACACACACACACACACACACACACACACTGACCCACCCAGTTTATCTTTCAAAAATATTCCATCCATCCCCATCTATCATTCTAGTGGTCAGGTATGGATGTGAGAGCTGGACTATAAAGAAAGCTGAGCACCAAAGAATTGATGCTTTTGAACTGTGGTGTTGGAGAAGACTCTTGAGAGTCCCTTGGACTGCAAGGAGATCCAACCAGTCCATCCTAAAGGAGATCAGTCCTGAATATTCATTGGAAGGACTGATACTGAAGCTGAAACTTCAATACTTTGACCACCTGATGCAAAGAACTGACTCACTGGAAAATACCCTGATGCTGGGAAAGATTGAAGGTGGGAGGAAAAGGGGACAACAGAGGATGAGATGGTTGGATGGCATCACCAATTCAATGGACATAAGTTTGAGCAAGCTCCGGGAGTTGGTGATGGACAGGGAAGCCTGGCATGCTGCAGTTCATGGGGTCGCAAAAAGTCACACATGACTGAGTGACTGAACTGAACTGAACTGATCATGCCCCTTGGATGCTTCAGAATTTATAGTAAATTAGACATCAAAGGGCTTCCCAGGTGGTGCTAGAGGTAAAGAACCCACCTGCTAATGCAAGAGACACAAGACACTCGGGTTAGATCCCTGGGTTGGGAAGATTCCCTGGAGGAGGGCATGGCAGCCCATTCTAGTATTCTTGCTTGAAGAATCCCACGAACAGAAGAGCCTGGCATGCAGTCCATAGGGTCGCAAAGAGTCAGACACAGCTGAAGCGGCTTAGCATGCACGCACACTGCCTCTACCTGGGGACTTTTTCAGAATTAGCAAGCTTGGAACTATCAGATAGTATGTGTTCAGTAAACAGTAGCTATTCTTGTATTACCTGTTAACACATATTTCTTATACATTTTTGTTATATTTGTTCCATAATGATTTGAATATTACATCTGATTTCCGTGAGAATGTAACCATGTTATAGGGAAAACATAGACTTTATGTTATATACTGAAGTCACTTGATTAAAAAAATTTCACTTATTCCTTAACTCCTAACCTCTTATTCTTTTCTAAAGCTCTCTGAAGATGAAACTATTTGATTTAATCATCACAACAAATTAACAGATTATAAAGTTGCAGAGACAGATACGTTTCTAACTCTTTTAGATTTTTATCGAAGAAGTTCAGTAAACGGGGGTCAAAAGTGAAGGGTGATTAACGCACGGGCGCCGGCAGGTAGCGCTCATGCGCACACGCTGACTGCGGCACTAAGCGGAGCGTCCAGGCTGCGACCCTCCGGGGCCCTGCACTGTCCAATCACCACCACGACCCGGAAGTTGGTTCAAGGGAAGAAGAGCTCGAATGTCCAGACATTCGAACGTCTGCATATACACGTCCGCCCTGCACTGTCCAATCGCCACCACGACCCGGAAGTTGGTTCAAGGGAAGAAGAGCTCGAATGTCCAGACATTCGGACGTCTGCATATACACGTCCGCTTCGCTTTTTCCGTCGGTTCTGCCGAGTGCTTCTCCAACTCGAGCGTGCAAAGGATGCTCTGCTGCTAGTATTTATACAGACCAACTCCTCTTTTGTTTGATGGCCAGTTTAAGGTATGTGAAAGGAAAGTGCTATCTACAGCCTAACATCTGGCTTTTTCACCTTGTGCACAGACTTAAGACTCTATCTTCTACGTCTTCTTCAGACTCGGAAGCCAAACAGTTTCTGCTAACTGAATGTCAAGTCCATTACATTTAGGGAATTCAGCAATTCAGCTGAGGGGACTAATGAGCGCAGTGAACTGGTTAGGATAAGGGAACCTGGCTTCCTGCTTCCTGCATTTGGAAGTTCCATCGAGCTCTCTTGCCCAAGGAAACGGCCAGCACCCTGAAGACACGGCCTGGGTGAGTGCTGCACGGTGGAGCGGCCGGAGCAGGGCGCCCCAGAGGCAGCTCGGCAGGAGGCTCAGTGCCCGCAGGGCTCGGGAGCCCGGCCGCGGCTCACTTGCTGTCGTAACTCTGGGCAAAAAGTCTGACTGCCTTTGACGGCCTCTAAGTCTGAAGTGCAGCAATACGTGAACTGTGAACTTCCAGATGTTCAAGCTGGTTTTAGAAAAGGCAGAGGAACCAGAGATCAAATTGCCAACATCCGCTGGATCATGGAAAAAGCAAGAGAGTTCCAGAAAAACATCTATTTGGCTTTATTAACTATGCCAAAGCCTTTGATTGTGTGGATCACAATAAACTGTGGAAAATTCTGAAAGAGATGGGAATACCAGACCACCTGACCTGCCTCTTGAGAAACCTATATGCAGGTCAGGAAGCAACAGTTAGAACTGGACATGGAACAACAGACTGGTTCCAAATAGGAAAAGGAGTACGTCAAGGCTGTATATTGTCACCCTGCTTATTTAACTTATATGCAGAGTACATCATAAGAAACGCTGGACTGGAAGAAACACAAGCTGGAATCAAGATTGCTGGGAGAAATATCAATAACCTCAGATATGCAGATGACACCACCCTTATGGAAGAAAGTGAAGAGGAACTAAAAAGCCTCTGATGAAAGTGAAAGAGGAGAGGGAAAAAGTTGGCTTAAAGCTCAACACTCAGAAAACTAAGATCATGGCATCTGGTCCCATCCTTCATGGGAAATAGATGGGGAAACAGTGGAAACAGTGTCAGACTTTATTTTTTGGGCTCCAAAATCACTGCAGATGGTGACTGCAGCCATGAAATTAAAAGACGCTTACTCCTTGGAAGAAAAGTTATGACCAACCTAGATAGCATATTGAAAAGCAGAGACATTACTTTGCCAACAAAGGTCTGTTTAGTCAAGGGTATGGTTTTTCCAGTGGTCATGTGTGGATGTGAGAATTGGACTGTGAAGAAAGCTGAGTGCCGAAGAATTGATGCTTTTGAACTGTGGTGTTGGAGAAGACTCTTGAGAGTCCCTTGGACTGCAAGGAGATCCAACCAGTCCATCCTAAAGGAGATCAGTCCTGGGTGTTCTTTGGAAGGAATGATGCTAAGGCTGAAACTCCAGTACTTTGGCCACCTCATGTGAAGAGTTGACTCATTGGAAAAGACTCTGATGCTGGGAGGGATTTGGGGCAGGAGGAAAAGGGGACGACAGAGGATGAGATGGCTGGATGGCATCACCGACTCGATGGACGTGAGTCTGAGTGAACTCCAGGAGCTGGTGATGGACAGGGAGGTCTGGCGTGCTGTGATTCATGGGGTCGTGAAGAGTCGGACACGACTAAGCGACTGAACTGAACTGATCTGAAGTCTGAAGTGAAGCAACATCCAGTCCACATAATTTGACACTGAAAAATAGTTTTCTTTCCACAAGAACAATCACAAAGTAACAAAGCCCCTGACTTGGGGACTTCCCCGGTGGCCCCTGGAGGCTGACTCCGTGGCCCCTGGTTGGGGAACGAGACCCACAGCGAAGGCCCAATGCCGCCAAACAAGCAAAAATAAAACAGGAACAGGAGAGCGGTGGTCCCCAAGGTGTCTGTCCTTCCGTGGACGGGAGGGAGTGACGGTGGGCCAGGCGACGATGGGAGCCGTGGCAAATGGCAGGCGAAGCTTCTCTCTCAGCCCACGGCTGGCTCCCACTCGGCGACCAAGTCCCAAATAGGCCGGCAGCCAGTGGAGGACCCGGCCCCGACCTAGACCGTCCTATGAACCCACAACTCCGGGATGAGTCTGCACTCCCGGTGCACACTCAGGACCGAGCGGCCAGGGCGCTCACTTACACGTGAAAGGATAAGGAGTCACGGCAAAGAGGAAACGGACATGGAGGCCAGATTTTGAGTCCTTCGTGACCATCAAGTGAGCAACCAAAACGTTCACAACAGCAGGCACTTCTTACGCGGCACTGTGGTCCTGTAAACGTTTCTTTACTCGACAAATGTGCACTACGGACCCAGTATGTGCCGGGCATTTATCCTTGTTCTTAAGGAGCTTACTTTCTAATAGGATGAACAAACAAGAAAAAAATTTAAGCAATTTCAGAACGGGAATATTGATGCTTGTTAAAGAGAAATTTTTTTTAAAGACAAGAAGAAACCATCTTCAATCTAAACATCATTTTAATGATTTTTTAAAGCCTTAGGAAAAACAGCCCATGCAGCAAAAATTTTCCTGGAGAACATCCAAGTACACCTTCCAGCAAGTACTTATTTTTGAGTTAAGTACTCATTGGAAAAGACCCTCATGCTGATTGAGCGCAGGAGAAGGGGACAACAGTGGATGAGATGCTTGGATGGCACCACCAACTCGATGCACGGGAGTGTGAGCAAACGTGGGAGAGAGAGGAGGACAGGGAAGCTGGCATGCGGTAGTCCACGGGGTCACAGGGAGTCGGACGTGACTTAGCAACTGAACAATAGCACCAAAAGTACAGAACAAATGAAATCAGTATCTGTGTAACAGACTGAAGCCACAGCTACACTGAATATAAAGTGTGAACAACTGTCTAAGATAGGCCAAAGAATCCATCCATATGTGACATCACGAGCTCTTCTAATTTACCAGAAAATATTTTCATAAAATGTTGACAGTAGTTAAAAATCAGTAAACAAAATCAAATGAACATTTCAAAATATAAACCCTCACAACCATACCTTCAAGGCTGTAGAAATGGAAACACAGATATTAATATAAAAATAACCTGGAGGTTTGAAGCCAAAATGGCAACTAATATCATGATAATTTGCTTATCATCAACTTAGAAGGAAAATGTAATGTTCACTGATGTTACAGGAAGAAGAAAAAATGAAAAAAGATTTTGATAGGTGGTTTTAATTCTGTGAGATGATAAAATACTAAATCCTGATATTTGTAGACAAGTCCATTAAATATATAAAAAACAACATGTCCCCAGTATTTTAGGAGGAAATGAAAAATTTTATTTCCTGTTAGATTACTATTCTTTTTTATTCCATTATTATCCCCCATGAGTGAATGAATGGTTAGCAGGACAATCATTTCTCTAAATCTTCTAGCCATCTTCCGTCATTAAATCTTTAGGCAAATAAGGAGAAACTAAACATAGATCAGTAGACTAAACAATGCTTTTAACAAAAGAACCTCACCTTTCCCCTCAACAGGCCTACTGGTCATCTGTAAATCTGCATCTTAAAATGTAGATCTGTGAAAAAATTGAGGTCACATTTTCTCTAAGAAATGTTTGTAGAAATATGGTCAGTGTGTTTAAAAGTAGCTACTTTGAGACATATGCAGTGATACTGATTTTTCATTAGCAGCTTTACTAAAGCCCAATTTACATGCCATAAAATTAACCCATGATAAGTATACAACTCGGTGATTCCAGTCGATTTACAGAGGTGTGACGGGCTCTCACCAATCCAGTTTAGACCCTCCACCCCCCAGTCCCCTTATGTCCCTTTACTTTCAATCCCTGTTCCCACCACAGCCAGTCACATCAGGGCCGTCTCTGTTCTCACACACTCACCTTTTCCGGGCATTTCAAGTAAGTGGAATCACACAATACAAAACTAGCTGTATCTGGCTTCCTCCACATAGCACAATATTTTGAGGTTCATCCATGTTAGAACATGTATCAGTATTTCTTATTATCAAATAGTATTCCTATTATATGGGTGTATCACATTTTAGCCATTTGCCAGCTAATAGACATTTTAATTGTTTTTGATTTGGAGCTATTCTGAACAATGCCCCCTAGGAACTACTGGATACATATCTTTTGTATGGACACACTTTCCTTTCTCCTGGATAGACACTTAGGAGTAGATTTGATGAATATTAATAAAGTAAGTTTAACCTTCTTAGAAACCGATCAACTGTTTTCCAAAGCACCATTACCATTTTACTTTTCCAAAAGTGAATTGCACAGACATCCGTTTATCTTCATCGTCATCAATACTAGACAGTGTCTGTCCTTTTTCTTTCATACTGGGTGACTGTACAACATCTCGCTGCGTTCCCCTAATAGTTAATGATGTTGAGAAGACTTACCAGCCATTTGCATACTTCTCTGGGATAATGCATATCCAAATCTGTTGTCTGTTTATACATTGGGTTGTCTATCTTCTTATTGAATTTAACAAATCTTTATATATTCTAGATATGTTTTTAATGAAGTCTATTTTTCCAAAAGAATTTTTTTTATTTTAAGGATCCTCCTTAAGGTATTGTATAAAATAACTCTTTGGCCCACCCAAGATCATGAATTTTTTTTCCTATTTTGTCTACAAATTTCAAAATTTTAGCTCTTTCAATTAGATATATGATCTATATTAAATTAATATTAGTTTATAATGTGAGGAAAGGGTATTTTTAAATATTGCATCTGGATATCCAATTGTTCTATAACAACTATGCTTCCTTCTAAGGAATTGTTTCAACATCTTTGTTGAAAATCATTTGACCACGTGAGGGTTTTACCTGGACTCTGAATTCTGCTGCATTGACCTATCTGTAAGGCAGGACAACAGAGCTGAAATACCATTAGTACAGTAAGTTCTGAAACCAAGTAATGTAACTCCTCAAAACTGAACTTTACTTTTGTAATTATTATGGATCTTTTAGGTCCTTTACCTTTTACAATCAACCTCTCAATTTGTATAAAAAAATCCCTCCTGGATTTTGAGAGGTAATGAGTTGAATATATAGATTAATTTGGGGAGAACTGTCATCCTGGCAATACTGATTCTCCCAACCCATGAACATGACATCTGTCTCCATTTATTCAGACTTTTCTTTCCTCCCTCTCAGCAAGATTTATAGATTTCAGTGTATGAAATTTGTGTTTCTTTGCTAAATTTATTCCTAAGCTTTTTAATTTTTTGAGGCTATTATGAATAAAAGTATTTTCTTAATTTCTGACTGTTCCTTTCTAGTAGATGGAAACAGATTGATTTTTGTGTCTTGATTTTTTTCCTATATCAGTCCTTGTCTCCTGAGACCTTGCTCACACGTTCATTAGTTTAGCAGTTTTTTGTGGAATATTTGAAATTTTTCCACATCCAGGATCATGTATCTGTGGGAAAAGGATTTAGTTCTTCCACTTAAAACCTGGATACGTCCTGTTTTTTACTGCTCAGGTTAACAGTTCACGTCTCCTAATTCTCTGACAGTTTTCATCATGAATGGATATTGAATTCTATCAAAACCTTTGTCTGTATTAAGATAATTGTGTTAACTCTAATAAGTTTAAATAATTGATTTACTGCTATTAAACGAACTGGTATTCATACAGGGTCATACCATATTTTTAATATGTTACTAGATTTGGTTTCCTGATTTTATTTAGGGGTTATTGCATGTATGTTCAAGGGAGGCTTGTCTTGTGATGTTTTAGTCTGGTTTTCTTATCAGGTTAATACATGACTCAAAGAAGGAGCTGGGAAGTTTTTCTTCCTCCTCTCTTTCCGAAAAGAGTTGGAGAAGGATTGGTAGTAACTCCATTTACAACACCTGATATGATTCATCAGTACAGCCATGGGAGAACAAGCTCTGGGTTGTGGAAATATGTTAATTACTAAGGCCTGTTAGATTTTCTATTTCTTGTTATGTCAGTTTTGGTGATTTTATCTTTCCAGGAGTCTGCTTTATTCAAGATGTCTAATTTCTAACAGGAAGCTTTGCATTCTCCATCAACTGCTGATGGATCTGTCCAGCAGAAGGGGACAATGCCCAGAATCCCAACCTTCTTCAGGTCTGCTCGAGTTCTGTGCTGTCTGGGCCCTTTCCAAGGGGGACCGCGGAAGCTTCTCCAGGAACGTGTGCATGTCCTCAGTCAGGAGCGTGTCTGTCTCAGTCTCACCGAGATCTCAGGCTGGCGCAGCCTGAGATTTGCCAGCCCTCCCCCACTCACTGGCCTCCAAAGCTCCAAAGATGGTGGCGCCTCCAAGTTGAATGAACGCTTTCAACTTGTAGAGAAGCTGTCAGAGCCTCTGCTCCAACCAAGGGGACAGGGCGCAACGGAAGAAGCTCCAGGCCATAACATGATGAATAGCCACGGTTCTTACCTGAATTTATCTGAAAACTGCAGGTCAGTTTTCAAATTATGAATGTCTCTCGAATTGCTGTATGCCTTTGGTTGACATTGAGAGACTAAAGTGGCTGGTTTTGTCCATTACTGTCCAATTGATGACTGCTTCTTGGGGAAAGACTTTGCTCCTTCTTCACTGTCATAGGTGGAAGTCCAGCTTTGGATAAATGTCATCATTTTCACTGAGTAACAGCAATTATCAACATGTGGTCCAGAGGCCTCTGGCATCCCAGAGACCATTCAGAGGGCTCACGAGTAGACTATTTTCATAATAACACTAAAATACAACTCACTTATTTCTTATTTTTCACAAATATACATTGTATTTTTCAGAGGCTACATAATGCTCCTACAGTACATGGAATGCATCCACTGTATCCTAATATTTTCTAAAATGTTTTAAGATCACTGCTTTAAGATATCAGTATGTGAGCCTTCAGAGGCTCTTCACGTTCTCAGTGCTCTGCAGCACTTGCATCTGCGGCCTTTGGACACCCCTGATCCAGCCTCTGCAACTTCAATAACATCTGATAATTAGCTACTTTGGATTCCCAAGTTCTTTGCACCTACACAGACACAGAAAAATGTACACTTCACCCCAAACTATTATTATTTAGAATTTAATATTTTAATTATTTTATCCTAAAAACAAAATTCATACATAGTATATTTTCTTATATTTAAGGATAGGTCATTGCCTTTAAAAAGGGGAGCTTAGTTGACTCATTTTCTCAACCTACAGCTGCACCGTTTATGTCTAAAGACACTGAAAAAGATGAAACTGACTTATGAGAAGATTCTCCGACTCATGGGAGGGAGGAATCTACTCCAAAGGAACAGGGTGAAACTGTAAATAAAAAAAAAAATAGGATAAAAGATCACTCTTTTGGCTTTAATAATTTACCTTATCCTGCAGGTCAGGAAGGAGAAGGAAATGGCAACCCACTCCAGTGTTCTTGCCTGGAGAATCCCAGGGATGGGGAGCCTGGTGGGCTGCCATCTATGGGGTCGCACTGAGTTGGACACGACTGAAGTGACTTAGCAGCAGTAGCAGCAGGTCAGGAAGCAACAGTTAGAACTGGACATGGAAAAACAGACTGGTTCCAAATAGGAAAAGGAGTACGTCAAGGCTGTATATTGTCACCCTGCTTATTTAACTTATATGCAGAGTACATCATGAGAAATGCTGGGTTGGAAGAAGCACAAGCTGGAATCAAGACTGCCGGGAGAAATATCAATAACCTCACATATGCAGATGACACCACCCTTATGGCAGAAAGTGAAGAGGAACTAAAAAGCCTCTGATGAAAGTGAAAGAGGAGAGTGAAAAAGTTGGCTTAAAGCTCAACGTTCAGAAAACTAAGATCATGGCATCTGGTCCCATCACTTCATGGGAAATAGATGGGGAAACAGTGGAAACAGTGTCAGACTTTATTTTTGGGGGCTCCAAAATCACTGCAGATGGTGACTGCAGCCATGAAATTAAAAGACGCTTACTCCTTGGAAGAAAAGTTATGACCAACCTAGATAGCATATTCAAAAGCAGAGACATTACTTTGCCAACAAAGGTCCGTTTAGTCAAGGCTATGGTTTTTCCAGTGGTCATGAATGGATGTTGAGAGTTGGACTATGAAGAAAGCTGAGTGCCGAAGAATTGATGCTTTTGAACTGTGGTGTTGGAGAAGACTCTTGAGAGTCCCTTGGACTGCAAGGAGATCCAACCAGTCCATTCTGAAGGAGATCAGCCCTGGGATTTCTTTGGAAGGATGCTAAAGCTGAAACTCCAGTACTTTGGCCACCTCATGCGAAGAGTTGACTCATTGGAAAAGACTCTGATGCTGGGAGGGATTAGGGGCAGGAGGAGAAGGGGACGACAGAGGATGAGATGGCTGGATGGCATTACCAACTCAATGGACCTGAATTTGAGTGAACTCCGGGAGATGGTGATGGACAGGGAGGCCTGGCGTGCTGCGATTCATGGGGTTGCAAAGAGCCGGACACGACTGAGCGACTGAACTGAACTGACCCTCCTTACGCAACAGAACATTTGCCAACAGTACTGTGGCACCAGTTAAGCTGCAAGGTTATTTTGAGACCAATCATTCTCTTTATAGAGAAAAGAATTGAATATTTTAAACGTAGACATGGTGCCCCCTTTAAAAGCCCCAAATTGCTTGTAAGAGCTTTTCATACTAGAAATGTCACAGCCACTGACTTGAGGGTAAGTTAATGTTATTGTATTGACCAGAGAAGCACCCACAGTGGCTGAGAAAGTGATAAAACGTTCAGGGGGTGCTGCCGGATGCCTGCTGCATGAGACGTCAGCCCGAGGGCTCAGAGTGCAGTCCTGTCTGCAGGGATAAAGTAACCATTAAAGACAGTCACAAACATCTTCAAAACTGAAATTCTGTTTTACGGTGAATGAGCCTATAGATGTGGCTGATGTCATTATTTTCGTGGTGTTTGTCTGAAATCCACACATAAGAGTCATCAAAGACCTTTCATTTGAATATGGGATAACAAATGCAAGTGATGCTGAGCTATTCCAAGAGCTGAATCACTTTTTCAAAGTATCACCTTTTATCCGGGAACATCTGGATTGACACCTGTTTTGTAAAGCCGCCTACGGCCGCCCAGATCACACAACAACTCCAGGCGGCACCAGCGGTCACTGTCACTGTGGTGTGTGCCATACACTAGCAAAATACATAGATATCTGTGTGTAATGGTAGGTAACAGGCACAAATGGTAAGGAAATACTCTAAGTGTTGAATAACATTTTTAAAGCTCTCACAGACTCATAGAAAAAAAAAAGTCACTTTAGTTTAAGGATGTCCTTAATGTAGTGGGCCACTGCCGGGAAACTTGCATATTTACCATCAGCAGAAAGCAAAGGTCACCAACAGACAGCCAGATGAGTGACCTCAGGCCCAGGCATGTCCTCCCCACTCCCTCGGGTAGCTGTCTTTCTCATCGCTGACACATCTGCATCACAGGACACGCCGGGTCACATGGCACCAGAAGCGAAGTCACTCGCCTCACGGCCCAGGTCTGTTACAGGCAGACTGCGCTGGTTCTAAGTCCAAAGCCCAGCCTCTTGTATCGCCCAGTACACAGGACAGAGAACATTCTCAGGGCTGGAACACGCTTCTTCCCAACCTGAACAGACCACCAGCTGTATGCTAACTCTTTTGTAGTGGGAGGTGCATGAGGTAGTAATTTTCATATTACTTTGCAAGCAATGACCCAGGATAACTGAACCTCTAAAATTTTCACTGATTTTCGGAGGACCTCGGAATCACTGTAGGACTTATCTCCAGTGGTAAGCTGGTGAAAGTTTAACAAATGACTCCTGTGGGAAAGTACGCTCTAATTTGTTCATTCCAATCTCTGTGGTATAAATATTCCTATGATGTATTAAAATCAGCTTGTACAGGCTTGAAAGAACCAATTATTAAATTTTCAAGAATTTTGCAAGCTGGTTGTTAAAATAGTCATTATTAAAAACCTAATTATATAAACAAACATTTTAAAGGTAATAAATATTGAAAACTCACCATTCTCTAATCATTTTATGACATTTTACTGTGATCTGCCCCCTTGAGGCCATGTCTACTGCATCTATGACAGAAATGCTATGTAACGGTGCGCTACTGCGTATCTCTTCTTAATTCCAAGCTTGGTGACCTCACATTGGTAGACGGATACGGAGTTCAGTGCTCCGTAAGTAACTGTTGATCAGCTCTGAAGGAAAATACATAAAACTCTGATTTGTAGCTTTTGCTGGTTTCTGTGGTGTAAACACTTAACCCATGGCTGATTTCAAGCTACCAACTTTGATGTCAACTGGATCATAACATTCCTGGAAATTTATCAACTGGCTGAGCCAACGTAAGCCACTCCCCTAGATGGCTACTTCCTTCCTTTATATTCGTCATTCATTTTGTTGTCAGGTAAAACTTTGACTTTTCAACACATTACATGCAAGTCCAATAAGCTATTTAAGCAGTTTGTATGGACCTACAGTTACATGTATGAAACACTTCACAATTATTTTTAAAAGATCTGTTCCACGGATTTACTTTGACAAAGTTCCAGAAGTGGTGGTGCAGTATGTAAGGATCAAACCATCAGAACTTTAAATGAGGGTAAAGCTCACTTAAAAGGAAAGGAAGCACTACTTATACATATAAAATCAGAGGAGGGAGCAAAATATTAAAGATCTAGTTTTGTTGCATTTCAAAGCAATAAAAATTAGCACTATGGATAAAATTTTGAAATTTAGAATAAACAACTGATGCTACTTCACTTTATTACATCAAAGGATGTTTAATGAATAGAGTCTGAGTAAAAAATTATATATTGTAAAATAAGGAAATACAAACTAATGGGGGAAATACATTATAAGATGCCTGAGGGGGGAAGAGAATCTTAAAAATTAGTCTCCCCTCTAGACAACAAAGGGGTTCCCTGGTAGCTTAGCTGGTAAAGAATCCACCTGCTATGCAGGAGACCCCAGTTTGATTCCAGGGTCGGGAAGATCTGCTGGAGAAGGGAAAGGCTACCCACTCCAGTATTCTTGGGCTCCCCTGGTAGCTCAGCTGGTAAACAATCTGCCCACAATGTGGGAGACCTGGGTTTGATCCCTGGGTTGGGAAGATCCCCTGGAGAAGGGAATGGCTACCCACTCCAGTATTCTGGCCTGGAGAATTCCATGGACTCTATAGTCCATGGGGTCACAAAGAGTTGAATGTGACTGAGCCACTTTCACTTTCACTAGACAAAATTGCACTGCCAGAATCTGTTGGATGTAATTATTTGAAAGTCTGGAGCCTACTGAAGGACTGAAACTTCCAGGGAACATCTGGATGGTAAATTACAGTTAATTTTGGTCAGTTTCAGCTCCTAGCACAGTGCCAGCTCTCCGCTCCCCACTCCATGGCAGGCAGCTGTGCAGCATTCTTGCAGCAGCCTGCACAGAGCTTGTGGGAGTCAAGGTCGGTGAAAAGGACCTCTGCCTCCAAATATCAAGAGCCTGGGATCCGGTCACTGACTGCTGTTTCTGATTTCAGAGGTGTAAACGAGGAGGTGGGTCACCACTGTTGCTGCACTTCCCCCACCTGTTCCTCTCTTCTGGCTAAAGAGACTGTCAAGGGATTTAAAAGGGTACTCCTCTTTTTCCCCATCCTCCATTTCTCTCTTTTCCCCTCTGGGAGCCAGGCATTAAAGACATTCCAAAGCATCTGCATATACCATGTATGTTCAGGTAAAGACACAAGCTTAGAAAAGACCTAAGAACGTTTGGAGCTTACACTTTTAAGCTGATCCTCTGCACAGAGCCTACAGCAATGGAAAAACAAACGAAAAATTACAAATCCTGGAGAAAGGAAAGAATCTGGCTTTAAGAGTTATGTATTACATGCAAATACACAATTAAAAAAAAAAATCAAGGCACACAAAGAAACAGTGCAGTATGGCCCAGTCAAAGGAAAAAAATAGAGCAACACAGACTCTCCCTGAGAAAGAACTGACGGCACGTCAATAGACAAAGATTTTAAAAGACTTTAAACTTGCTCAAGTTGAACAGAGCACAGAGGACTTGTGGAAGACCACCACGTGAACAGACACGCATGCTGTGGGGGTCTCAGAAGAGGAAAACAAAGTGTAGAGAATATTTCTCAGAAAGCGTCCCAGGTTTAATGAAAGACATGAATATAAACATCCAAGAAGGTTAGATTCCAAGTAAGGTGCACTCAAAGGGACCGATACAGGATATATTATGATCAAACTTTACAAAAACAGAAAGAGAGATTTGAAAGTAGAAAAGGAGAAAGTGATTCTTCACACACAAAGGCCTTCAATAAGATTCTCCACAGATTTCTCATCAGAAAATTTGGAGGCCAGAAGGCAGCGGGCCAACATATTTAAAGTTCTGAAAGAACAAAGTTTATCAACTAAGTATCCTATATCAGTAAAACTATCTTTCACAAGCAAAAGAACAAGCAAGTCATTTTCAGGTACAAAATGGTGTTTATAACCTTTAGTCCTGCTTTACAAGAAATGCCAGATGCCGTTCTGCAAGATGAAATAAAAAGACATCAGATAGTAACTCAAAGTCATATGAAAAAAAAATGAATGTCTCAGTAAAAGTAAACAGGTGTAGAATGATTAAAGCTGGTATTACCAGGTGGCTCAGTGGTAAAGAATCTGCCTGCAATGTAGGAGACCTGGATTCAGTCACTGGGCCAGGAAGATCCCCTGAAGCAGGAAATGGCAACCCACTCCAGTATTCTTGCCTGGGAAATCCAATGCACAAAGGAGTCTGGCAGGCTACATACAGTCCATGGGGCTGCAAAACAGTCGGACACAACTGAGCGTCTAAACAACAAAAATTAACAACTGTTTGAAATTTTGTCTTTTACATGATTTGAGGCTAATACATATTTTAAAAGCTAGTACTGATATTACTGTAATTTTGCAACTCCACATTTTTTAACCTAAAGAAGTTACAATAAACAAAGGACATTGTAAATAAAATGCTCAAAATAGCAACAAGTTAAAAAGTTAAAAACATTTACACACCTGATGAAAGGCCATGAAAATACATGAACACAAATGAATGGAATGAAAATAGAAACAGTCAGTTCCACATAATAGTTCAAAACTTTAATACCCTAGTCCCAGTAATGGACATACCAATCAGACAGAAGATAAGCAAGGACACATCGGATCTGAACAGCATAATAAACCAAATAAATCAAACAAATATATATACAGAACACTCTCCCCAACAATAACAATATATACATTCCTCCCAAATGTGCATGGGACACACCACAGGACAGACCATGTGTCCAGCCCATAAATTAAGTCTCAAAATTCCTACAAAGATAGACGCAAGCAGCTTCTTCAACCACAGTGAGACGAAGTTAGGAATCAACAGCCAAAGAAAAGCTGGACAAGTCACGAATTTGTGAAAATAAACAACACATTCTTAAACAACCAGTGGCTCAAAAAAGAGATCACAACAGAAATTAGAAAACACACAAAGATGTAAAACAGGAAAGAAAAACTGACAAAGTACCAAACTTGTGTACGGGACACAGTAACAGTAGTGTTAAGGAGAAAATTTATAACTAGAAACGCTCACATTAAAAAATAACAAAGATCTCAAAACCACAACCTAACTTTACAACTAAGGCAACTAGAAAAAAATTAGCCCCAAACCAGCAGAAGGAAGACTATAAAAAAGATGAGAGCAGAGATAAATGAAACAAACAGAAAAACAAAATAGAAAATCAGTGAAACCAAAAGCTGATTCTTTGAAAGGGTCAAAAATTTGATAAAATCTTGATAGATGGATTAAGAAAACAAAACTCTAATTATTAAAATAAAAAGTGGAGCTATTACTACTGATTCCACAGAAATAAGGATTATAAGAGAGTAGTAGGAACAACTGCCCATCAACAAACGGAATTAACTGGATGAGATGGTCAAATTCCTAGAAATATAAAGGAATTTAGGACAAATTCCTAAAAATTATAAAATATAAACCAAGATTAAACGGTGAAGAAAAAGAAAATCTGAAGAGACCCATAACTAGTAGGAGATTGAATTAAAAAAAAGAAAAAAACTTGACCAAGAAAAGCCCTGGACCTGATAGCTTCACTAGTGAATTCTACCCAACATTTTGTTGTTTGTTGTTCAGTTGCTAAACTGTGTCTTATTCTTTGCGACCCCATGGACTACAGCACGCCTGGCCTCGCTGTCCTTCACCATCTCCCAGAGTTTACTCAAACTCATGTCCATCGTGTCAGTGATGCCATCCAGCCATCTCATCCTCCGTCGTCCCCTTCTCCTCCTGCCTTCAATCTTTCCCAGCATCAGGGACTTTTCAAAAGAGTCAGCTCTTAGCATCAGGTGGCCAAAGTTTTGGAGTTTCAGCTTCAGTCCTTCCAATGAATATTCAGGACTGATCTCCTTTAAGATGGACTGGTTGGATCTCCTTGCTGTCCAAGGGACTCTCAAGAGTCTTCTCCAACACCACAGTTCAAAAGTATCAATTCTTCAGCGCTCAGCTTTCTTTATGGTACAACTTTAACATATGTACATGACTACCGGAAAAACCATAGTTTTGACTAGACGGACCTTTATTGACAAAGTGATGTCTTTGCTTTTTAATACACCGTCTAGGTTTGTCATAGCTTTTCTTCTAAGGAGCAAATATCTTTTAATTTTGTGGCATCATATCTTTGCGCTGACCATGGCTTCTGTCCATGGGCTGTCCATGGGCTTCTGAAGGCGAGAATGCTGAAGCGGTCTGCCGCTCCCTTCTCCAGTGGGCCGCCAACATTTAAAGAAGAGCTAACACCATGCGTTTTCATACTTTTCCAAAAAGTTGAAGAAAACATTTTAAACTTTTTTGCTTGAAGCCAGCATTACAAAGATTAACTACAAGAAAAGAAAACTGCAGAAAAATGTCTCCTGTGAATATTGATGCAAAAATCCCCAATAAAATACTAGCAAACTCAAGTTATCACCATATTAAAAGGATTATATACCACGATCAAGTGAGATTTATTCCTGGAACGCAAGAATGAATCAACCTACAAAAAATGATCAATATGCCAAATTAACAGAAAGAAGGGGAAAAAACACAACATCTCAATTGAATCTAAATACGCATTTAACAAAATTTAGCATCTTTCATGATAAAATGCTCAACAAACTAGAACAGAAGCTATGTCAACAAAATGAAAGCACATAAATGAAAAACCCACAGCAAACATCACACTCAATGTAAGAGCAGCCTTTCCCTTAATATCAGGAATAAGCCAAGGATGCCCACTTTCAACGCTTTTATTCAACACAATACAGAAGTTCTAGACTGTATAATTAGGCAATAAAAATAAATAAAAGGCATCCAACTTGGAAAGAAGTAGCAAAAAGACCTCTGTTTGTACATGACCTCATATGTAACAAACTCTAAAGATCACACACACACACACACACACACACACACATTCAAATCAATAAATGCAAAGTAGCAGGATACAAAGTCGACACAGAGAAGTCAGCTGCATCTCTACATACTAACAATGGGTAATGCAAACATGAAACTAAGAAAACAATTCCATTTACACTAGTCTCAAAAAGAATAAAATACTTAGGAAGTATTGATAATTTAACCAAGGAGGTGAAAGATTTGTACAATAAAAGCTACAAAACATTGATGAAACAAAGCAAATATAAATGGAAATACATCCCATGTTTATGATGGGAAGACTTAACATTGCTGCCATGTCAATACTAACCAAAGCAGCCTATGGATTCAATACAATCCACACCAAAATCCCAAAGATGACTTGTGAGCAAGTAGGAGAACCTATCCTAAAGTTCACATAAAATCTCAAGGGACCGCAAAAAGCCAAAACAATTAAAAAAACAAAAACAAAACCAAAGCTGGAGGACTCACATTTTCTGATTTTAAAACTACAGTAATCAAACCAGTGTGGTACTGGCTTAAAGACAGACATGTAGGTCAGTGGAATAAAATAGAGAGTTCAGAAATAAACGTTCACATATGTAGTCACATAATTTGACAAGAGTGCTAAGGATACCCTTGATGAAAGGAAAATCTTTTTGACAAATAGCGCTGGGAAAAACTGAATATCCACATGTGAAATACTGAAGATGGAGTCTTTTCATCATATAGAAAAATTAACTCAAAATGGATCAAAGACCTAAATATAAGACCTAAAACTATGAAACTTAAAATAATGGGGAAAATCTTCATGATAATAGATTTATCAATGATTTCTTGGACACAACACCAAAGGCATACATAGTAAAAGAAAAAACTGAAAAACTGGGCTGCATAAAAATTGGGGCATCAAAAGATACTACCAACAAGTTATAAAGGCAACCCACAGAGCTGGAGAAAATATTTTTAAATAATATATCTGATAAGGGATTAACATCCAGAATATATAAAGAACTTCTAGAACTAATAAACAACCCAAATTAAAAATGAGCAAAGGACTTGAATAGACACATCAGCAAAGAAGATAGGAAAGTGGTGGCTGAGCACATAAAAACATGCTCAACACCACCAATCATCAGCGAAACGCAAATCAGAGTTACAAGGCGCCACCTCACACCCACTAGAATAGCGATTATCAAAAAAGTAGAAAACGAGTTAGTGCGGTTGTGGAAAAACTGGCACCCCTGGGCGCTGCTGGTGACGATACTAAATGGTGTTTCGTTATGGAAAACCACAGGGTGGCTCCTCAATTGAAAACAGACTTGCTGTCCAGGAATTCCACTTCTGAGTATGTTCCCCAAAGAACTGAAGGCAGAGACAGAAGAGAGATCTGCAAAACCACGTTCAGAGCCTCCTCACTCAAAACAGCTAACCACGGAAGCTCGACAGATAAATGGGTAAGCAAAACGTGGTGTCAACATACGGCGGAGCAGTTCTCAGCCTTAAAGAGGGAGGAAATTCTGATACATGTCAAAACACGGACGAACCTTGAGAAGATTACGCTAAATTAAAAAGCCAGTCATAAAGAGAATACTATATGATTCCACTTATATGAGATGAAAGTGAAAGTGAATATGAGACGTGTAGTCAAAATAACAGAAAGTGGAATGGTGATTTCTAAGAGCAATGGAGAGGGGGGATGGGAATTATTGTTTAAGGGGTCTAGAAAAGAGTGATGGACATGGACGGTGGTGAGGGTCGCATAACATACCAACGAAACGTGTATCTAAAAATGGTTCCAAGGGCAAATTTTATGTGTATTTTACCACCATTCTAAATACTGGAAAATAAAAATGATTACATGAGAGGCAGGTCACGTATTTGAGCACGACTTTCCAGAAGCATATGAAGTAGAATATTCTCATAAAGGTGGTACATATACAACACTTCCCTCATACAATCGATACAGTTGCAGAGCGGCTCAGAGTGAATTTTTCATGTTTTATGAAAACAAATGCTAGAATTTATATGCTTTTTTGAAGTACAATGCTTGTCTCAAAAGTTCCTTCTCACGTTCCTTACTCACACACTCTTTAGATTTGCTTCTATTAATATGTCAGAGCTAAACACTTTAGTTAAGATGGGAATTTAATGAACTTGAGCAAATAAACAATGTCATAATGCACTGAATTGGCTTTTAATTAACAAAAAGTCCTACCTATTAGTGAGACAAACATCATGTTTTATGTGCTCAACAATATCAGAAAATGCTAATATATTATAGAATTGAAGAAGTTAAATGAATGTATACATTATGAACAACTCTATTGCATAAAGTACAATACTTACTTACACAGAGTTTTTAGAATTCTCTTTTTAGACCATAATTTCTTAAAAGAGTTTAGCCTTTCATTAAAAGCCAGGCATTAGAAATCTAGGATATTCTTAGATTGAAGTAATCCTCAATTTTTTTACTGTCATACTCCTTTTACACTCTTAAAAATTAACGAGGAGCCCATGCTTTTGATTTATGCCTGTTATAAGTACTAATATTTGCTTTAATAGAAATAAAAACTAAGGTGATTAAAATGTATATTTATATTTTAAAATAATAATTATAATCCTATTATATATAACACACATACATATTTTTACAAAAAATAATATTTTCCAAAACAAAAAAAATAATTACTGGGAAGACAGGCTTATTTTTATATTTTTATAAATCTTTGTAAAGTCTAGCTAATTTAAAAATCTAGATTCTTTTTTAAATAGCTGATGCACTTAATTTTTTGTGGCAAGTTATTATGGTTGAAGCATACAAAGAAAATCTGATCTCATAAGATATGTAGTTAGGGAATGGAGGAAGACTTCATAGACTTTTCAGGTATTAATAACCGCATATATTCTTCTTTGAAGTGAAACCACCATTTGCCATGTAACAGTTTCTTAAAAGTTGGTTGAAATGTGAATTCTGAACCATTCTGATTTTTTTGGACTTAGTTTGTGTGGTTGATGCTGGGATGAATCATCCAAATTTATTGAATGATGAACTAACTGCCCCTGGGAATACTCTTGGTACAAAATCCACGCACACATGTTAAGAAAAACACAAACAAAAACATAAGCTATCACCCTTCCAGATACCATGTCCTGTCCTCTCCTTCCCAACAAACTCTTAAGACTCGTGTTTACACTTCATCTCCAGGCCCTCTCCTCCTACTCTCTTAATCCCATCCCAATCAACTCTGCCACTCTGCCAAAACCATGCTTAGCAAAATCACTAACCCTTCCACACTGCCAGAGTAAACGATCACTTCTTCATCCTCACCTCACTTTATCTGCCAGTGGCATCTGACACAGTTGTTCACTCTATCCCACAGGCCTCCTGCCCTTGGCTCCCAGGACGCCACGCACCTTCGGTTATCCCTTTGGTTATCTTCCTAACTCACTGGACATTCCCTTCTGTTTCTGTTGCTAGGTCCTTTTCTCCAGTGTCCTGTGTTGAAACTGTACACAGTCCTAGAGCCTCTGTGTATACTCACGCACAGTCTCACAGCTCTAAATGTCATCTATATGCTCATGATTTCCAAATTCATTTCTCCAGCCCTAAGCATACTCTGAATTTCAGACTCAAATATCCAGCTGCACATCTGACTACATTTCTATGTCTAATAAACGTCTCAAACTTAACATGTCTATGATTGAACTCCTGATATCCATTACTCCCCCAAAGAACTGTGCTTAAGATTAATTTTCTCATCTTCAAATTTCTCTATATTTCTAAAATCAGGATTAAAGAGATGCTTTCAAGTTAAAAATTGCTATTAAAATAGACCTAACATATCTGTTGCTATAAAGTAATTGTATGTTCATTAAATTTGCTATGAAGTAATTACATGTCCCTTCGGAGAAGGCAATGGCACCCCACTCCAGTACTCTTGCCTGGAAAATCCCATGGATGGAGGAGCCTGGTGGGCTGCAGTCCATGGGGTCTCCAAGAGTCGGACACGACTGAGCGACTTCACTTTCACTTTTCACTTTCCTGCATTGGAGAAGGAAATGGCAACCTACTCCAGTGTTCTTGCCTAGAGAATCCCAGGGATGGCGGAGCCTGGTGGGCTGCCGTCTATGGGGTCACACAGAGTCAGACACGACTGAAGAGACTTAGCAGCAGCAGCAATTACATGTCCCTTAAATTGAGAAGTATTTGTGTGCATAAATTAAACGTGGAGAAACGGGAATCTTCAACATCACTTTAAGCCACCCTTCTAAATATATGGAAACTATTCTGCTAACATTTTTTTTTTAATTATCTATTAGTAGAAATTGGAATTGTTCTTGGGCAAAGTTAATTTTGTTGTTGTTAGTTGCTAAGTCCTGTCTGACTCTTTGTGACCATATGGACTGTGGCCCACCAGGCTCCTCTGTCCATGGGATTTCCTAGGCAAGAATACTGGAGAGGGTTGCCATTTCCTTCTCCATGGGATCTTCCCAACTCAGGGATCGAACCCGTAGCTACTGCACTGGCAGGCAGATTTTTAACTGTTGAGCCATCAGGGAAGCCCCAAGAAGGTAAATATATGATCATTCCAATGTTATAAACAGTCCTTAAAAACAGCAGAATTATAGCAAGCTGTCAGAATACTGCAATTTTAACTGTGTTCTCTGACTGTAATTACCTATAACCACCATACTGCTTCCCTATGCTAACCCTGATATTCAAATATATTATATAAAACTTCTAAACTGTCAAATTAATAATTGCTTGGCTGAGTAATATTCCATTGTGTATATGTACCACAGCTTCTTTATCCATTCAGCTATTGATGGACATCTAGGTTGCTTCCATGTTCTAGCTATCGTAAATAGTGCTGCAATGAACATCGGGGTACATGTGTCTTTTTCAATTTGGCTTCCTCTGGGTATATACCTAGGAGTGGGATTGCTGGGTCATACGGTGGTTTTATTCCTAGTTTTTGAAGGAATCTCCATACCATCTTCCAAAGTGGCTGCATCAATTTACATTCCTACCAACAGTACAAGAGCATTCCCTTTTCTCCACACCCTCTCCAGCGTGTACTGTTTGTGGACATTTTGCTGATGGCCATTCTGACTGGTGTGAGGTGATATCTCATTGTAGTTTGTGGACATTTTGCTGATGGCCATTCTGACTGGTGTGAGGCAATATCTCATTGTAGTTTGTGGACATTTTGTCGATGGCCATTCTGACTGGTGTGAGGCGATATCTCACTGTAGTTTTGACTTGCGTTTCTCCCATAGTGAGCAATGGAATACTACTGCTAAGTTGCTTCAGTCGTGTCCGACCCTGTGCGACCCCATAGACGGCAGCCCACCAGGCTCCCCCGTCCCTGGGATTCTCCAGGCAAGAACACTGGAGTGGGTTGCCATTTCCTTCTCCAATGCATGAAAGTGAAACATGAAAGTGAAGTCGCTCAGTCGTGTCCGACTCCTAGCGACCCCATGGACTGCACAGGCTCCTCCATCCATGGGATTTTCCAGGCAAGAGTACTGGAGTGGGTTGCCATTGCCTTCTCCAAATGGAATATTACTCAACCATAAAAAGGAACACATTTGACTCAGTTCTAATGAGGTGGATGAATCCAGACCCTATTATACAGAGTGAAGTAAGTCAGAAAGAGAAAGAAAAATATCATATACTAAGGAATAGATATGGAATCTAGAAAGATGGTACCAAAGAATTAATTTGCAGGGCAGCAATGGAGAAACAGACATAGAAAACAGACTTATGGACATAGAGAGAGGGGACGAAAGGCTGAGATGTATGGAGAGAGTAACGTGGAAACTTACATTACCACATGTAAAATAGACAACCAATGGGAATTTGCTGTATGTCCCAGGGAACACAAACAGGGGCTCTGTACCAAAGCAGGGGTCGGGGGGAGTGGGATGGCGTGGGAGAGGACATATGTACACCTATGGCTGATTCATTTTGAGCTTTGACAGAAAACAACAAAATTGTGTAAAGCAATTATCCTTCAAAATTGCTTCATTTCGAGTTACATTATTCCCAAAGATCTATATATGTCAAAAAGAGGCTCTCTGCGCACTCTTCTTATAGATCTAGATTAAAGAAACCTCTCGTACCATCACACATGAAGCCTTACTCGGTGGCACCGCTTCTGATGACAATATAAAAGCATTTGGTAGCCTGACGCCACTTCACGTGTGAAGAACGCAAGAACAGGGGGTTCCCTGGCTTTCCAACGCGTAGGACTTGGCACTCTCACTGCCGAGGTCCTGAGTTCAACCTCTGGTCGGGGACCTAAAATCCTACAAGCTGTGTGGCACAGCCAAAGCTAAAATAATAGTAATAAAACTAAAAGTGCAGTGCAAGGACAAATGACAAGCAACTGTGATACTTCCAAAAGTAATTTTTCATTAATGGATGGAAGAATGAGGTTAACATGAGAACTAAGAGAGCTTCTGGGGTACTGTGCTTCTCCTCTGTCATTTATCCATATATAATCATTAGAGGAAAAATCTAGTCATTGAAAAAACTTTTTAATAATCATAAATATCACATTTCACTTTGAATTACATATATAATTATTCCCTTTACCATACTCAACAACTACAAGGCCATCAAAGAATAAAATAACAGCTGCCTTTAAGAAGTTGTCCTTGGGCACTAACAGACCACACACCTTCTTTCTGCTATGAGCAACATGTAAATTACTCTAAAAGTTCGTCTCTAATTAATATGAAGAGCTATATTTTTAACATAATGAATTAAGATAACAACCTTGTATTGAGAGAGTTAATTCTTAGGTAGGTTGATAAGGAGTCCAGGGCTTTTGAGGAGGAAAAAGGGGCCTGGGGCCCTCAAAGAGGAGAAAGGGGACAGACATTTTTTGTCTACATTCCTTCATCTTAATCGCATAAGACTTCTTTTCCTTAAGCTTTGAGTTGTTATGGCAACAGTCTATTTCTTCTAAGACTTCCTTTAAGCCCAGAGCTAATGATTACCCAACAAAACAACTCATCCTGCTGGAGGTTATGTTATTCCTTAAACTCAGTACTAATGACTATATAAAAACAATGTATCTTGTTCGAGGACAGGTTTTTTCCTTCTTAATAGGAAGCTTCTGACTAATCCTGTTATCTTAAGACATAGATTGTGGGAGTGGGTCTGGTAAGACCTTTCAAACTTGAGATATTCTTTTAATCTACTCTTAGTAACCAAAAAATAAGTATATAAAGCCCCACCTAAACTAGTCAGGGCACTCTTTGCCCTCTTCTGACATCTATGTCAGAAGCTTTTTCTATCCCTTTTGCACTATAATAAAACTTTCGCCACCTGAAGCTCTGAGTGCCTGAAGCCTCATCTCTAGTCCTGAAGACTAAATTCTCTTCTTTAGAGATCACGAAACTGACGCCGTTCACCGTAAGCTTTCAGTGTCCCTATCAGACCATAAATCAAAACTAACTTCATTATATACATTAGAGTGCTTTTGAATTATTCATTCACTTTTCAATCTTGTATTCATTAAGTGAACATTTAATATAGCCCATTATGTCAAACACTGCATAAGAGATTAGAGGCTTAGCCAATGCATGGAGAACTCTTGTCATCAAATGATTCCTTCTTACAGTTTGAAAATTAGTAAATACAGTAAATCTGAGATGGGGAATTGCCTGGTGGTCCAGCAGTGAGGACTTTGGGCTCTCGCTGCTGAGGCCAGGGTTCAGTCCCTGGTCAGGGTACTAAGATCCCACAAGCTGAGTGGTGCAGCCAAACAACTTCTTTTAAATCTCTAAGAAATTGAACGTAAGTAGGAAAAACATTAAACAGATGGCATTTCCCACATCTAACACATCATATTGATGTCTTAAGTGGACTCAGAAGACTCAAAGATCCCTATCAAAGTGGTAAGAATAAAATCTAATGAAAAAGACCAAAACATAAGTCAATACATAGAAACACTCTGGTAAAAGCAACATGACCCAGAATTTCCCATGAAATTGCTCTAGGGAGCAATTTAAACTCTAGGGAGTTATTTAAAGTTGCACTACTATTACTCAAAATTCCACAAAACTGGGATAACTGAATGTGCTTTAGCAGCCAAATGAGTAAACAGATGGTGGTGAGCCCACACAACAGAGTATTACTCAGCAATGAGAAAGTGAAAGTGAAGTCGTGTCCGACTCTTTGCGACCCCATGGACTGCAGCCCACCAGGCTTCTCCGTCCATGGGATTCTCCAGGCAAGAATACTGGAGTGGGGTGCCATTGCCTGGAAAGTCCCATAGACGGTGGAACCTGGTAGGCTACAGTCCATGGGGTCGAAAAGAGTCGGATACTACTGAGCAACTTCACTTTCACTTTCTCCAGGGCATCTTCCCCACCCAGGGATCAAACCCAGGTCTCCTGCATTGGAGGCAGACGCTTCAACCTCTGAGCCACCAGGGAATGAGATGAACAAGTGACACAGGCAACATGCTCGGATGAGTCTCAAGGCATCGTATCGAGTGATGAAAGACATCGCAAGATTTCATTACAGACACTCTGGAGAAGAGAAAACTGTACTGATGAAGAACAGAGAACTTTCTGCAAGGGAGTGAGTTCACAGAGAGTCTGATTATGAGGATAGCGGAAGAAAGTGTTTCAGGTTGATGCAACTGTTCTGAATGGTAGTGGTTACATGAATCTATACAAGTTTTAAAACTCAGAGCAGTACACTCAGAAACTGCACACTCTTCTTTAAAAGCATTAATGTGTACGGCTGTCATTTTGTCAGTGATTTGTATGGATCAGGAGCTAATCTCTACATGAGCCCTGTGAAGTAGGTTTTATCCCCATTTTATTTACTTACTCACTTTATTTTTACTGGGGAATAATTGACATACAACATAACATTAGCTTCAGATGTACAACATGATGATTCAATGTTTGTTTATACTGCAAAATGATCGACATAATACAGTTAATTAACATTCATCACCACACATAATTACAGAAATTTTTTTTTAATCCCCATGTTAGATATGAGGAAACAGACTCCATAAGGTTAAAGTACAGAAATTAAATGAGGTCTTTGGGCTAAATGTTAAGTGGTAGAATCCAAGTTTAAAACTGGAGTTGTTCTTCTGAAGTCCTCATTTAGCAAGCATTTACTGGAGGGGCGAGGCAGCAAGAACAAGGGTGTCAGCGGCATAGGCTCTGCCCCAAGGCCCGTGGTCACAGGTGATGAAGGGGTCACCAGCGTCATGGGTGTCAGCGGCATAGGCTCTGCCCCAAGGCCCGTGGTCACGGGTGATGAAGGGGTCACCAGCGTCATGGGTGTCAGCAGTATAGGCTCTGCCCCAAGGCCCGTGGCCGCGGGTGATGAAGGGGTCACCGGCGTCGTCACCAGAGGGGCGTCCAGGAGGCGAGTGAGCGGACCCCAAACCTCTTGAGCGAGTCGTGTGTGTTTGTGGTTAACTGTTTATGAAATTTGAAAAAGCCAGGCATTTAAACTGCAGGTGATGAACACCACTGTCTCATCTCACTGTGACCTCCCCTCTGTCACTGTGTCATTTCGAGCAGCGCTCGCAAGGCCACGGTATTTTTAGGGCACAACAAAAGGGAAGTCAACCTGGAGACGGATTTAATCCAGATTTATCAGGGTATATTTTTGAGTTTCCCAATCTCTTCCACGGACATTTAAACCCAGAATGCCTCTGACATAGCCTGCACCAACTCACCTGGTGCAGAGACATGGGGTCAGTGACAGACCGGAAACGTGCTGTCGATCCCAAAGAAGAAACAAACAGAAAGAAATTTGGAAGATCTCTAAATATTATAGCTTACATATGAAACACGTTGAGGCGGGTTTTCCCAGATTTGGCAACAGTCCTAAAATACTTCATGGCATTACCAATAATGAATTTTAAAGCTAAAAGAAAACTGTCTAACTTACCAAAATGAAAAAAATTGTCTCAATCATCCTGGCAGAAGACTGAATTACTCTTTTGTCCTCTCTATGGAAAATGATATTACAAAACCATGACACAGAGATGCAGGAGTATAGGGCCAAAATACACGCAAAAATCTGTAGCAAAGAGATGTCCCAGGAAGCTGGTCAATACAGTACTATGTTAATTTTCTAGATTTCTGTGACGTTTGCAGGTTGCTCAGCTTTTAAAAATTCTTAATTTCACGTCATTTATTTTCCCAATCCAAAGAAATATTCACTTTTGGACGCACATAGAGATTATTATACTTTTAAATGAAATAAGTCAGACAAAGAAAGGCAAATGTCATCTATCATTTATACGTTTAATTTCTTTTTTAAAAATGACCAAAATGCACTTATTTACAAAACAGAAACAGACTTAGAGATTTCAAAAGCAAACTTATGGTTAGCAAAGGGGAAACATGGAGGGACGCGGATAGGTTAGGAGCTTGAGGTGAACATACACACACCACTATATCTAAGATACGGCCAACAAGGACCTGCTTTACAGCAAAGGGAACTCTACTCAATATTCTTCCATATGAGAAAATAATTGAAAAAGAATGAATATACATGCATATGCTTAACTGAATCACCTGTACCCCTGAAACTAACACAACATTGTAAATCAATTATACTCCAATAAAATAAAAATTTTAAAAAAGAGAAATATTCACTTTTACACCCAATTCACTTCAAAAAGGTCTCTCTCAAGCCTCACAAGCCCCAGACCTCCTCCTACACACCAGTGTCCCAGCACCACAAAAGCAAGCTGGCACTGTGGGAAGCACCAGGCCATCTAAGTCAACACTTTAATTAAACATTTTGATAAGACGCACACGTAAAACAGACTGTCTTAACTGATTCTAAGTGTACAGTTCAGCGGCGTTGAGTATATTCACATTATCCTGCACTCACTCTCCAGACCTTTTTCATCTTGCAAAACTGAAACTTTGCACCCACTAAACCCTTAGTTCCCCCTGCCTCCCCTCCAGCCCTGCTGCTGCTGCTGCTGCTAAGTCGCTTCAGTCATGTCCGACTCTGTGTGACCCATAGACGGAAGCCCACCAGGCTCCCCATCCCTGGGATCCTCCAGGCAAGAACACTGGAGTGGGTTTGCCATTTCCTTCTCCAGTGCATGAAAGTGAAAAGTGAAAGGGAAGTCTCTCAGTCGTGTCCGACTCCCAGGGACCCCATGGACTGCAGCCCACCAGGCTCCTCTGCCCATGGGACCCTCCAGGCAAGAGCACTGGAGTGGGGTGCCATCGCCTTCTCCGCCCTAGCACCACCCTTTCTTTCTTAGAGACAGGGACCTGTCCGAGGTAGCTCGTATTAGCTGGAACACATAGTAGCTGTCCTTTTGTGATGGGATAATGTCCTCGAGGTGCATCCATTATTGCAGCGTGTGTCAGAATCCCCTTCCTTTTCACGGCTGAAGACCATCACCGAAGGTCCCCACCACATTCAGCTTATTCTCTCATCCGTCCGTGGACGCTTGGGTTGCTTCCGTCGTTTTGCCACTGCAAGTAACATCATGACCACGTAGGTGCGTGTAAAGATACCTTCCAGTCCCTGCTTTCAACACGTGTGCTCACATCCGAGCTCTGATACTTAAGAACTCTATTTTGGTTTGCTCCTCTGTAAATCGCGGATGATAATAATATCCTTCTCACAATATTACTGTAAGGATTAGATGAATTAATATACATAAAGCACTTAAAATAGTAGCTGACGGAATTCCCTGGTGGTTTAGTGGTTAGGGCTTGGTACTTTCACTCTCAGGGTCAGGGTTCATTTCCCAGCAGGAAAAAAAAAAAAAAAAGAACAGTAGTTGGCAAATAAGTACTACATTATTATTTGTTATTATTATTTTACTCAAATTTATAAATCTTTATTGAGATCTTTGCTTCTTTTCACTATTTAAGTTTATACACACACACACACACACACACACACACACAGGAGCATTTTGTATATTTGCTCTTTCCTGATAAATTATTATTGTTGCTTTTTCTTAATAGTATAAAAATCAGTTTTCATTTTTTTTTGTTTGTTTTATAAAACAATATGGGGATTTTCTGCAATCATATAGACCTCACCATATGCATTCATTCTTTCTATAACTGTTTAACAGTCAGGCATTAATTTCATTTCATAAGCTTTAATTGATTTATATTAGTAATCCCCAGCTTTACTGAAATTTTGCATGTCCATATTTAACTTCAGTATATTCATTCAGTGAATATTTAGAGCAAGAATTTAGAGCAAGTATAACAGGATACTGTTCTAGGATATAGAGCTGCAATTCTTAAAACAAAAATAATTTTAATAGCTTAAATGTGTATTGGGAACATACAAGTCTTATGTTAAAAATTTAAGAAAAAATATTTTGCTTCTAAAAATCACTTATTTTTCTAATTTCCTTCTTAGAGTATCAAACACAAAAAAAGAACTGAAGTGCATATTTTAGAAACTGCCAGTACTTTAACATATTTTAAGTTTCCTTTCTTTGTATCATGCTTTCATATAAACAATTTATGTAGAAAACTCTAATAGGACTTTGTCTAGAAATTAATTTTCTCAGCCCCACAGAAAATGAAATGTATAGAAACCTGAATAGACACTATGGTATGAGGATAATTATAGGTCAAACTGAAAACTGAGTGCCTCCACTGATATCTAAAAAAAAAATGTTCAAGGCTGAGAGAAATACTATTAATAAGTCCATCTCAAATAATTCTCATACATATACAATTAGGAAAATAAATACGGTTATTTCTATATATTTTAGATAAACTCTTAAGTGAAAAACATCATACAAATTCCAAAATAAGGAGTTTCGACTATGATTGGTCTAAGGACCCTTGATTTTTGAAATTCTTAGACTGAGGTTAATTTCTAAAACATCCCTAGAATTAATGGTTGCTTTGTTGATTATAAGTTTTTCATGTTTACAGTTATTTCAAGGTAAATCATTCCCTTTATCACTTTTATCATTTCCTGTTCAGCTGTTTTGGAAGTCTGAGAACCATCCTTGTTTTGTTGTGTCTCTAGTCAATGTTCTACGCTTTATGAGTCACTCTTGATAGTGCTTCATGATTTACACAGATTAAAGAAATCAGCGCTTTCTCTCTTCCCGAATCTTCTTCACTGGGTGTTCCCTTTTCCTCAGATACAGTCAGTGTTTTACCATTAGGTTTTAAATTGTGCCCAAAGCAAAATGAATGCTTATTTACCCAACTTGAAAATAAACTTTCCAGCAAAACATTATTCCTAAATATTTCATAATTATCTAATTCCTTGACATTAGAGAAATATACCCTTTTTGCTTCTATTTCAAAATACTGAGCTATTGCATTAAGATACCAACAAATAAGTTATCATTTGACATTGACAAAACAAAGGTCAAACCAAAGCCCTGAAAGGCCTTGGGCCAGCTTCTCAGCTCACACCCATATCCCCCATGAAGCTCTAACAGAGCCCCTTCCTTTTCGAGTCCTCCAGCTCTTTCCCTCTCTCTGCTCTTTAGCAAACCCATCCATCAGGCCTGAGCTTAAACACAAACCTTCCTTTTTAATACTTTTTAAAAATGTTTTTCTAGTTTTATTGGGATATAATTGACATGCAGCACTATATAAGATTAGGGCATACAGCATAAAGATTTGACTTATATACATTGTGAAATGATTATGACAATAAGTTTAGTGAATACCCCTTGTCTTATATAGATATGAATTCTAACAAAGGGAAAAAAATCTCCTTGTGATGAGAACTCTTACAGTGTACTCTCTTAACAATGTGCGTACACACTGCTGTTACCTACACTTGTCATGTTTCACATTACATTCCTAGAACCTCTTGATGGAAGTGAAACAGGAGAGTGAAAAAGTTGGCTTAAAACTCAACATTCAGAAAAGGAAGATCATGGCATCTGGCCCCATCGCTTCATGGGAAATAGATGGGGAAACAATGGAAACAGTGACAGACTTATTTTGGGGGGGCTCCAAAATCACTGCAGATGGTGGTGAGTTTGCAGCCATGAAATTAAAAGACACTTGCTCCTTGGAAGGAAAGTTATGACCAACCTAGATACCATATTCAAAAGCAGAGACATTACTTTGCCAACAAAGGTCCATCTAGTCAAGGCTATGGTTTTTCCAGTGGTCATGTATGGATGTGAGAGTTGGACTGTGAAGAAAGTTGAGCACCGAAGAATTGATGCTTTTGAACTGTGGTGTTGGAGAAGACTCTTGAGAGTCCCTTGGACTGCAAGGAGATCCAACCAGTCCATCCTAAAAGAGATCAGTCCTGGGCATTCATTGGAGGGATTGATGTTGAAGCTGAAACTCCAATCCTTTGGCCACCTGATGTGGACAGCTGACTCATTGGAAAAGACCCTGATGCTGGGAGGGATTGGGGGCAGGAGGACAAGGGGACGACAGAGGATGAGATGGCTGAATGGCATCACCGACTCAATGGATGTGAGTCTGAGTGAACTCCAGGAGCTGGTGATGGACAGGGAGGCCTGGCGTGCTGCAGTCCATGGGGTCGCCAAGAGTCAGACACGACTGCACTGTGACTGCACTGACTGACAACTGGAAGTCTGTGCCTTGTGACCACCTTCACGCACTTTCCCCCTGCTGTCGCACCGCCCCTGATGATGGTGACCACAAACCTGGTCTCTTCTACAACTGTTTTATTTCACGTAAGAGTAAGGTCGTACAGCATTTGTCTTTCTCTGAGTTAGCAAAATGCCCTCAAAGTCCATCCAGGTTGTAACAAGTGGCGGGATTTCCGCTTTCTTTAATAACTGAATAATGTTTCACCGTGTATATACACACCACAGTTTCTTTATCTGTTTGTTCGTCAGTGGAAACTTAGGCTGCTCTGCAGCCTCGGCCGTGGTGACTGCTACTGCGGTGAACCTCGCGGTGCAGATGCCTCTTTGACATGGTGTTTTCATTTCCTTTGGGTATATTCATTCCCAGGAGTGAAACTGCTGAGTCATATGAAAACTGTACTTTTATTTTTCTGAGGAACTTCCGTACTGTTTTCTACAGTGACTATCAATTTGGATTTTGCACCAATAGTGCACAAGGATGCTCTTTTTCTCCACACTCTTGCCAGCATTTGTTATCTCTAGTCTTTGTCGATGGCCATTCTACAGGTGACGTGGTTTCAATTTGCATTTTTGTTGTGATCCACATAATTAAAAGCTTTAACATAGTCAATGAAACAGAGGTATATGTTTTTATGGAATTCCCTTGCTTTTTCTATGATCCAGTGGATGTTGGCAATTTGATCTCTGGTTCCTCTGCCTTTTCTACACCCAACTTATATATCTGGAAGTTCTTGTTTCATATACTGTTGAAGTCAGTTTCATATACTGTTGAAGGATTTTGAGCATTACCTTGCTAACACGTGAAATGAGTGCAGTTGTGCAGTAGTTTGAACATTGTTTGGCATTGCCTTCTTTGGGACTGGAATGAAAACTAACCTTTTCCAGTCCTGTAGCCATTGCTGTGTTTTCCAGATTTGCTGCCACATTGAGTGCAGCACTTTAACAGCATCATCTTTTAGCATTTTATTCAAATCAATTTCTGTGGATGTCTGTAAGTACTCTCTAGGTGATCTTATTCTGTTCCTGTGACTTCACCATTATTTAAACATTGATAACTCCCAGATTTGTATGTCTGTTTCAAACCTGTCTCCTGAAGTCCATACGTGGTTCATATATGCCTCTTGACATTGCCACTGGAATATTCAAAAGACATCTAAAATTTTAGTGTCCAAACTGAATTCTTCACTTCCAGCCACAATCTACAGTTTATATCCCTCATAATCATCTGTCTGTAAATGCTGACTGTCCACACAGATGTACAGGCCCACATAAGTCATCTTGGATCATCTGCTTCCCGACCTGCCCCCACCACACACCCACACATACCACATACCTCTATTTCAAGTTTACCAAAAAAATCCCATCAAAACTTTCTTTACAGTATATTCATGTATTAGGAATTTGACCAGTTCTCACAATTTCCAACTTCATGCTTTAGTCCAGGCCAGAATAATTTTCACCTGGATTTCTTCAGTATATACCAAATTCACGGACACAACTGAGCAACTTCACTTTCACTTTTCACTTTCATGCATTGGAGAAGGAAATGGCAACCCACTCCAGTGTTCTTGCCTGGAGAATCCCAGGGACGGGGGAGCCTGGTGGGCTGCCGTCTATGGGGCCACACAGAGTCGGACATGACTGAAGCGACTTAGCAGCAGCAGCAATGATTCTGGGCTTCCCTGGAGGCTCAGAGGATAAAGCATCTGCTTGTGATGCGGAAGACCTAGGTTCAATCCCTGGGTCGGGAAGATCCCCTGGAGAAGGAAATGGCAACCCACTCCAGTATTCTTGCCTTGAAAATCCCATGGACTGAGGAGCCTGGTAGGCTACAGTCCATGGAGTCGCAAAGAGTCAGACACGACTGAGCGACTTCACTTTCACTGTAATGATTCTGGAGGTTGAACATCTTTACATGTACCTGTTGGCTATTCCCATATCTCTTTTGGAAAAGTATCCATGCGGGTCCTTTGCCCATTTTTACATCGAAAGCCTTGCTTTTGTTTTACTGTTGTTGCTACTGAATTGTATGAGTTCCTTACACGTTTTGATGAACTAATCCCTTATCAGATAGACTATTTGCAAGTACTTCCTCCCGCTCTGTTCTGTGTCTTCTCATTTTGCTCTGTTTCTGTGTCTTCTCACGTTTTTGAACTAATCCCTTATCAGATAGACTATTTGCAAGTACTTCCTCCCGCTCTGTTCTGTGTCTTCTCATTTTGCTCACTGTTTCTCGTTGCTGTGTGTGAGTTCCTTACACGTTTTGATGAACTAATCCCTTATCAGATAGACTATTTCTGTGTCTTCTCATTTTGCTCACTGTTTCTCGTTCTCTTACACGTTTTGATGAACTAATCCCTTATCAGCTCTGTTCTCTGTTCTGTCTTCTCATTTTGCTCACTGTTTCTTGTTGCTGTGTGTGAGTTCCTTACACGTTTTGATGAACTAATCCCTTATCAGATAGACTATTTGCAAGTACTTTCTAGTCTCGTTGCTGTGGGAGCTTTTAGCTTGATGTAGTCTCGTCTACTTTTGTCTCTGCTGCTTGTGCTTTATCACATCTGAAACATCGCTGGCAGTGCCAGGCCAAGGGGCTACTTTCCTTTGTTTTCTCCTACGAGTCTTACGGTCTCAGGTCTCACATTTATGTCTTTAATCCTTTCAAGTTAATCCTTGTGGAAACGATCTAAGTTTGTTCTTTCACATGTGAAAGTTCAGTCTTCCCAGCACCACTTGTTGAAGACTGTCTCTTGTCTTTTTAGTATTCCTAACTCCATTGTCAAATATTAGTTGACATATGTTTGGGCTTATTTCTGAGTTCTTGATTCTGTTTCATTAATTTATTTGTCTTTTTTCATGCCAGTACCATGCTGTTTTAAGTACTGTAGCTTGAAATCAGAAAATGTGACACTTCACACTTTCTTCTTTCTCAAGATTGCTTTGGCTTTTCAGGTCTCTTTTGGTTTCATATAAGTTATAATACCTTTTTCTACTTCTATTCGGAGAAGGCAATGGCACCCCACTCCAGTATTCTTGCCTGGAAAATCCCATGGTTGGAGGAGCCTGGTAGGCTGCAGTCCATGGGGTCGCTGAGGGTCGGACACGACTGAGCGTCTTCACTTTCACTTTTCACTTTCACGCATTGTAGAAGGAAATGGCAACCCACTCTAGTGTTCTTGCCTGGAGAATCTCAGGGACGGGGGAGCCTGGTGGGCTGCCATCTATGGGGTCACACAGAGTCGGACATGACTGAAGCGACTTAGCAGCAGCAGCAGCTACTTCTATTAAAAAAAAAACTGCCACTGGAAGCTTAATAGGGACTGTGTTAAATCTATAGATAGTTTGGCGTAGTATGGACATTACAACAATATTAATTCTTCCAGTACATGAACACAGTACACCTTTCAATTTATTTGTGTCTTCTTCAATTTCTTTCATCAGTGTCTTATAGTTTTCAGAGTAGAGGTATTTCACCTCCTTGGTTAAATTTATTCCTATTGCTTTTGATGCTATTGTAAATGGAATTGCTTTCTTTCTTTTTCAAATAGTACATTGTTAGTATGCAGAAATACTACTGATTTTTCAGCAATACTTTATCATATTCTTTAATTTTCCTGAATTAACTGATTAGATCTAACAATTTTCTGGTGGTGTCTTTAGTACTTTTCTCTATATAAAATCCTGTCATCTGCAGAAACAGTTTTACGTCTTCCTTTTCAATTCTGATGCTTTCTGTTGCTTGTTTTGTCTGGGACTTCCCAGTGCCACGCTGAATAGAAGTGGTGAGAGTTGGCAAGCTTGTGTTGTCCCCGACCTTAGAGAAAAAGTTTTCAGCCTTAACACTTTGTAAACTGATTTGGGATGAGGACATTGAGTGAAAGTGGTCAAAAGGTACAAATGCCAAGTTACAGGATAAGTAGACACTGAGGCCTCGACGCACAGCACGAGGAGTGTAGTTACCACCGCTGCACGGCATTCGGAAGTTGCTACAAGAGTAAATCCTAAAAGTTCTCATCACAAGAAAAAAGTTTATACAATTGATTTAAATAATTATGGCCAAACTACTATTTTTTGCCCCCTTTAGACAGCAAATTCCATTACAAGTGAATTCATATTCCATGCTTATTATAGCAAATGCTAAGCTTATAAAAGATAAGTTGTAAATTTGAGTAAAATAATTGGTAAACTTAAAATGATGACTCTAAGAAAAAAACTGAGCTGAGTGCGTTGCTAGACCCCATTTCAGCTACCAATTTCTTCTGTGATAATCTACGTGACCAAAGATAATATATTGCGGGAGGGGAGGAAAAGCCAATAATAAAGGGGAATAGTAAAAATAGAATAAATGTCTATTCCTCCCTGCAACAGAAAAGCGGCCAAACAAGCAGAGGATAATTGGCTTAAACTGAATTAGAATCAAAGAAAGTTGGGGCAAAACTTGCATACAAGAAAACTAAAAGCTTTCTGTCAATATTTCTTTTATTTATTTCTTATTTCAAAAGCAACTCATATAAGAAGACTATAAACACATCTATAAATCCTCAGAATCCAAAAACCACCACAGTGACGTACGCTTCACTAGCTTTGCCCGTGTGGTTTTGTTTGTTTTTCAGTCTGTGTATTTTTATATGGTCGCTGTCTTGCTAACAGTGATAATATGCATGGTCCTATAACTCACCAAACTCTAGCAAAGCTATCAGTTAGACATCTATTTTGGATTTTTACACTGTTTCCACGTTTCCTATTACAGCCAATGAAGAACATGAAAAAAATAGCTAAAGTAAAATTAGAGTAGAAAGACCAAAATTTAAACAGCATCTTCTCTTGTTCTTAAAATAAGAAAAAATATTTATGAGGCACAATCTATAGCAAAATGACTTCACACATACGAAAACTTCCAGCACTGCAAAAGCAAACAAAAGAAATTAAACTTTAAAAAATGAAGAGAAGAGGCACTGCACTTGCTCATTTCTAAACTCCTGCCTGAGCGGCTGTGTTAGCCGGCCGGCCTTTAAGCGCCTCCTGCTTCCTGTCAAATTGCTCCTACCCAGAATTTCCTGTGCCGAACCCTGCTCTCCCGGGTCTTCCAGAAGTAAAGCAGAGCAAGTCCTGAAGCCCTGCCTCTGTCCCCCAGCTCCCCCAGCCAACAGTGGAACCACACTGCCTCGTCTCTGGGCTCCTCGATGGCCAAGACTGGGGTTCTCAGATGTTAGCTTGCATTAGAGTTACAGGGGAGCGGGGGCTTGTGAGAACACAGACTGCTGGTCCAACCACAGACGTTTCTGATTCAGGAGGTCTAGGGTGAGTTTCAACCTGTGGTATTTCTAACTAGTTCCCAAGGGATGCTGATGCTGCTCTGAGGAACCAATAGCCAACACAGCACCAACTCTTGAAAAAAGCCTTCTCAATTTTCATACCTCTCAATGACCTCAGTTCTCACAAGTGTTGTCTTGATAAACTATACCACACAACTTAACAGGCTTATACTATACACCCTCATGGCTGTACTCTCCTGGTCTCACATCTTCTTTTCACACCATAAGACTGTGAGTCCGTCAAGGGCAGTAAACACAAGAAACAGCGCTCTTGTGACTTACAGTCATCCCAGGACGGGCAGTCAGATACGGAGACATGCTTACAATATACGGGCTCTGAGTTCACAAGCAAAAAATGTGAATTTTAAAATTTCAAGCAAATTTAATTGTACTAAAATGTTCTATTTGTTAGACATTATGCTAGGTTGGGCTTCCCTGGGGGCTCAGTTGGTAAAGGATCTGCCTGAAATGCAAGAGACCACTTGTACTGCAGGAAGACCTGGGTTCCATCCCTGGGTCGGGAAGATCCCCTGGAGGAGGGCATGGCAACCCACTCTAGTATTCTCCCCTGGGAAATCGCATGGACAGAGGAGCCTGGCGGGCTACAGTCCCTAGGGTCGCAAGGGTCAGACATGACTGAGCGGCTGAAGCAGCAGCAGACATTATGTTAGATGTTTTCAAATACACACTGTCAACAAATACTAACAAAAGTTTAATTCTTAGAGTATGTGTTTATCATCTGTCTTCCTCTATCAGAAAGTGACCTTGAGGGAATCAAGCATATAGTCCTTGTTCCCCAACTACACTTCTGTAACACGTACACACGCTGAATAAACAGCTAGAGAAACGACTCGTACCTGGCCACATTCCAGCTACAACTCACCACTGAAATCAACGTTTCTAGAAAAGATTATTCAACTTTTGGTCAAATCATCCAGATTAATGTTACATCTTTAGGATGTTTTAAGGAGTAGATTAAAACACACACACACACACAGACGCAGTTAGATCGCTTATCTTTCACAGGTTTTTCATTTTAAAAATTCTGTTATATGAAACAAAATTTTAAATTCTGAAAAAAGTCTATTAAATAAATAGATGCAATGATTTCTATTACATATTTTTTCTATATGTACAGTTAACAAACAAAATTTTTATAAAGAGAAGCACTGACCAAAACAAGGTCTTTTCAACACTCTGTCAGCTCATAACATTTTCATTAGTTAGAATCCCTTGCAAACAAAAGTTTTGCTTAGGAAATGCAGTAACAGTATTGAATGCACAGACATTAGCTGCCACCAATAGGAATTTTACAGATAATATATAAAAACTGCTTCAATCTAGTCTGTAACAAAGCTACTAAATTTATTTGAATTAATTTCATGATCACTAACAAATTTGTGATGATCTGATTTAATATTTGAAATTATCAAAATCCCCATCAACTTGACTGGATTGCTGAGGAGCTCAAACACTCTCTAAAAAGAATATATGAAAGATACATTTTTAACAGCAATATTTAAAATTAACAGAATTAATGAAATATATCAAATAACCCTTTACAAATGAATTAATATCAACTTTATCTCCCTTCTACTTACCAGATGGTGGATTCATGTTTATTATAATTCATATCAAGGCATGTAACATTCAACACATTTTCTGTTTTCTATTATGAAAAAAATATGAAAGCTCTATGTGAAAATGTAACTTCAATTTTTGAGAGAGCAAGTTCAAGGAAAAGAGATAAAGTGCCCAAAGTGAAGTTCCCAGTAACCCATTTCAATTATGTTTATTCTTACTCATGGTATGTCTTAATGGGTCCACCCTAGTGGCTCAGATGGTAAAGAATCTGCCTGCAGTGCAGGAGACCCAAGTGTGATCCTTGGATGAGGAAGATCCCCTGGAGAAGGGAATGGCAACCACTCCAGTATTCTTTCCTGGGAAATCCCATAGACAGAGGAGCCTGGCAGGCTACAGTCCATGAGGTCACAAAGAGTCAGACACAACTGAGCAACTAACACACACACACCTCTTAATAGCTAATACATCACTGATCAGTGTCTTATTTACTGAAATTTTTTAACACTGTAATTCATGCTTTGTTAACTTAAGATCCTGCTACATTACATATACTAGCATAGAAACTTGGAGAAGGCCATGGCATCCCACTCCAGTACTCTTGCCTGGAAAATCCCATGGACAGAGGAGCCTGGTAGGCTGCAGTCCATGGGGTCCCTAAGAGTCAGACACAACTGAGCAACTTCACTTTCATGCATTGGAGAAGGAAATGGCAACCCATACCAGTATTCTTGCCTGGCAAATCCCAGGGATGGGGGAGCCTGGTGGGCTGCCGTCTATGAGGTCACACAGAGTTGGACACGACTGAAGCGACTTAGCAGCAGCAGCAAAGAAACTGTATGCAGGGCTGATGCTACCTAATCCAAATTTTAGGTTGCATATAGTAGGTTTAGGGGACATAATATAAATCTCACTAGTTCTAAGTATGAAATATCTAACAGTTTTATTTGAATGAAAATTAAATTCTATCTCAAGAATCATGGAGAGGTGAAAAAAATATAGTAACTACATTCTTTGAGTAAAAAAAAAAAGAAACCATTCATGTAAACATTGAAGGTAGCTAACAGCACCGATGTTTTCATTCCTAATTACCTGACATTTACAGATACATATGACAGTGAGATGGTCTGCTACTATATTTTGGACATAGAAATATAATAAGAATAAAAAATGTCAGCCAGAAAAGACGGCACTGCTACTTACCATTCTTAAACAATTTGGGTTCAGTCAATCACGCTCTTGCATACGCAGTTTCCCTTTACAAAACGAATTATCACAGTCACATCTGGGGGGTTTTAAACAAAGTCCACATATTTTAAGTTTTATTCTGCTACCAGAAGATTCCAAATAGAGTCATGCCGACTTCTTCACACACCCCTTCTAATACCACCAATACTATCAACTAATAATTGTGGGTAAAGGAGCACAGTGGAGGTGACAGGTCTTCCCTCGCCTGCTGAGATCCAGGGGGTGAGCTGTGCTCCGTCTCGGACTGCTCTTTCAAAATGTGCAACTGGTTGGATCTGCATCATATCCTAATGTTTGTTTATTAATTTTATATTTATACTTTGAGATTTGTGTAGATGCTGAATAGTTCAGCAGGCTGAGTCTTGAAGAGTACCAGCTGGGCCCGTCAAATTTACTTTGCATAAAAATCAGCATAAAATATAACAGTTAGTGAAACAATTCATGACCTGGATAATTTTCTTTCTTCCCTAAGTTTTTCCCAAATGGAAGCAGAGCTGTAAGAGTGTACAGGCCTCAGTGCTTTCTGAGGAAATGTTTATATATTCTCTAGAAGAGTACAAGAGCTTATAAGGGAAATAAAGGCTATCTCCAATTTCCAAACATTACTGAAAATCAACTGTTTAGGATTTAGGATCAGAGGTCAACCTTCAAAAGACAATTGGCCTCAAAAGTACAGACAGAACTTGATGCGTTTAAAATGAAAACAGTATGAAAGCAATAAAATTAAACTGAAAACAGTCAGAGTGAAGACTTCTGAAGTTTAATCCCTGAGGCCGCGCGGCGGTTCACCTTCCCCAAACCCTCTTCTCTTCCATCAGCGTAGACAGCGACCACCGTCTACTCCGCAAGACCGGTTGTCCCGGTCCCCTCACAAGGCCACTCTGGCTCACTGTCAGACTAACTAGGATAAAGCAGAAACTTCTCTGTCTTCTTCTATTTGATGGACTGTGAATTCCTTAGAAACTTGATAATTCCAGGACCTAAAAAGTGTTCACATATAGTTTGCTGAGTAAACAGAAAGACAAGGTCTCTCAAGGATTTAAAAACATGTATTATGCACCTCCTTTCTTCAGGAAGCTTTTAAATAACTATGGGGGAGATAAGAAGAAGACAAAAGCCTTCTGGTGTCAGTGTAACATGATCACCGAGTGTAATGAAAGGACCAGAGTGGATCCCTTAACGAAACCTTCCGTGATGTCATCATTTATTAAATAAAACCACCACAGCGGTGTTGACAGAACCGCCCAGTAGGCACCAAGCGCACCGTTAGGTGAGAAAAACCAAAGTAACCACAGTACTTAGTCTACGCCCCCAACCTGCTCGTGGAGCTGCTGCCCAGTAGTAACTGTATCAAGAACTAGACACTGAGCCTTCAGGGATCCTTACGCTTCTCCTGGCACAGTTTCAACACCTACCAAATGAACCCAAGTTTAATCCCCATTAATGTACCCAGATGTAAAGGGTGCATGTACGTGAAGTGCCTTGAAAGTTACAGCTGCACTATGGTCATGATATTCATCCATTATAAATATTATCATAGTTGAAATAAAATGTGTCATGCAGTCTCTATTTTTTAAGCGCTTTGCCTTCTAAGCACCAAGCAAACAGTAGATGCTGAGTAAAATACTAAATGAGAGAAAAACTAGCTTTTCTAATAGCATAGAGTCATCATTAAAACAATAAACACATCCAAGCAGTATAAAAGCTGGCCATTTAAAAGGCAAATATGATTTTGTAATTTAAATAACCCTTTTGTTTAAAAATTTGCATTTTCATATATCTTTCTCTAGGCACAATATGCCTTTCCACAATTTTCTGCCCCATAGCGTAGATCATTTCCATATGAGGCTGGTTTTGCAGTGTTTAAAAAATAAATATTTATTGAGTACTTACAATGTGCAAGGTATTGTGCAGATTATTTATTACAGCACAGCTTTCCTTACTTCATCTTCTTTTACTAAACTGACACACAAAGTGAAATAATTCGGGCAGGCTCGTCTCATTTCCAACAAACTATCCTCCAAGATCTTTCTAGCTATCACACTTCCTCTTTCTGGGTTCACACATGGAAATGCAAACACTCCCTATAACATCCTCCCCACAAAAACTGTCCTCCTCAAGACATTTTCAATGAAAGGGGGTGGAAGCAGAATAAGGTCTACTTGAGAAAAACACAGAATTTTTTTTTTAAAAAGTAGTAAGACGGTGAGGGAAAAGACACAGGATGTTCCAGAGAACCGCCACTACTTTAATCTGTAACCACATAAATGAAATCAAGAGATTTAACTGGCTTTCTACATCTCAAAGAAGATTGGGCAGTGCTTTCTCATGCCACTCACGCAAGCTCAGCACTACATTTTGTCTTTAAACAGTCTGCAGGGGCCAGACTACAGAATCTCACTGAATACGAAGGGGGTGTAATCAGATACACTCTTGCGATGAACTCTCTGGAAAAGGAGGTAGAAAGGGTCTTACCAGACCCCACCCCTGGCGGCACAATTAAAGGTTTTTTTCACGCCCTTTCACTGCCAACCGCCTCACCCTGGTTCCTACCAATGCACCCTGCAATGCGCTCACTTCTTGGCCTGTTCTCATCGCTGGACGGTGAGCCCCAGGGGACGCTTCACTCACAGTCTCAGTTGCAGCAGCAGTCTAGCCCTGCACAGGGTCACTTTCAAAATCATCTTCCTATAAGAACAAGGTTTTCTTCCAGCATAACTGACTACTGTTGCAATCACACGTTGCTATTCTTAATAATTGTTTAACTCCTGAGTATATGTATCCAGTACTTTAAAGGATTATTTGGTTAACTAGTATAGAGAACAGATTTGGGAGATATGGAGCGATACATTCAAATATTTATAAAATTTAAAAGAAAACTATCCTTGTCAAACTAAAGTGAAAGTGAAAAGTCGCTCAGTCGTGTCCGAGTCTTTGCGACCCATGGACTGTATCCATGGAATTCTCCAGGCCAGAATACTGGAGTGGGCAGCCTTTCCCTTCTCCAGGGGATCTTCCCAACCCAGGGATCAAACCCAGGTCTCCCACATTGCAGGAGGATTCTTTACCAGCTAAGCCACAAGGGAAGCCCAAGAATACTGGAATGGGTAGCCTATCCCTTCTCCAGAGGATCTTCGCGATCCAGGAATCAAACCAGGGTTTCCCGCATTGCAGGCGGATTCTTTACCAGCTGAGGCACCGCTAAAACAGTCTACAATTCCTTTCATTTTCTAAGTATGCTCAATTTTGTATTTAACAGACATCATATATATATTTTTAACTTTTTATTTTATATTGGAGTGTAACCGATTAACAATGTTGACATCATGTAATTTGAGATCATGTTATTACCCATCATTATATAGCAAGTTGAAATTTGCATCTTGTCTTGAGCACAACTCAGTCACACTTAAAAGTTTCAAACATCTCAAATTATTTTCAAATGTGTAAGGTTTGTAACAAATGAAATATGCCATGTCAAGCTTTATTCTTACTATCAGTGCTATGAACCTTTTGAAAAAAACACGCCTGTCTCTGATGTACGTATGTTTCTTTCTTTCTCCTTTTTCCCCTCCCTTCCAATCCACACATACACGCACACACATTCATACACAGCTGTGGACATGTACTTTAAAGACCATTTTGTGCTTCAATATCCAAAGCTCTCTTTTTAAAAAATTAACCTCTTTCGTCTTGTAAAAATTATGTTAGCAAGTTACAGAAGCTTTCCTATGTAGAGTAAGGAAAGTTGGCCTCCAGCACAATACTCAGTAGCATAGCTCTAACAGTGTGATATTTAAATGACGATCACTTCTGAACTTTAAGTGTAGCATTTCTGTCACACTAAAAAACTTCCAGAAAAGTAGTATACACGTTTGCTTATATAAAAGTTTTCCGTAAATTAAAATTATGTACAAACGTTAATTTCTACGCTGAAAACAACATTCACAGAAATGAGAAGTCATAATCAGCCAAAGATAAATTCATCTAAATCCAAAATTAAAACACTACAATATCCAAAGTCAATATATTAATATAGATTCAACTCAGGGGGAAATTCATTTGACTTCACATGTTTTTCTTTTGAGTCCACCTTCTGTTTTTCATTAATATAACCATATCCTAAGTTTATGAGTATAGATGAAACATCTAATGCAACTCACTTTTCCTACTGCACACATATAAAAATTGTTTCAATAATACATTTTGCAAAATGTAATAATGTAATAATATAATATATTTTTGAAATATATACGGAATGTTTTTATCATCGATAATAATACTTGCATAAAATCAAGTCTAATACTAACTTCCAGATTTTTCAATGTGGTCATATCTAAATAAATTTTCAATTTTTTGACTAAAGATCATTTTTTTAAAGATCATTCTTTTGTATTTATTTCCTCTCATTCTAACTTATTTTATCTTTTTAAGCAGAATAGAATTCTTACAGAATTAATGTACTAATATTTGTCTATATTTTACTTTTAGCATTTTTTGTTAAGTGACAAACACCTTTTTTGTCACTATGAGATAGAAAAAAATCCAACACTCAATCTGAATGAGGTCTTACCTTCTGACTTCTTGTTTTTCCGCTTCAGCCATTTTTCTACAGTCTCTGCACTAACGCTTTCAGACACAAATTCATCTAAAACCTGAGGGTGGAGAGAAAGATAGGCCTTCACTTTTTCATCTGTCAAATCTGTAAAAGAATCGAACAGAATAAAATTAACCAATGTGACATCTTCATCTACATCAAAGATATGGAAAAACGACATGTTGTGCAAATAGATGTAGCACATAAATATTTTTAACGATATACACACACACAGTGGACTATGATTCAACCATAAGGAGGGATGAAGTTCAGTTACAACGTGGAGAAGCCTTAAGAATAGTATGGTAAATAAAATCAGCTAGACACAAAGGGCGAGTATTATATGATTCCACCTATGGGAAACCTCTGGACCGGGTAAATTCATAGAGACAAAGCAGATTAGTGGCTTCCAGGAGCTGAGGAAAAGGCGAAGGAGGAATTCTCTACTTTGCGGATACAGAGTTTCTGGTTTGGGAAGTAGATAGGGGTGATGGTGGCCCACATTGTGAGTATCATTAATGCCACTGGATTATAGACTTGATATGCTTAAAACAGCAAATTCTGTGTTATTTACGTTTCACCACTTTGAAAAAGTAGAGAAAAAAGAAAAAACTTCAGAAATTTTAACCTATAGATATGTCATCGTGTTACACAGCCGTTTTCCAACGATGAACTTCAGTGTCGCAGTTGAATCAGTGCTGTATTCTAGCGCCTGCGGTTAAGCCTACAAAGTACTTCTACTTTACGTGATTATCACACATTTAACACTTAACAGAAGTGACGCTCTAGTAAGAGTATCAAACAGGAGCATAAAGGACTAACAGACTTCGGGTGCTAAAAATATGGTTAGTGAATAAGTTCTTCTCTTTTACTGTTTACAGCACAAATTCTCCTTTTTCTCAGGGCCACTAAATCCAATAATACAACTGACTTCAGTCCAAAATAATCTCAACATTTTTTCATTGATATTCATATATGTAGTCCATTTCAAAAAAATAATCTTCCAAGTCTAATAATAACTGTTGAACAGACATAGAATTTTCAAAGAACTTTCGCAGATCTTCACTTAAAAAATATAAAATCATACATTATCAAACTGTTGCTTCAGGTTGGTATGCCATTTCACTAAAGCACTCAAAATCACAGGCTATCGGTAGTCATTACTCAGTGATTTTAATTATTTAAAATAATTATTCAGAGTACTACTGAATACTCTGTGAATTATTCAATAAATTACCATCTTTAGGGACGGTTAGGTGGGAAAGGCAATGGAAATTCTTACTTTTAGATGCAGAAAAGACAAAACCAAGCATACCATTATGACTTCAGAGAACAGGCTGCATGCCTGCAGCACCAGACAAGGCACAGAACTTAGACGTATTAATTAATTCTGCTGGGGACTAAAGTCACAGTTGCATGATTCCACAACAGAATGGTATTACTGAGAAAGCAAATGATTTATTTCAATTAATTCAATTCAATTATTAGCTAAGCACTTGATTTAAATGATATAGATCTCTTATACATAATTATGTAGTTGAATTAGATTATTAAAGAAACAAGACCCAGTCCATGTTCACCCTGCAAAGAGCCTCAGGGATGTAAAATCCAATTTGAGAAATTCTATAAGGTACTGAAAGATATGAGACTCATTAAAGTAAGAGAGAGCTCTCTTGACAAAGCAAGTTCGAGTCTCCAGATACAAAAGGCACAGAACAGAAGTAATCTGAGAACTGATCTGACTTTAAGAAAACAAAGTAATGTTCACACTCAGATCATGCCCATGATGGTGGAGCAAATTCAACACTTGATTCCTTCTTAAAGCTTCCTTGTATCACTTTTGTGACATAATATGGTTCCTAACTTTCTATTTGCTCTTCACCTCTGCTTTCTCTACAATAATCTACAATGATGACAGCAAAATCTGAATCAAGAATTTTTGTATATTTTTCATCTCTAGTTTGGAAATTCTTCCATCACCCCAAGCTCCATCTTGACTCAAAACTATGTGAGTCATCTCCTTCCCACTTATTCCCAAAGTGATTTTAACTCTTTTTCCTGTTACTATTATTCTCCATTCTTCCAGAAACCCAGGCTGAAAACGTAAAGTCATAATTGACTCACTGTCACCTCATTTCATCTTAGTGCATATTGTGTGTGTGTGTGTGTGTGTGTAGTCACTCAGTCGTGTCTGACTTTTTGCGACCCAGTGGACTGCAGCCCACCAGGCTCCTCTGTCCATGGGGCTCACCAGGCAAAAATACTGGAGTGGGTTGCCGTTTCCTTCTCCAGGGGATCTTCCTAACCCAGGGATCGAACCCAGGTCTCCTGCAAGCCACCAGAGAAGCCACAAGTCCTATTTGCCAAATTACGTATCAGATAAAGGAACTCTATCTGAGATATACAAAGAATGCTTAAACCTCAAAAAGAAAAAAAACACAATTATAAATGAGTCAAAGAGCTGACACTTTGTCACAGGAAGATACAGATATGGCAAATAAGAATATGAAACGATGATCATCTGTCACTAGTGAGTTAAACAAAAATGAGATTCCCCTATCTATTAGAGTAGTTACAATCCAAAACACTGACTAATACAAATAACACGGAAAGAAACTTCACCTCATCAACTGTGTGGCTAGTTCATTGCCACAAGACAGGATACATGCTGAATGTGTTCCCCTTTACTGACCAGTTTTTACAATGAGTTGGTTCAGTAGCATTCTCCTGTAGGTGAAAAACTAAACATTTTACTACTTTGAACCCAGTCGCTCAGTCATGTCTGACTCTTTGCGACCCCATGGACTGCAGCCCACTAGGCTCCTCTGTCCATGGAATCTCCAGGCAAGAGTACTTGAGTGGGTTGCCATGCCCTCCTCCAGGGGATCTTTTCAACCCAGGGATCAAACCTGTGTCTCTTGCATCTCCTGCATTGCAGGCGGACGCTTTGCCACTGAGCCACCAGGGAAGCCCAGATATCTCACGAGAAATGTACAAGCTACTGCATTTTAAAGTCTCTTGGAATGTTCTTCTCTGATTATGTCACTGACTCAATACACATTTAGGTTTACCTCAGATGGTATCTGTAAATGTGTCTTTATGACAAACTGTTATTCTAAAAATGGGTATCTACATGCTGAAGAATTTTATTTTTTTAATTCTGGAATCTTGCCACTTTCAGATTCATTAAAATTACAAAATCACCTTCAAATCAGAGGCTGAAGGACTATTGTTTTTCTCAGAGGGATACTTTTAAATTAATTACAAGTACTGAAGGATCTATTGCTAGAAATAGGAAAAAAAAACACAATTTTTCAAATATTAACTCTGCTATCTTAATTGGCAAATAAAATCTCTATTATCTGTCTGTACTCTTTTTGCAAAAGCAGTGGAAACCGCATGGCAGGAGCCCAGCACCCTCCCCCGCCCGCCCCTGCTCCCGAGCCCCCATTCCATGGCGCCCTTATGCTACCCTAACTCAGCTCTGCTCTGTCTTAAAAGAACTCTTTTTTCTGAGGGAAGGTGTCTTACCATTAAGTCCTCTCCTGCCCCATTATCCAACTCAATAGAGTTGAGTAGCTAACCTCAACTGGATTAGAAGAAACCATATATTTCAAAATTCTACGGTATATTTTACTAATAATCTTTTCTCTGGCTCATCACAATAATTGTCTCAACTTCATATTTTCCCATATGCTTACTCCAGATGTAAAGAACAAGTAAATAATTTTCAGCTTCTTAAAGTCTTCATTCAACTGTTAGATAGCTTTGGATTAAAAATAAGCAACCAGAAATTAAAAAAAAAAAACCCTCACATGCTATTAAACACTGCGCTGTAATCGTTCAATTGTCAAAGAACAACCTGAGCTGAGAGGGGGCTGAAACGCGCGTCACCATGAAGAGTCGCGAACGACAACAAATGATTAGCTGAGAGAACACACGATTCTTGGTGGACATGATTAACTCTTCAAAAGACAATGCGTGGGCTTCCCTGGTGGTCCGGGGGTTGAGAACCCAGCTTGCAGCGCACAGGACACGGGGTGGATCCCGGTCTGAGAAGACGCCACGCGCCGCAGAGCGACCAACCCTGCGGGCCGTAACTACTTGGGCGCGCTGCAGGGCCCACGCCGCAAGAGAGTCCGCGCGCTGCTAAGATCGAGCACGGCCAAATCAATAAACATGTGCGTTTCTAAAATGACCATTGAAAACATATGTTTTAAGAAGTAAACTTTCTAAGTGCAGGGGAACAACATCTGTCAAGTTAAAAGAAAACAAGGTTCTCATGTCATGCTAAGCAGCGGTGGGTGGTTACACTGCTCAACGGCAAGGCTGTGCTAAACGTCGTGTGTGCGTGCGTGTACACGCAAGCTGCAGGTGATCATTCTCCTGGGTTGCATATATGTTCCTATGCACAGCCTTCTTTACTCAGCCAAAATCAAGCGCAGTTTAGCAAGGGAATGAGCTTAAAGTCAGGCAAATGTGCCTTCTTGTCCCACACTCAGCTTTGTACACCTTCCCACTCCTGAGTATCTCTCTCTCTCTCTCTCCCATCTCTACTCCAATCACGTGATCTCCTTCCTTAATACAAAGATACAACAGCTAGACCATCAGTTAGTCACTGTCTGCCCCTCCCCACAACACTTCTCAGTATATGATTCCAGGGTATTATACAAGGTATTATAAAAGTTGGCTTAAAACTCAACATTCAGAAAACTAAGATCATGGCATCTGGTCCCATCACTTCATGGCAAATAGATGGGAAAGAGTGGCAGATTTTACTTTTTTGGGCTCTAAAATCACTGCAGATGGTGACTGCAGCCATGAAATTAAAACACACTTACTCCTTGGAAGAAAAGTTATAACCTACCTAGACAGCATATTAAAAAGCAGAAACATTACTTTGCCAACAAAGGTCCATCTAGTCAAAGCTATGGTTTTTCCAGCAGTCATGTGTGGATGTGAGTTGGACTATAAAGAAAGTTGAGCACCAAAGAACTGATGCTTTTGAACTGTGGTATTGGAGAAGATTCTTGAAAGTCCCTTGGACTGAAAGGAGATCCAACCAGTCCGTCCTAAAGGAAATCAACCCTAAGTATTCATTGGAAGGACTGATGCTGAAGTTGAATCTCCAATAGTTTGGCCCCCTGATTCGAAGCACTGACTCATTTGAAAAGACCCTGATGCTGGGAAAGATTGAAGGCAGGAGGAGAAGGGGACGATGGACGATGAGATGGCTGGATGGCATCACCAACTCAATGGATATGAGTTTGAGTAAACTCCGGGAGCTGGTAATGGATGGGGAGGCCTGGCGTGCTGCAGTCCATGGGGTCACAAAGAGTTGGACATGACTGAGCGACTGAACTGAACTGAACTGAGGACTAATAATCCAGGGCATCATGTGCCTGGCACAGAGTAAACGCTCAACAAAAGTTGGTTGAATAAATGAATCCTAGCACCAGAACCATAAGAAAGGAAAAAAAACACAGAGCAGCGTGAAGGCCACAGTGAGCATGCGGAAGCCCTTGTTAGGGCTGGACAGAGCTACAAGCCCGGGAGCCCACCTCCTAGAGCCCAACTGCCTCTTGTTCTTGACACTTGCCCTGAGCTTATTATGCTTTAGTGGGATTGCTCCTGACCACTGCTGTCTCCCAAATCGGAACTACAGAACACATTTCACATCAGACTGTAGACTGAGAAACCTGACTGCTAAACCCTGGACTTTGACAACAAGGCAGGAAGAAATCTCTAGAGCAGGAACCACTTGGAACCACCCATTAGACCTGAGAGTAAGTCTAACTTGAGACCCCATTTTTCCCCACGCTTCCTTCATTTCCTCAAACCTGCCCAGTCCTTCCCCATCTGCCGTCTCCTCTGGAGTCTGCCTGAGTCTTCTCCACGCTTCACCACTTGTCTAAGTGAGACATTTAGCTGATGGAAGAGCAATTTCCTCAGAGATAACTTCCCTGAGCACATGCTCTCCATTCACTCCGCTGCTCTACAGTTCTCTCTCACTCCACATCACCCATCCCAAGTAGAGATAACTTCCCTGAGCACATGCTCTCCATTCACTCCGCTGCTCTACAGTTCTCTCTCGCTCCACATCACCCATCCCAAGTTGAACTCTATTCTCCTATTGTTCTCTTACTGGACTCCAGCCTCTGGGCAGACAACGAGCTCCACGACGGCAGTAGCTGGCCTGTGTCACTCTCCACCATCCGCGGAGCATGGTCCTGGCTCCAAGCAGGACAGGCTTGACACGCACGCCTGAGACTGTTCTGAGGGTCTGCCTGCAGGCCTGGCCTTTGGCTGGCACCAGAGAACTTGGCTTGGAGCATGATGCCAGTGAGGTGCTGGGCCCAGAATGCTTGCGCAAACAGTGTGATTTATGCCAAACACCTGCTTTCATTCTGGGAGTCTGTATTCTGGACAGCCGCAGGCAGAGCCTGCCTATGTGAGGAGCCCCCAGCAAGAATGCCGGTGCTGAGTCTCTAGTGAGTTTCCCTAGTCAGCAGTATTGCACACACGCCATCACAGTCATTGCTGGGGGTGATCAGACGAGTCCTGTGTGACTCTCTCGGGGAGGACTCCTGCCAGATCCCCCAGTCTTCACCCTGTGCACCGCCCCCTTGGCTGGTTCGCACTGCACCCTCTCCTGCCGTAAGAAGTGCTGACCGTAAGCATGACTATGTGTCCCGGAGCCCCAGAAAATCACTGAGCTTAGAAGCAGTCTTGGGAATCCCCGGCACAGGGACCATCAACAATAATACATGAATCCATAGACATCGTTTGTCTTACGTGACACCACAGACGTGCAGGCATGCGGCTGCAAACTGCCCAGTCCTGCAAGATCACAGAGGCAGCCAGGTCAGAAAGCAAGTGTCCCAACAAGGGGCCCCGCCTCTCAGCGGCCCGTGCCCCCCACTCCTCCTCCCTGACACCAGATGAGGTTCGTTTCTTTCTTCACACTACTTTCCTGTTTCTTTTCCCACTGAAACAGTTTAAATATACTGTTTTCTGTAAAATGAGAATTTTTTTTTATTATCCAAACATGCTTTTCTAATTTAGACACCCTTCAATCCACCTCTAATGAAGCTCCAAGTCTGGAATTAGATCCCTGTATATACTATAATATGAACCCTTTAAGTCAAAGCTCTTCCCCACAGTGCACTGGTGTACATGAGCTTATAAATGTAAGGATTTACAGAGCAGTTCCTCCTTCCATTCATCAAATAAGGGAAGCGGGCAGTGGGTTCTAACATTCATTTCCTTTGGGCTTCTTTATTTAAAAAGGCAGAGTCCCTCATACGCAATGCATAGAGATTACCTGGTAAGAGATGCAATGGGTTTTCAGTTATCAATAAAATGACCCAAAAATTACAACAAAAATGAACAGATGAGATGCTTTTTGGATTTCTGTCAAACCCCATAGGAATGATACCATTCTTTTTAACCAAAGAGGAAAAACAGGGAGCAGAGTGTCATTTTTCACAGAAAGCCCTAAAATTCATGGGACCCATTCCCAATGAGCCCAAGCAAAGTTGATAGAGAACAATAAAGCTGGAGACACCACAATCCCTGATTACAAATGTTATTACAAAGTTATAGTAATAAAAACAGTATGGTACTGACTTAAAAGGCTTCCCAGGCAGCTCAGCAGTAAAGTATCCACCTGCAATGCAGGAGATGCAAGTTTGATCCCTGGGTCAGGAAGATCCTCTGGAGAAGGAAATGGCAAGCCCCTCCAGTACTCTTGCCTGGAAAATCCCATGGACAGAGGAGCCTGGGGTCTACGGTCCATGGTGTTGCAAAGAGTCAGACATGACTGAACACTCACCCGCTGACAAACAGACAAACAAACCAAGGAGACAGAATCAAGAGCCCAGAGTTAAACCTTCAAATACGGAGTCAACTAATATTTGATGAGAGAGTCAAGAAGACTCAGTGGGGAAAAGATAATCTCTTAGATAAACAATGTTGGGAAAGCTGGATGACCACATGCATGAGAACTGAAGGGAACCTTACCTCACACCACTCATGAATTAACTCAAGATTGGAGTTAAGACTTAAACAGGAGATGGGAAACAACAAAACTCCTAGAGGAACACACAGGTGAAAGCTCCTTGACGTGATGTTGGCAAAGTTGTTCTGGACGACACAAGCAACAAGAGCAAAAATAAAAAAGGGGGACTGCACCCAACTAGAAAGCTTCTGCATGTCAGAAACAATCAGCCAAACAAAAAGGCAACCTGCAGAACTGGAGAAAAACATCCATCTGATAAATGGTTGATATCCACAACATAAGAGCAATTCATCCACCTCAGTGGCAAAAAAAAAATCCAATTAAAAATGAGTGTGGGACTCAAACAGACATTTTTCCAGAGAAGACATACAGGGCGAATAGATGAATATACACAAAGGTACCAAACATCACTAATAATCAGGTAAATGAAAATCAAAAGTGCAGTGAAGCTTCACCTCACACCTGTTAGTCTGGCTGTCATCAAAATGACAAGAGGGAACGTGATTATACCTGTACACTGTTGGTGGGAATGCAAACTGGTGCAGCCGGCATGGAAAATGGTATGAAGGTCCCTCGAAAAGTTAAAAATAGAACTCATGCGATCCAGCAGTCGTACTCCTGGGTATATACGTGAAGGAGATAAAACCGCTCCCTTTAAGGGATGCATCTGGGGAGCCCTGGCAGTCCAGTGGTTAGGACTCCCCGCTTCTATCCAGGGGCACAGGTTGGAGCTCAGGTCAGGGAACTAATACCCTGAAAGCCACAGGGTACTACATAAAAGAAGAAGAAGAAGAGATATATCTGTGCTGCCTTTTTTTACACAGATTCATCAGAACACTTTTTTCTAATTGCAGGATAATTGCTTTACAGTGTTGTACTGGTTTCTACCGTACGACAGTGTGAATCAGCCATAAGTATACATGTGTCCCCCGGCTTCTGAGCCTACCTCCCAACCCGCCCTACCCCACACCTCTAAGCTGTCAGAGAGCACCAGGTGAACTGCCTGTGCTTACAGCAACTTCTTAGAGCTTCCTCGCTCACACACGGCCACGTGCACGTTCCAGCGTCACTCTCTGAGTGCATCCCGTCTTCCCCCTCTGGGTCCACGTGCACGTTCCAGCATCACTCTCTGAGTGCATCCCGTCTTCCCCCTCTGGGTCCACAAGTCTGTCCTCTCCGTCTGTGTCTCTACTCCTCCCCTGCAAACAGGTTCATCAGTGCTATTTTCTAGATTCCATATATATGCATTAATGCATGATATTTGTTTTTCTCCTTCTTTCTAACTTCTTTCACTGTATAATAGGCTCTAGATTCACCCACCTCACTAGAACTGACTCAAGTCCATTTTTATGGCTGAGTGGCGTTCCATTCCATGTATGTACCACAGCTTCTTCAACCACTCACCTGTCGACGGGCGTCTAGGTTGTTTCTATGTCCTGACTGTTACAAACAGCGCTACGCGTCCACAACAGGACTGCTGGGTCATATGATTTTATTCCTAGCTCATCGTCTTCTTTGCAGTGCTACTCATAATTACCAAATCATGGGAACAACCTTAGGGTCCATTTCAGATGAGTGGATAAAAAGCATCACACACACACACATATACACACAATGGAATATTATTCAGCCATAAAAAGGAAAGAGAGCCTGCCTTTGTGACAACATGGATGGAACTTGAAGGCATTATGCTGCATTACATACTACATGATTTCATTTGTACATGGAATCTAAATAAATCAGACTCAAAGAGAAAGTATTGGTGATTGCCAGGGGCTTGTAGCTGGGGGTATGGGAGATGTTGGTCAATGGTTGTCTGTGTGTTACTCACTCAGTCACATCCCACTCTTTGCAACCCCAGGGACTGTAGCCTGCAAGGCTCTTCTTTCCATGGGATTCTCCAGGCAAGAATACTGGAGTGGGTTGCTAGTCCCCTCTCCAGATCTTCTGGGGATAGAACCTGGGTCTCCAGCACTGCAGGCCGATTCTTCCATCTGAGCCACCAGGGGAGCCCTTTGGTCAATGGTTACAAACTTCCAACTATAAGATGAAACAGTGAATAAAGCCTGGGGATCTAATATACAGTGTTGTGACTGTAATTAACAGTACTGTATTATATACTTAAAAGTTGTTGAGAGTAGATCTTAAAAGTTATCAACACACACACACAAAGGTAATTAAGTGAGGGGATGGAGGTGTTAACTAACCTGATTGTGGTAATATCTTCTTAATATATAAGTATCTGAAGTCACCATGTTGTATACCTCAAGGATACATATACATCTACAATACTTCCATAAAGCTGAGGAAAGTTTTAAATGTCTTATAATAATTATTCTTGCATGTTAATTATCTATTTGTATAACCTAAATAATTTCTTCCACCCAGGTACATTCTTACTGAAAGAAGATTCGTCTATGACCTAAAAAGGAGTCATTTAATGAAACTTAATTGAATATACCACTAGGATTTTGACCTACATAACTGATTACTCATTCCAAGCGCATTCACAGCCTGGGGAGGGTGACCTGGCTGCAAAGAAGACACTGTTTCCATCGTTTGTAATCTGCATTTATCAGAAGGCAAATCCCACACTGTTGTATTTCTAAACCAAAGTGAAATTACATGTTTTCCCTTAGCCGAGGGTTATCTATGAGAGTTTCTTGAATTGAGAAAGCCAAATTTTTATTAAGTTGCTCAAAGTGATAAGATAAAGATGAAAACAACGATTCTGGAGTACAATTACACGAGTAAGCTTCACGATGCAAACCTTTACCCTTCTCATGATTCAGGAAACGCCAGCACCACGGCGAAGCCTAACACGGAAGCAGACCCCCAGCCACAGGCTATGCAGTGTGGAGGGTTTAGGACTCTCACCTCTTTAACTCAAGTCCAGCTAGAAATTCAGAGTAACCTGGTGGGGCATCTTGGCCCTCCAGGTTCTGAGTCACCATAAGCTCAAGCACAAGCAAGTCGCTACAACCCCTAGGCCTCACTGTGCTCACTGACAAAGACGGCGGCAATAGCTGCCCGACCCCACGGGGACACGACGCGCAGAAAGAGCTGCACATATAGTATGTTACTAATGGAAAATCATTTAGTAACGTCCACCTTCATCGAAACAGTGGGCACCTTTCCATCGGGAAGCATTAAGAGATTTAAGATTTTTACAGATATCTAATAATGCTACTGTTGAAGTGTTGTTCGACTTCACAAAACCTGTATTTACCTATATTTAAGGAACATTTCATCTAGGTGTGTTTCAGAACAGTAACACATTTTACACCTACCCATGAGCTCTTAAATCAAATCGATAAAATGTCTAGCTGCCACCATGTTAACTAGAAAGTGCGTTTGAACACTGATCTCAAAGGAACCGAGCAGGTCTAATCTGAGAGTTTTCAGGCAGGATCACGTAGGAATGGCTAGCAGAGGCTGGATCACGCCGATTAAGCAGCGGAGAGTCAGAGGAACAGGGAGGCCATGGGCAAGCATACAGGACACCGCGCAGTGTGCAAAGGGTTAAAAAGTCAGCTGAAGATACATCTGTGAGTGAACTCGAGACCTGTCTTGAAGGAAGTGGTCGATGAGCCAGAAGGTGGGCAAAAAAATAGGAAAGGAGTAAGCAGCCTAGAGATATAAACAGAAGTAACCCAAGAGCGTTCACTGCTTTGGCTTTGAAGACAGCTCAGATGGGCAAAGCTCTGTTTCTGAATGATGCTGACACAGCTCAAATGGCTCAAGAGTTGGGGAAGCTGATTTGGATTAAAGGCCCAAGGACTGAGTAGGCTGAGTAGTCATGACTTTGGAAAGTGGCAGGGAGAATCAATATGTCACTAATATGATTCACAAGGTATTAATAGCATTAACCAAATGGCTAAGATCAAATCCTGTCACCAGAAAGGGAAAGTGGCTTCTCAAATGTCAGGCAAGAGATAAACCTAATACTAAGTGAACACATTCTGCTCTTTCCCACAATACATATGACGACTCCGGACAAACACTTTAGCGGCCAAAGGGCAAGTACAACCTACACATTTAAAGCAGCAATAACAAGAGAAAAGCAAAATTTACCACTATATACTGGGATTTTCAGTAAAGTATTTGATTAAAAATGTGAAAAAACTAATAAATGCTCCCACAGAAATAAACCTTATATTAATAGTAGCATATGATGTTTTAAAAAAACTTTAAAATATATGGAAAGGAATGAAAGTAGATTTCCTGTGATGCAATTTAATCTGGTGTAATAAAAAAGAATAAAGGAGAAAAGAGAAATACAAAAAAGAGACTGATATAATAAATATACAGGTAGACTTTTAATTAATAACTTCACTGTTCACTCTTTATATAGGACTAGCAGAGTAACAACTGTAATTTCCTACGGTCACTTTAAACTCTGGTGAAATACACTTTTCAGTATTCACATCTGCACTTTCACTTATCTCAGTCTAAAACAATCATGTTATAAAAGAGAAAGCGCACAGAAGCCCATCGCGCAGGCGTTTCTATAAACCATCCCTTTTTACTTGTCAAAGGAGATTTTTTTTAAATCAAGTATTCACCTACATAATTGAAACAAAAAAATCCAAGAATATAAAATCTTTCTTAAAATGACTTAAAGACATACGTTTCCCTTCTTTCCTAAAAAACTTAAGCTTCTTAATTATTTTTATAACAACTCGATCCAGAAATGGTATTTTCTACATGTTCTCTACAAAGTAAATCACTATTTATACAGCTCTATGCATTGGAGAAGGAAATGGCAACCCACTCCAGTGTTCTTGCCTGGAGAATCCCAGGGACGGGGGAGCCTGGTGGGCTGCCGTCTATGGGGTCGCACAGAGTCGGACACGACTGAAGTGACTTAGCAGCAGCATTCAATGTAATTCATTTAAAAATATTATTAAAGTCTTACTCTGCCAGGCATTCTACTGTGTTTTAGGCTGAATCTGGAAATTCAAAAACAAGTAGGAAGATGCACAGTCAGACGGATAACCATGCTTCATGGATGAGACGGCCCACTGACTGAGCACAGAGTTTGGCTCAGATGAATTCTAAACACTGAGATTCGTTTATTCACCCAATAAATGTTTATTGAGTGACTATTATGAACCAGGCGTAACTATGGTTGATACACACAATAAACAAACAACATCCTTAACCTTACGGAGTTTTAAAATGCTGTCTAATGTCAGGTAATGTCAGCCAACAGAAACTAGGAACATTTAAACAACAGTGAAACAACAGGATTTGTCACAGGTGGCTCCACTGTTTCTGGCTTAGGTAATGGACACTCATATGAAATACAGAAGTTAGTGGAAGATTTGTGGAAAAGAAAATGGTTTGGGGTCTGCTAAATTGCAGCTGCCTATCAGAGTATCTACATGGTAATTTCCAGGAAAAAGCAGGAAATATAAATCTGCAGCTCAGAAGAAGGAAGTTCTGTAGAAGCTAAGAGGTGGACACTTGGAAGTCATTCATACTGATAACAGATTTACAAATGGACAAGAGTTTCCAGGAATACTTCATTCCACCAGAAATGCTCATTCCCATCCCCATACTATTTTTTAAATCATGGAAGGAAACTGTGTTATACACTGTCTCCTTAGAAAGACTGAGTCATTCTAGAAAAATGTAAAACATGTATGTATAGGCTTCTGTCAACTGGATTGCATAGTAATTACTTGGATCAATCCTTCTTTATATCAAGATTCAAAACCACAGACATATTCACTTAAGTGATAGGCATAACTCTAAGATGCCCCCAAGACTTTTCTCTGGTGTACACACCCTGCATAATTTGCAGACTGTGAATATAATGGAATTTTACTCTCATGATTAAGTTATGTTACATTGTTCAGTTCAGTTCAGTCACTCAGTCAAGTCCAACTCTTTGCAACCCCATGGACTTCCCTGTCCATCAGCAACTCCTGGAGTTTACTTAAAGTCATGTCCATTGAGTTGGTGATGCCATCCAACCACCTCATCCCCTGTCGTCCCCTTCTCTTCCCACCTTCAATCTTTCCCAGCATCAGGGTCTTTTCAAATGAGCCAGTTCTTAGCATCAGGTGGCCAGAGTATTGGAGCTTCAGCTTCACCATCAGTCCTTTCAATGAATATTCATGACTGATCTCCTTTAGGATGGATTGGTTGAATCTCCTTGCAGTCCAAGGGACTCTCAAGAGTCTTCTCCAACACCACAGTTCAAAAGCATCAATTCTTCAGCACTCAGCTTTCCTTATACTCCAACTGTCATATCCATACATGACTACTGGAGAAACCACAGCTTTGACTAGATGGACCTTTGTTGGCAAAGTAATGTCTCTGCTTTTTAATGTGTTGTGTAGGTTGGTCATAACTTTTCTTCCAAGGAGCAAGGGTTTTTTTAATTTCATTGTTGCAATCACCATCTGCAGTGATTTTGGCGCCCAAAAAAATAAAGTTTGACACTGTTTCCACTGTTTCCCCATCTATTTGCCATGAAGTGATGAGACCAGATGCCATGATCTTAGTTTTCTGAATGTTGAGTTTTAAGCCAACTTTTTCACTCTCCTTTTTCACCAAGAGGCTCTTTAGTTCTTCTTCACTTTCTGCCATAAGTGTGGTGTCATCTGAATACCTGAGGTTATTGATATTTCTCCTGGCAATCTTGATTCCAGCTTGTGCTTCATCCAGTCCAACATTTCTCATGATGTAGTCTGCATTTAAGTTAAACAAGCAAGGTGACAATATACAGCCTTGACGTACTCCTTTTCCTATTTGAAACCAGTCTGTTCCATGTCTAGTTCTAACTACTGTTTCTTGACCTGCATACAGATTTCTCAGGAGGCAGGTCAGGTGGTCTGGTATTCCCATCTCTTTAAGAATTTCTTTAGTTTCTTGTGATCCACACAGTCAAAGGCTTTGGCATGGTCAGTAAAGCACAAGTAGATGTTTTTCTTGAACTCTCTCACTTTTTTGATGATCCAATGGATGTTGGCAATGTGATCTCTGGTTCCTCTGCCTTTTCTAAATCCAGCTTGAACATCTGGAAGTTCACGGTTCATATATTATTGAAGTCTGGCTTGGAGAATTTTGAACACCATTTTGCTAGCGTGTGAGATGAGTGCAACACCAGACTAGTGGTCCACAGCACTGTGAGCCAATAAACGAGCATCGTTTCAAATCATTAAATTTGTGGCAATTTCTTATGCAAAAATAGTAAATTCACCTTTGAAGGTTGGATTGTTTTTCACATTAATCTCCTTAAAAGTAGAGGAGTATAGTGAAGTCGCTCAGTCATGTCCGACTCTTTGCCGCCCCATGGACTGTAGCCTACCAGCCTCCTCCGTCCATGGGATTTTCCAGGCAAGAGTACTGGAGTGGGTTGCCATTTGCTTCTCCAGGGGATCTTCCTGACTCAGGGATCAAACCCCAGTCTCCCACATTGCAGGCAGACACTTTACCGTCTGAGCCACCAGAGAAGCCCAGAGGAGTATGCTGCTGCTGCTGCTAAGTCACTTTACTCGTGTCTGACTCTGTGCGACCCCATGGACTGCAGCCTACCAGGCTCCTCCATCCATGGGATTTTCCAGGCAACAGTACTGGAGTGGGGTGCCATTGCCTTCTCCCCCAGAGGAGTATGAGTTCCCAAATTATGTGACCCATAACCAGTTTAGCAAAAAGCATACCTGTCAACTGTTGTTAAAGTTGAAAGATTTATTTTGTTTGTTTAACAGAAGTACAAACTCAGAAAAGTATATCACTACTTTCCCAATCTCAAATTAACTCCAAAAGACACTAACAGTTCTGGGGAATATGTGCATGTTTCTGAGGAAACACACCATCTGGTAGCAGGAAGTTCCTGAGAGGCCACAGTTTGTGGAAGCGCGCGTTCATTTTCCTAGCTACTGTAGCTCTCCCAGCTACAGAGGCCAGAACAGGCATCCAACCCAGGATTCCCTGAAGAGCCTACACAGAAGACTCTATTAGCCATTCAGTTACATGGCACCGCAATCAGGAAGACTCGCTCCAAAAGCGGTAGCATAAAGAAGATGCATTAGTCAGCTCGGGCTGTTATAACAAAATATGAACACATAGACTGGGCATCTGAAGCAACAGGATTTTATTTGCCCACAGTTCTGGGGACTGGGCAACCCAAGGTCAAGGTCCTCTCAGGGTTTGGTTCCTGGAGAGGCCTCCCGTCCAGCTGTCCTCACACGATGGAGAGAGAACGTTAGTTCCCTGGCATCCCCTCTTGCAGGACACCAATCCCATGGGATTAGGAGCACACTCTTACAACCTCATTTAACCTTAACTTCCTCCTTACTCCAAATACAGTCACATTCACGATTAGGGTTTCAACATACAGATTTTTGGGAAACATAATTCAGTCCACAGCGGCAGAGAGTCCCAATCCAAATATCTTAAATTCCTTCACTTGGTAGGATAATATTATCCAAAAAGTATTTTAAATTTACTCGAATTTTAATATAACAATGAACATGAAAAAGTGCGCCAATATCATAAATTTAAGTCTGAAAGGGGGTTAAATACCTAATTGAGTAAGGATACAAGTGGTTACGAGGTTCAGTCAGCAGACACAGCGGGTACATAGGGAAGTGCCTGAGGGAGGAAGAGCCTGTGAACCATTAGCCAGTCAGCAACATCACTGGTAAAAAAGCATGGCTTCACTAGCGAATTGTCTAAAATATTTAAGAAGAAAATAATACCAATCCCATACAAAGTCAAGAGGGAAGATTTACCCACCATGTTATGAGGCATTCTACCCTGATACCAGACAGAAATGAGTGTGCCTCATGAGTGTAGAGCAAAAATCCTTAATAAAATATTAGCAAATTAAATCCAATAACATGTAAAAGGTCATATGCATCCCAATCAAGAGGGCCTTATCCTAGGAATATAAGGTTTGTATAACATCCAAAAATAAATTAACATAATACGCCAAGTGAATAAAGTACCAAAAAAAAATACAATTACCTAAATCAATACAGGTCAAATTACATGACAAAATACAACCACCACTCACGATGTAAACTCCCCACGAAGCAAACAGAAGGCGACCTTCTGAACCACATAAAAGGCATCTATAAAAAATCGACAGCGATAAACCATAGTTCATGGTGAAAAACTGAATCCTTTCCTAAGACACAGAATAAGACAAAGACGTCTGCTCTCACCACTTTTGTTCAAACGTGTACTGAAGGTTCTAGTCCGTATAACAGTGCAAAACAAAGAAAAATGCAGTAACGCAAGAAAAAAAGTAAAAGCAAACAGATTAGGAAGAAAGATGTAAAGTCGTCTTTATTCACAAACATACATAACCTTGCAGGTAAAAATCCTAAAGAACCTACAAAAACTAAGTAGTTTTTGTACAAATAAGTACAGGATACAAATAAATGATATATGATGTACATATGGACTAGAAGACCCAGTACAATTAAGGCATTTATTCTCTCCAAATTGATTTATAGTTTTGTTATAAGAAATCACTAAACTAATACAGAAATTTATACAGACTCAAGACCTAGAGTCTTGGGAACACACTTCAAGAACAATCTTGAAAATGAAAAAAAGAGAAGACTTGCACACCCGAGTTTGACACTGACAATAAAGCCGTGTATCTTACAAGCAAGTAAATTAATCAATACACTCACGTTGTGACATTCTACCTAAAATTGTTTAATCCATGCCATTTCCAAAATAAGACTTTTCCAAAACCTCCTCCTTAAGGGTTTCCATCATCTCTGTACGTGAAACGCCATTCTCTTCTCAGGCCAAAATCTCGCTAGTCAGCCCAAGCTCCTCCTCGGTCGCTAAGCGCAGTCGGCCCTCAGCCTGGAGCCCACACGCTCAGTGGCCTGCCTCCGGCCGTCCAGACTCTAGACACGGCCCGAGGCACCTCCACTTCTCAGCGGCCGGCCCGCACGGCTTCCCTGCCGCTACCCATGCCTGCCTTCATGCTGGTCTGTGCCCGGCAACAGACCGACGCTGTGCAACTGTGAGCCAGACGCGACCCCGTCACTGGGCTCAAAGGCCTCCCCGAATCGTCAGAGTAGGCGCCCCTTCCCCAGATAACCCTGTCCCCTCACTTGTCTGGTTTCCACCTTGTCCACTTCACTCCGGGCGTGTGGTCAGACACGCCGAGGATGCTGCCTCATCAGCAGTGTGCTGGTGGCCCTGCCTGGGAAGCCCTTACCCAGCCGCTCTAAGGGGCCACTCCTTCATTTCCCTCAGATTTTAATCCACAGGTGTTCTACGCTCAGGGAGGTCGCCCTGGCACCTTTGCTGAAATTGCCAATTCTGCCACTCAAAACACACACACAAGTCTCTTCTCTATTTTTCCCTTTGGCACCGATAGTCAATATACCAGTTTTCTTTTCTTCACTACTTTCAGTTCTTTAGTGCCTGACATATGATAAATACCCAACAGATTATCTGTTGAAAGATGAGTGTATGTCTTTCAACAACTCCTAATTAAAAAAAATAATAAGCTGATTTTTAAATAAGTTCAAAATAGGCCTTGGTTTAAAATCACACAAGACTCTGGAATTTGGATAGAAGAGTCTGAAAGAAAACGTCTGAAAAAGGAAATAACAAAAGCATATCATTTGTTACTGCCAGAGAGAAGCGCTACATTTTTTTCCAGGCATAACAAATTGTTTCCCGGCATTTTGGAAGTAAATCTCTGTGAATTATGACACAAAACTTTATTTACAAATGGAAATAACTGCATTTGCTGCAGACTGTCAAAAACTCATTTAACTTATTTTATTCATAAGAGAATACATATTTTTGCATAATCTAAAGAACTATGGAGTCACAGAATTTTAGCATTATATTTTTATAATTGCCAAATTATAACCATTATTTACCAAATTCTATAAATAATGAAGCACTTTTAAAGTCGTTGAATTTTTATTTGAGAAATAAATTTGACCTCCAATGACTATTTCTGGCGACAAATATGAAGTCTTAAAAGTTTACAAGTTTCTCTTTGACAAATGAGAGAAATGCATTTGGAGAAAAGAAAATACTAAAAGTACACTTAATCTTGCTGTACAATATGGTCTTTATAGTATTTCTTAAAATAGGGTGACAGAGAAAAAGGTTCACATCCTCCATGGAAGGAGAAATCACAAGCATTCTTTCAAGAAGGAAAAAGAAAAAAAAACTGTAAGAAATAAAAATTCTCCGTTTTTGTCTTCCAGAAGGCTCATTTTTTAAAAATATAAGAGATATTATATATCAAAGGAGTCACCCGAGGTTCAACTTTGAAAAGATTATTTCTTTATCCTATGTCTACAAATTTTGGTTTTGTTGCTCAACAAGACTTTATCTAAATACAAAATTTTGAGCCTGTATCTTACAAACACATATGACACCATATTCCTCTGCTCTGTTCTATAGGATGCTCATATATTTCAATACCTTCCCTGTTTGCAAGAACGGAGCAAGCAGCCTGTGAGCTCTAACACTATATCTGCAAATTCAGTACAAAATCAAAACAAAAATCAGTAGGTCCATTTAGGGCAATTAAGCTCAAAATGCCTGACTTGCAGCGCTGAGCTTTTAATACCTATGAATATCAAGGTCTTAATTCCTCTAAAACATTGTGCTGACCATGATAATCGAAATTAGGCCAATAATCACCAACATGAATGCATAAAAGATTAATCGTATTAACTTCAATTCTATGTGTAAGCCCAGAAAGTCCCTCCATACAAAGCTTTATGAAGTATTAATATTAGTTTTCATGAATCATGTATGAAGTCATTTTTGTTACATTTTAGTGCCACTGTTAAAATTAAATGATTTAAATATTATAATGAAATTTAATAATATCAGATTAAAAGATTTCCAAAATGAAAATCTATTTCCTAGTGAAACTGCACTAAAAAATACAACGGAACAGCAGTGACATAATCCCCCTCTTTGAGACTGTCAGGAAAAGTGACTGTTCTCTCTCAAAGCTGTTCCTTGCCGGTAGAAATGACTGAGTCAGCACAGCAGCCATTATTTTACTACACACACTATCAGTTCAGTGCAGTCGCTCAGTCCTGTCCGACTCTTTGCAACCCCATGGACTGCAGCACATCAGGCCTCCCTGTCCATCACCAACTCCCGAAGCTTGCTCAAACTCATGTCCGTCAAGTCAGTGATGCCATCCAACCATCTCAATCTCTGTCGTCCCCTTCTCCTCCTTCCTCTAATCTTTCCCAGCATCAGAGTCATGCACTATAGCTGCTCCTTATTTAATAATAAAAACAATTACAAAGCTTAAGATATTTCAAAAGATAGAAACCAAATGTGTACATTTGCATTCAAATGTAAGGTGTAGTATCAGGAAGAAATAAAATACAGTCAGTTATTAAATTTATACCCATGAAGAAAAAGAATGAATCTGATCTTCTTACATCAATGAAAGGTCTCAATTTTCCAACTACTGATATTTTACACTAGAACATAAGAGCACTGGTATTAGCTCTTCTTCAAAATAGCTTTCAGATAAACATTTTTTAAACTACAATTTAAGACAAAGATGAAAAAAACCTAGAGAATACCGAAGAAAATGTCTAACTATTAAGAACTATGGCTAACATTTCTTCTAGCCAACAAAGGTCTGCCTAGTCAAAGCTATGGTTCTTTCAGTGGTCATGTATGGATGTGAGAGTTGGACTATAAAGAAAGCTGAGCACCGAAGAATTGATGCTTTTGAATTGTGGTGTTGGAGAAGACTGAGAATCCCTTGGACTGCAAGGAAATCAAACCAGTCAATCCTAAAAGAAATCGGTTCTGACTATTCACTGGAAAGACTCAGGCTGACGCCGAAACTCCAATCCTTTGGCCACCTGATGCGAAGAACTGACTCACTGGAAAAGACCCTGATGCTGGGAAAGATTGAAGGCAGGAGGAGAAGGGAATGACACTGGATGAGATGGCTGGATGGCATCACCCACTTGATGGACATGAGTTTGAGCAAGCTCCAGGAGTTGGAGCACAGGATTTGGTTATCTTTGTACCCAGTACCTGGCCCAACACTTGGCATACAGTTTAAGTCAGTGGTTCTCAGCAGGCGGCAAACTCGTCCCCGGGAGGATATTCAGCAGTGTGTCGAGACGTTTGCTTCGCCACGGTGCAGGGGAGGGGCTGTACCAGCATCTGGTGGGTATAAGCCAGGGATGCCACTAAACATCTTACGGTGCTCTGAACAGCCCCACAACTAAGACCCACCCCCACAAAGCGTCAGTAGTTCTGAGGCTGCCAACAAGTGTCTCCTGAAAGAACTGATGCTATGAGCTTTCCCACATGTGGGAGCTCAAGAGGAACGTAAATCAGAGAAAGGAAGGAAGAGAGGGGAGAACTTAAGAAAACGGAGAACACTGAGATTCTTAAAAGTGCAGGCAGGTTACACTGATGGCCATGTGCTGAGACACGTAACTGGGGATGTTGACACAGCGCTGGTCTAAATGTCTCGGCATCCGACCCTTAGGACTTCTAGGAACTGTCTCAAACAGAAGGCCTGTGACATTATGGCAATTAAAAATCACTTAAGAAAGGCTGTACCTTGAATGGCATCCCCCAAATTCACGTATTCAAGTCCTAGCTACCTCAGGATATGACCTTATTTGGAAAGAGGGTCGCGGGAGATGTCAGTAGTTGAGAAGGGGTCCCACTGGACTAAGATGGCTCCCGATCCAACAGGACCGGTGTCCTTATAAAATACTGCCGTGTGAAGACACGGACGCACACAGAGGGGAACAGCAGGTAAAAGTGGAAGCAGGGGTCAGGGGGATGGTGCCAAAGCCAAGGGAGGCCCAAGATTCCCAGCAAATCGCCAGAAGCTGGGAGAGAGGTCCGGGGCAGGTTCCCTCACAGCCTCCCCAGAACCACCTCTGCCGACACCCTGATCCTGCACTCCTGACCCTCAGAACCCGGAGAGCATGAATCTCTATCATCCAAGCTGCACAGTGTGTGCAAGCTTTGAGGACAGCCCTGGAGAACTGCTGCTAGAGACGTTCTCTACAGAAAGGGCTCAGTCACTTCAGTTCAGTTCAGTCACTCAGTCATGTCAAACTCTGTCACCCCATGGACTGCAGCACTCCAGGCTTCCCTGTCCATCACCAACTCCCAGAGCATGCTCAAACTCATGTCCATCGCGTTGGTGATGCCATCCAACCATCTCATCTTCTGTTGGCCCCTTCTCCTCCTGCCCTCAATCTTTCACAGCATCACGGTCTTTTCCAATGAGTCAGCTCTTCGCATCAGGTGGCCAAACTATTGGAGTTTCAGCTTCAACATCAGTCCTTCCAATGAATATCCAGGACTGATCTCCTTTAGGATGGAGTGGTTGGATCTCCTTGCCATCCAAGGGACTCTCAAGAGTCTTCTCCAACACCACAGTTCAAAAGCATCAATTCTTCGGCGCTCAGCTTTCTTCACAGTCCAACTCTCACATCCATACATGACCACTGGAAAAACCATATCCTTGACTAGATGGACCTTTGTTGGCAAAATAATGTCTCTGCTTTTTAATATGCTGTTTAGGTTGATCATAACTTTCCTTCCAAGGAGTAAGCATCTTTTAATTTCATGGCTATAGTCACCATCTGCAGTGATTTTGGAGCCCAAAGAAAGGCCTCAAGACCTAAGTAATCTTCACTTGGGTTATCAGTCCAGGGGTTTACCTTTAACGGTCCTCTCGGACATCACTGCCTCACGTGGACATGCTTCTTTCTCAACTAATAAGTTTAATGATCTGGTAATGAATTCATGAATACTTGTCTAAGACAGAAATATGAACCATCCCAGTTCGAATTATAATTTTCCACTTCAGGTAGACAAACTACTATTGGTATTTTATATTTAAAAGGAAACAGAGTCACAGAAGTGGTCTAGATTGAGAGATGCTCCCAAACGTCTCCTAGAACCTGGAGAAGCTTCTCAACCAGGGGTCCATCAACCCCCACACCTGGGGTCCAGGGAATCCAGAAACCCTAGAGGCGCCTGTGGCATCTTGCATTCCTCAGCAATCTGTGCATTTTCCTGAAAAAGGTCAACATGCTCTCATCAGATTCTCAAGGCTTTCTGTGGTCCCATCAACTAAACTAGAATATAATCCTTCTGCTCCAATAATGTCCTGAAATTCTACACCAGATTTGGTTGCTCCACGGAGCGGAGACTTTTGAGATTAACCAGGAAAACACTTTCGATGCAATGTGGTCACCAAACCAGAAAAAGTCAATTAAAGCACATTCTCACAGAAGACTAAGCTGTCTTTTTAACTTTTTAAACATTTGAACATGTAATTATCTGAAAGCTTTTTGAATGATGTCTATTTTCTTCATTGCATGATGTTATCTCCATCTCTCTACATCTGTAAACCACACATTGGGGAAAAAAGGTAAATTTTAAATGCGTGTTAAAGTACGTTTCAGAAATCTAAGACTTTACTTTGAATTCATCAAAATACAGTGTTTCTTCTCATGTAATTTAGACTTTATTAAGACAAGTGCATGGGGCTTCCCAGGTGGCTCACTGGGTAAAGAATCCACCTGCAATGCAGGAGACACAGGAGACACCAGTTTGATCCCTGGGTTGGGAAGTTCCCCTAGAGGAGGACATGGCCACCCACTCCAATATTCTTGCCTGGAGGGTTCCACGGACAGAGGAGACTGGCGGGCTACAGTTCAAAGGGTCACAAAGAGTCGGACACGACTGAAGTGACTGAGCATGCACGCACGCAACGCAAGTGTATAAAATACTCCAGTCTGAATGATTTCAGTACTTATTATAAAAGCACGACATACAGAAATTAGCTATCCCAAAACAAAGCATAAGGGAAGTTTATTCGTAAGATACACGTGTATTTAGTAATGAGATCTAGATGCTAATTTCCTGCAGCCTCGTAGATAAATAAACCTAAGCATCCCCAAGTCTATAAGGGAACAAAAGCCACCAGAAGAGCATCCACGTCAGCATCCACGAGGAGGCGTGTGTAGAGACATCCACTCTCATCTCCTGAGCAGTAAATGCCGGCTACGACCACTGCAGGATCCGTTCCTCCTCAACAAAACCCCCACAGTCCCTTGAAGCATCAGCTCACCCCAGAGGGGCCACCCCCCTCCATATGAGAAGGGCCCGGCCACCACATCAGAGACAAAGAGAAACTGAATGAGAGAAAGCGTGCCCTTGCCACCCCAGCTCTAACCCAGGGTGCACGACGGACAAGGAAATGGTGACACTGAGTTAGACGGTACACATGAATTACTAGGACCCTAAATTAAACAACTCTGAGCAAAGTTAGTTTAATCCAAAGTGAAGTTTTAAAAAAAAAGGAAGAAGAGGGGCAGGAAGGAACAAAATTAAAATGGAGGTAAATAAGGAGCAGGATAAAAATCTAAAGAGCTGGAGAGACAAGTAAGCAAGACAACTCAACTAGTGTCAACTAGATTGCCCAGTAAAATTATAATCACAAACTTTCATTGACTGCTCCAATGTGACAGGCATGGTACTCGGCACTTCATGCAGCCCTTACACACATAACTACTGCTACTTATTCCCATTTTACAGATGGGAAAGCTGAAGAGAGAGGGGCTAAGTCCCACAGCTGCTGCTGCTGCTGCTAAGTCGCTTCAGTCGTGTCCGACTCTGTGCGACCCCATAGACGGCAGCCCACCGGGCTCCCCCGTCCCTGGGATTCTCCAGGCAAGAACACTGGAGTGGGTTGCCATTTCCTTCTCCAGTGCATGAAAGTGAAAAGTGAAAGTGAAGTCGCTCAGTCGTGCCCAACTCTTAGTGACCCCGTGGACTGCAACCTATGAGGCTCCTCCGTCCATGGGATTTTCCAGGCAAGAGCACTGGAGTGGGGTGCCATTGCCTTCTCCAAGTTCCAAAGCTACTAGGTGGTTTATCCCAAGGCCAGTGTTCAGTGCTCAGTCACTGCACTGTAATACTGTAGATCTTTGGGTACTGTGTAGGAACCTGAAAAAGCATATCTTCTAAAGGAAAATGTGTATTTTTCGTTCCAAATATCATAATTAATTAAAGGTTCAGTACTTAGGGGGAATTATTAAACAGGACATGTGTGGCAAAGGACTAATAATATACTCATGTACAAATTCTTACTATCCAGACGGCTTTTAGATTACAACCTTTATTTGCGATCACCTAACATTTCCTTTCTTCTAAGGGATTCCTGCCCACAGTAGTAGATATAATGGCCGTCTGAGTTAAATTCACCTATTCCAGTCCGTTTTAGTTCACCGATTCCTAAAATGTCCATGTTCACCCTTGCCATCTCCTGCTTGACCACTTCCAATTTACCCTGATTCATGGACCCAGCATTCCAGGTTCCTATGCAATATTGCTCTTTACAGCATCAGATTTTACTTCCATCACCAGTCACATCTGGGTGCTGTTTTTGCTTTGGCTCCGTCTCTTCATTCTTTCGGAGAAGGCAATGGCACCCCACTCCAGTACTCTTGCCTAGAAAATCCCATGGATGGAGGAGCCTGGAAGGCTGCAGTCCATGGGGTCGCTGAGGGTCGGACATGACTGAGCGACTTCACTTTCACTTTTCGCTTTCATGCATTGGAGAAGGAAATGGCAACCCACTCCAGTGTTCTTGCCTGGAGAATCCCAGGGACGGGGGAGCCTGGTGGGCTGCCGTCTATGGGGTCACACAGAGTCGGACACAACTGAAGGGACTTAGCAGCAGCAGCAGCTTCATTCTTTCTGCAGTTATTTCTCCACTCATCTCCAGTAGCATATTGGGCACCTACGGACCTGGGGAGTTCATCTTTCAGTGTCCTATCTTTTGGCGTTTTCATACTGTTCATGGGGTTCTCAAGACAAGAATACCGAAGTGGTTTGCCATTCCCTTCTCCAGTGGACCCTGCTTTGTTAGAACTCTCCACCAGGGTCTTGTAAAGATGCATGTTCCTTGGAAGACAAGTTATGACCAATCTAGAAAGCATATTAAAAAGTAGAGACATTACTTTGCCAACAAAGGTCCGTCTAGTCAAAGCTATGGTTTTTCTAGTAGTCATGTATGGATGTGAGAGTTAGACTATAAAGAAAGCTGAGCACTGAAGAATTGATGCTTTTGAACTGTGGTGCTGGAGAAGACTCTTGAGAGTCCCTTGGACTGCAAGGAGATCCAACCAGTTCATCCTAAAAGAAATCAGTCCTGAATATTCATTGGAAGGATAGATGCTGAAGCTGAAACCCTAATACTTTGGCCACCTGATGCAAAAAACTGGCTCACTGGAAAAGACCCTGATGCTGGGAAAGTTTGAAGGTGGAAGAAGAAGGGGATGACAGAAGATGAGATGGCTGGATGGCACCGACTCTATGAACATGAGTTTGAGCAAGCTCCGGGAGTGAAGGACAGGGAGGCCTGGTGTGCTGCAGTCTATGGGGTCACAAAGAGTCAGACATGACTGAGCGACTGAACCGAACTGAACTGAACATTTCCTTTAAAGTGTGAAGAGGCTAAAAAGTGCGTAAAAAAAGTGTTTTTATTACCTATCCATTCTGGTGTGTTCACACAAGCTCTGCTGAGTTGGTCAGCTCTCCCTGCTCTTCAGTCCCGAGTGCACAGAGGGAATTCCCCGCTAAGGGCCTGGGAGCTGCCCGCTGTCTTTCCTCCCTGCGCTCTTTCTCTAGATTTAACAGCCTCCTCTCCATTTCTCAGGGCTCAGCTCAAGAGTGGCTTCCCAGAGCTGTCTGACCTGCCAGCCACTGAAGCAGGTCCTGCCACACGCTACGGTCATTCTCGATCCTCTGGCTGGTTTTACATCCTTTATAGCCCTTGACACTACTGGAAAGTGTCTGAACTATTTATATGATGATCTGCTTTCTGTCAACCCCAACAGCAACCCACGCTTCAGGCGAGCAGACATTTTGTGGGTTTGACTCACTTCCATAAAACACCTGGGAGGGTATGTGGTGTATGAAAGAGATGATCGAATATTTCCTGAATGAATGAACTTCCCCATGTTTCAGCTCAAATACCTTACAAACCGATTATACTTCACTGCTTGTAACTCATAATAAAAAGCAGCCTTAAGACTAAAGAACCCAACCCAATCTATAACAGGCAAATTGATTTTGGTTCACATTTAGAAACTAGAGAAGTTCACGATTCTCAAAATAGGGCACAAGACTCTCCGGGGAGCACAAGAAGATGTTCTGGCTGGGGAAACAGAAGGCAAAAGGGAAAGACAAGGAATTCAGAGGGCTAACATCCATTTGGGTTGGGAGCTGGGGAAGCACAGCATTAACCCAGCCATGGACACGGAACCCGAGGAGTGAGCGTTTACATTTCCTCTGACGTCGGGAGAGCTTGTAAGAGACACACAGCGATTCAGACCACATTGAAGACATAATAATAAAACAATGAATGTTCCTTTATGTCTTAAGTAAACTGCATTATCATCATGGAGTTCTTATTTCTCAGCGGCACCACAGTACAACAGATCATACTGTCTTACCTAAGTGACCAGTTTATCTTCAGTCTAACCCAGGAGATATTCCAAATTTGTAAGCCACCTTGCAAATAAATGCTACTGTTTACAGATAAGGGCAAGTCCATTATTACAAGAAATATAATCGTAAAAACACATTTCACGGCCAATAAGTGAAACACATCAGTAAAAATATGACACTGTTTCTTACAAAGAGTAATATGCCTTACTTTGGGGAGTGGGGCAGAAGAAGAGGGGGTTGCCATAAGTACTTTTCTTATTCCAAAATAGTCAAATGATTTTGCCAGTAGTGTATATTAATTTTATATCTAATGTATTAATTTTATATCTATACTCACACAAATAAACACATATATACACAAATATTTTTAACATATTTATGCACGTGTCCATCTTCCCTGATGGTTCAGATGGTAAAGAATCTGCCTGCAGTACAAGAGATATTAGGAGACTATGGGTTCGATCCCTGGGTCAGGAAGATCCCCTGGAAGAGGAAATGGCAACCCACTCCAGTATTCTTCCCTGAAAAAATCCCATGGACAGAGGAGCCTGGCGGGCTACAGTCCACGGGGGTCGCAAAGAGTCGGATATGGCCGAGCAACTAAGCGTGCGTGTCCATCAAACAAAAATCATTTCAAAATCTTGGTTCTGCCACTAACAAGCAGAAGGACTTAGCAAGTTAGGGAGTCTTTCTGACCTGTTTCCTGATCTGTAACTGATAATTATATATCTGTTTCATGGCTCTGACGGGAATTAAAAGTATTCTTGCCTGGAAAATCCCATGGACAAAGGAGCCTGGCGGGGCTACAGTCCATGGGGTCACAAAGAGTCGGACCCGACTGGACATGCTTGCACATGTATATGTAAAAGATGTAAAACTTGGCTCAAGAAATGGCAGGAACGGGGGTGAGACAGACGAAGGCGGGTGCGCTCACATACCGTGCTCTGACCCTCGCCCTCCCCAGCCACACAGGCTGGCCCCATCTTTCTCTCTCTCCTGGAAATCCACAGCATTCAAAGGGAAGGGATGATTCTTTGTGATTTTGCAAAAGAAATTTCAAAATCTCAGCCACAAACCCTCGGTCTGACATTTTTTTCTCCCCTAAAAGCCTGGAACAAAAACCTTCAACTCACAACCCCTGACCCTTCGGAACAAGCATTTTCAGTGGAGACAGTCACAGAGTGGGTTTTGAAGCCAGGGCTTCCTGAGCAGTCCGCGGCTGCTCTCCGGAGCCGGGCTGTTGAGGGGAGCTGCGGTTCGTGCCTGAGCACGCGGAGGGCGGGCAGTGGGGTGCGGCGGGCCAGGCGCTCTGGTCCTCCTCCTCACCCGTGAGCACGTGGGCGTGCAAGACTGCAAACACACACGGACAGGACCCGCGACACTCCTGACTAGACAACAACAAAATGTTTTGACTAGGAACATCTTCCTGAGAAAAGAGAGATTACTCAGAAATAAATTTTAAAAATCTTTCCTCAAACTAATTCAGAGGTAATCACTAAAAATGTCACCCATGGCCACCTGCCCTGGCATATTCCACGTGCAAGAGAGCTAGAAACACCTGCTATAGCCACATTCTTCTCCTTGCCTAGTCCAGCAAATCGGTGATATGATACCTCAAATTTATTGGAAAAAAAATATACGTTTGGTCTTCATTCGCAGTTCCTGGCTCACAGCTCCCGAACCCTTGGAATTTCCTGAGTGATAAGAGCCATGGGATAAGGTTCAGCCCCTTGTCCTCAGTTCCTGAGGCACTTCAGGGAAGGTGGCTCTGGGTGCCATCCAAGGGTGAGGGCTGGGGGCCAGGAGAACCAGCCCTGTGATGAGAGGGCGGGAATTCTCAGTCCTCCATGGACTTCCAGGGAAGGGAGAGGAGCTGGAGGCTGAATCAGTGGCCATTGGCCAATGATTAGTCATGGAACAAAGCTTCCATTAAAAACCCAAAAGGGAGGGCTGAGGTCCTGCTTCCAAGAGCCCAGGGATGGTGAATGTCCTTCCATGGGCCGCCGTGCCAAGCCCCACACCCACAGGGACATAGCTCTTTGGTCCAAAACCTTGCCTGTGTGTCTCCATCTGGCTACAGATCTGTATCCTTTTATTAATATAATAAATCAGCAATCTAAGGAGCAAATGGTCTTCCTGGGTTCTCTGAGCCTTCCTAGCAAATTAATCAAGCCTGAAGAAGGGGCTCTGGGACTCTCTGATTTATAGTCAGTTGGTCAGCAGGACAGGTAACAACCTGGACTTTGTGACTGTCATTCTGAGCTGGAGACAGTCCTTGGAACCTCTGGTTTTCAGAGCACAGGTAACAGCCTGGGCTTGCAACTGGTGTGTGAAGTGGAGAGGGCCCTTGGGGGCAATAAGCCCCTTTACCGGTGGAATCTGATCCTAGTTCTGGGTAGGTAAGTGTCAAAATCGAGGTGAATTCTCAGACACACACTTGGTGTCAGGGAACTAACAGCTTGTTGGGGTGGGGAAGCCTACACACACACGCACACGCACACACACACACCAAGCTGGCACTGGGTCCAGGCACTCTGCAGTGAGACCCTGCCGCCCACCGAAAGCATTCTACCCTTCACCTTGGTGTACTGCACTTCTAATCTGTCAGCTGATCATTTTTTTTTTTTTAAATGCACGTAACATTAAGTTTCATGCAGGGTCCCTCTCATTTTCTGGTGTGTCCTCATACACTCTTCAGGAGCTCTTACACAGCTGACAGGGTAGCAGCTAATACACCTCACTTTAGTGGAAACACGTGCCTTCCACTTGTCAGATACAAGTTCAGTGCGTAGATCCAGGCTTCTTCATGGGAGAGAAAAACAAACCATTCCTCTCCAGCAGCCCTAACTTAAAAAGTAAAGGAAAACACTGAGCAGAAACAGCTACGGTTAGGATGGCAACAGAAATTTTCACAAAGTGTGTAAAAAACTATGACATTATCATCATGGCACATTAAAACAGGAGGAGAGTTTACACTGTGACATACATTGAGAAGACAGGGATTTCCTTCAAGAAATAAAATCTATAACAAAATACCAGGGGAATTATACAAAACACATACTAAAGACATACAAGAATATAGATAAAAATCTTAGTGAAAAGAATCATTTTATTGAACTAAACCTATTTCCAATTTTTAAGAAGCAAGATATACATATATATATAATTTAGAATTATATATAGATATAATTTTATATAAAATTATATATAAAATATAATATATTTTACCAGCATAATTTCACTCCTCAACAACACTTAAAAGTATCATTGCTAAGAATCAATATAGAATATAAAAGTGAAGTCTTAGAACCAGAAGGAATTTGGGAGATCATCAAATCAAAGCCCACGTCAAGCTAACAGACTGAGCAGGTGTGCTGGACTAGTGAAAGCTGGATGACCCACATCTCACTAGTACAACATTTAACAAAGAACTCTAAAGTCTCTGATTTTTTTATAAAAAGAAAAAATTCCCTTCAGTCTTCTAAATCTTTCGTTCAGTCACTCAGTCACATCTGACTCTTTGCGACTCCGTGGACTGCAGCATGCCAGGCTTCCCTGTCCATCACCAACTCCCAAAGCTTGCTCAAACTCACATCCACCGAATCAGGGATGCCGTCCACCCATCTCACCCTCTGCCGTCCGCTTCTCCTCCCGCCTTCAATCTTTCCCAGCATCAGGGTCTTTTCAAATGAGTCAGTTCTTCGTATCAAGTGGCCAAAGTATTGGAGCTTCAGCTTTGGCATCAGTCCTTCCATTGAATATTCAGGACTTATTTCCTCTAGGGTGGACTGGTTGGATCTCCTTGCAGTCCAAGGGACTCTCAAGAGTCTTCTCCAACAACCACAGTTCAAAAGCATCAATTCTTCGGTGCTCAGCTTTCTTTATAGTCCAACTCTCACACTTGTACATGACTACTGGAAAAAAACAAAACTTTGACTAGATGGACCTTTGTTGGCAAAGTAATGTCTCTGCATTTTAATATGCTGTCCAGGTTGGTCACAGCTTTTCTTACAAGGAGCAAGCGTCTTTCAAGCAGCATGCTGAGTTCCAAACTGTCACTGGTGATAAAGACATCTCCTGTCTCTGACGCCACAACACAGCGCTAGGCTCTTACAAACTTTTAGTCCAAAAAAAATGCACAGGAAATATTTTTAACAGGTCAAGGGTATCTTTTAAAATAATGAATTGTCACATCCCTATGAATAATGAATTTCATTCCTATGAGTGCTAGGGAGAAAATAATTATAGTGATTCTTACTGTAACACATTTAAGTCTAACAGCATAAGCCCAAAACACAACTAGGTTTTTAAAGACAACTTCTTAGAATAGTTTTAAGTTTCACAGAGAAATTGAGAGGAAGGTACAAGGATTTCCTATATATCACCTACCACTACATGTGTAGCCTCCTCCATTATCAATATTTCCCACCAGAGTGGTTCATTTGTTACAATCCATAAACCTCCACTGACATGTCATAATCACCTGAAGTCCACAGTCAATATTAAGCCCTGACTCTTGGTGACCCCATGGACTGCAGCATGCCAGGCCTCCCTGTCCATCACCAACCCCCAGAGCCTGCTCAAACTCATGTCCATCAAGTCGGTGATGCCATCCAACCATCTCATCCTCTGTTGTCTCCTTCTTCTCCGATCTTCAATCCCAGCATCAGGGTCTTTTCCAATGACTCAGATCTTCGCATCAGGTGGCCAAAGGACTGGAGTTCAATGATCTACTTACTTCACATTCAGTTCAGTTCAGTTGCTCAGTCGTGTCCGACTCTTTGTGACCCCATGAATCGCAGCACGCCAGGCCTCCCTGTCCATCACCAACTCCCGGAGTTCACCCAAACTCATGTCGATCGAGTCGGTGATGCCATCCAGCCATCTCATCCTCTGTCGTCCCCTTCTCTTCCTGCCCCCAATCCCTCCCAGCATCAGAGTCTTTTCCAATGAGTCAACTCGTCACATGAGGTGGCCAGAGTATTGGAGTTTCAGCTTTATAATTAGTCCTTCCAATGAACACCCAGGACTGATCTCCTTTAGAACGAACTGGTTGGATCTCCTTGCAGTCCAAGGGACTCTCAGAGTCTTCTCCAACACCACAGTTCAAAAGCATCAATTCTTCGGTGCTCAGCTTTCTTCACAGTCCAAATCTCACATCCATACATGACCACTGGAAAAACCACAGCCTTGACTAGATGAACCTTTGTTGGCAAAGTAATGTCTCTGCTTTTGAATATTCTGTCTAGGTTGGTCAAAACTTTTCTTCCAAGGAGCAAATTGTCTTTTAATTTCATGGCTGCAATCACCATTTGCAGTGATTTTGGAGCCCAAAAAAATAAAGTCTGACACTGTTTTCACTGTTTCCCCATCTATTTCCCATGAAGTGATGGGACCGGATGCCATGATCTTCGTTTTCTGAATGTTGAGCTTTAAGCCAACTTTTTCACTCTCCTCTTTCACTTTCATCAAGAGGCTTTTTAGTTCCTCTTCACTTTCTGCCATAAGAAGGGTGGTATCATCTGCATATCTGAGGTTATTGATATTTCTCCCAGCAATCTTGATTCCAGCTTGTGCTTCTTCCAGCCCGGCGTTTCTCACGATGTACTCTGCATAGAAGTTAAATAAGCAGGGTGACAATATACAGCCTTGACGTACTCCTTTTCCTATTTGGAACCAGTCTGCTGTTCTATGTCTGGTTCTGATCATTGTTTGTTGATCTATATGCAGATTTATCAGGAAGCTGGTAAGGTGGACTGCTATTTCCATCTCTTTAAGAATTTTCCACAGTTTGTTGTGATCCACACAGTCAAAGGCTTTAGCATAATCAATAAAGCAGAAGTATATGTTTTTCTGGCACTCTCTTGCTTTTTTGATGATCCAACGGATGTTGGTAATTTGATCTCTGGTTCCTCTGCCTTTTCTAAATCCAGCTTGAACATCTGGAAGTTCTCAGTTCACATACTGTTGAAGCCTAGCTTGAAGGATTTTGAGCATCACTTTGCTAGCACGTGAGATGAGTGACAGGTATTCTGTCATTTCTGAAATTGCACCCAAGTACTGCATTTCAGACTCTTTTGTTGACTGTGAGGGCTACTCCATTTCTTCTGAGGGATTCCTGCCCACAGTAGTAGATGTAATGGTCATCTGAGTTAAATTCACTCGTTCAGTCTCTTTTGGTTCACTGATTTTTAACATGTCAGTGTTCACTCTTGCCATCTCCTGCTTGACCACTTCCAATTTGCCTAGATTCATGGCCCTAACTTTCCAGGTCCCTATGCAATATTGCTCTTTACAGCATCAGACCCTGCTTCTATCCACAGTCACATCCACAGCTGGGTATTGTTTTTGCTTTGGCTCCATCCCTTCATTCTTTCTGGAGTTATTTCTCCACTGATCTCCAGTAGCATACTGGGCACCTACCCACCTGGAGAGTTCATCTTTCAGTGTCATCTTTTTGCCTTTTCATACTGTTCATGGGGTTCTCATGGCAAGAACTGAAGTGGTTTGCCATTCCCTTCTCCAGTGGACCACATTTTGTCAGAACTCTTGACTGTGACCCATCCGTCTTGGGTGGCCCTACATGGCATGGCTCATTATTTCATTAAGTTAGACAAGGCTTATCAAATCTGTCAACAAACATTTACCAAGTGTCTCCTGGAACGACAGAAGCAACATTTTCTAGCAAAGAACTAGAAACACACGGTCACAAAGTCTATAAGGCTGTGCTTGTTCAACACAGTAGCGATTAGCCACGTGTGGCCATTGAGCACTTGAAAAGCTGCTGCTTCAAAGGGAGAGGTGATTTAAGTATAAAATGTACATGGATTTCAAAGACAACAGTATGAGTATAAGAGTGTAAGATTAAAAAAACCGATTACTTACTGGAGTAAATTAGATGCATTATTACAGTTAATTTTGGCTGTTTACTTTTTTAGTGTCTACTAAGCAATGGCACCCCACTCCAGTATTCTTGCCTGGAAAATCCCATGGATGGAGGAGCCTGGTAGGCTGCAGTCTATGGGGTTGCTAAGAGTCGGACACGACTGAGTGACTTCACTTTCACTTTTCACTTTCATGCACTGGAGAAGGAAATGGCAACCCACTCCAGTGTTCTTGCCTGGAGAATCCCAGGGACAGGGGAGCCTGGTGGGCTACCGTCTCTGGGGTCGCACAGAGTCGGACACGACTGAAGTGACTTAGCAGCAGCAGCAGGAAACGTTTAGTAACTTATATATGTGGTTGGCACCACGTTTATGTTGGAGAGCACTGCTCCAAGGCCTTTGTTTTCCAGCTTATGCCAGATCTCTGTCCCTTAATTGAGGCCATTAAAGCACACCGCAGAAACCAACTGCCAGCCACTCAGCTGCCATCCTGAGTCTTGGGTTCCACATCGAGAGGTAAACTTAATGTTTCCTTCTCTCGTCAGAGTGTTATTAGACTCAAAAGACATGCTCCAGCCTTCTCAACCTACTTATAAACACTGATTTGGACTTAACTATTTTAAGTGATAAATATGTGAAACAAATAACAGTTCTGATTTATATAAATTGATGTGTATCAACAAAATTTCTTTAACCCTTTACAGCTCACCTAGTCCATTGCCTCATGTGACTATACCAACAGCCTTGAGGGAGTGAAGGCTGCTTGTTCTCCCCTTTTATGATGAAAAACCCAAACCAAGCATGAGTCACCTGCCCAAGAACAGAAAACTGACTCATCAGTGGCAGGGGCTTCCCTGGTGGCTCAGTGGTAAAGAATCCCCCTGCCAAGGCAAGAGACACAGGTTTAGGCCCCGATCAGGGAAGATCCCACATGCCGAAGAGCAACCAAACCCGTGCACCTCGACTGTGGACCCTGTACTCTGGGGCCCGGAAACCTCGACGACCGAAGCCCATGCGCCCTAGAGCAAGAGCTCGCCAACAGGAGAAGCCGCCGCAGTGAAGCCCAGGTGGCAGCACTGGGCAGCGGCCCCCGCTTTCCACAGTAGAGAAGAGCCTGCACGGCAATGAGGACCCAGCACAGCCGTGAATAAACAAGTACTTTATTTTAAGAAAAAAAAAAAGCTGGACTATACCATGCTCGCTGCTATTGCGTGATCTCTACTGCTGATGCTGACTAGTCCTTGGAGATTCTATCTGTCTTAACATATCTGTTGGCCCACATTTCCTTAAAGAATCAACGTTAACTAGAGCAGAGAGAAATGCCATCAGGAAGGCACATTCTCAGAGGAAGTTGGGCACCAGAAATAAAATGGACATGCACTAACTGAGGACTGCATTTTACATGCTGAAAAGCAATGGAAAGTAACAAAATGCAAAAGGACATTATAATCCCGTGTGACGGATGGCCTTATGGCAGCCCTTGAAAACCAATGCATACTCCTTTCAGACAACTTTATTTCTAAAATTGCTTTAAAAGCCAGAATGACTCTTTCTAATAAATGTATAAATGTTAACTGCATCCAATAGTAAGCATGCAAAAAGAGACTATTAATCTGATCTGATATCTGAGACATGCAAATATATAACTACACTGTTCCTAGTGCTTAGATTTAGTTGCACTCACCAGGAGAACAATCAAGATAAATGGAGGAGCTGTGACTAAGAATTAATGAATGCATATAGTAATGTGATTTACCATATACCTAAAAAATGCATATTTGAAGTTACAAAAAATCATTGTTTTACCATATTAATATAAAAAACAGGATATTTTAAGATAAATGTTTTCTAAATCAAAACCAATATTCTCAAGCATTACTTAATTTTAAAACCGGAATAACTCAATTTTCTCTAACAAAGTTAATAAACTGCTATCTCATTCCCCAAAAGACTTCAAAGTCTTTTCTGAAAAGACCTGTGCTATACAGGATCTTCAATGTATCAACTTTCTAAACTTTGACTTAAAACTGTCTCCACCATTAGCACGATCTTTAAAGACAGAACTGTATCTTATTCATCTTCTCATTCCCAGTGCCTGTAATTACTGCTGATCTGTGTCAGCAGCAGCAGTCATGTTCTATGAAGCCAAAGCAAACATGAAGTAGTGACTACTGAAACACTTCTCATGGGAAAATAAATACAGGGTGGAAGCGTCAAAGTGTCCGTTGGTCAGGTGTGTCCAACTCTTTGCAATCCATTGGGCTACAGCCCACCAGGCTCTTCTGTGCGTGGGATTTCTCCAGGCGAGAACGCTGGAGTGGGTCACCGTTTCCTTCTCCAGGGGATCTTCTCAACAGCGATAGAACACAGGCCTCTTGCATCGGAGGCCGATTCTTCGCCATCTGAGCCATCAGGGAAGACCAAGATACAGGCTTAGATTCCCATAAACTTCCGTCACAATGTTCTCACCAATAGATCAATATAGAGCCTTGCTTTATGTATGTTTCTATTTAAAGGCACCTTAAATACATAGTGTGTGTTAGTTGCTCAGTCGCATCCAGCTCTTTGAAACCTCATGGACTGTAGCCTGCCATGTTCCTATGTCCGTGAAAACCTCCAGGCAAGAATACTGGAGTGGGTAGCCATTCCCTTCTCCAGGGGCTCTCCCCAACCCAGGAATCAAACCCAGCTTTCCTGCATTGCAGGCAGATTCTTTACCATCTGAGCCACCAGGGAAGCATTAAATATATAATAAATATACCTAATTTAACAAATATTGATGATTTGATAACATTGAACTCTTGGCTCACAGCACTGTAACTCATTCTTGAAGGAAGCTTATCTGATACATGCATTTTCTCCATAAAAAGGCACATCACAGCCTAAACAACACTTGCACACTACACTTGGAAGCCATTTCAGCAGCAAAGTTAGTAATAAAAAGCACAAAAATGAGCAAAATGTGACACAAATATACCACAAAAATGAGTTTTGTTTACAGTATGAGAACTGAAAAAATAAGGTAGTGTATGGCATTGTTCGACCTCAGCTGGGAATGCGTGTGCAGATGTTACCACTGCTCATGTTATCCACTGCTCTGTGTATACACATGCCCACGAATAACATGAAACCACTGTGAGTGTTGATTCTGAAGTTACAAATAAATTTTAGTGAGCAGACAAATTTGCAAATGCAGAATCCACAAATAATGAGATTTGACTCATTTTCACATAGCAGTCATTTGATAAATGTCTTAGAACTGAATGAATAAATGAAAGAAATCACTATCATAATGAGACATTCCTCTTCCTTCCAGTAATTTCATTATTTTGATCCCGTTTAAGACACATCCATATGACACTGAATCTACCAAACTGCTAGCAGTCAACCAAACAACTTGAGTCTGTGGGGAATAAGCCTTCTGGCTCACCTATCTTGTTTATCCTACTAGCTTTTTTTGGCTGATAAATATAAATATAATGAAATAGCACATGCAGTGAAATTATATTGGGAAACCTAAGGAGTCAAGTCCTAACAACAGACTGGAACAAGAAATTACACACCATTTACAACTGGCACTGAGATATTAAAAACTTCCTCTGTTTAAGAGTCAGTACCACTGCTGCGGATAGTTCGCTCAGAGGGGAAGTAAGGTCAGAATGGAGCTGAGGGAATTGTGCTCCCTGATCTCAGACTATACAGCAAAGCTACAGTAATCAAAACAGTCTGGTACTGGCATAAAAACATACACATCAGTGGAATAAGATAGACTGCCCAAAGGTAAACCCACATACCTATGGTCAACTAATTCAAGACAAAGGAGGCAAGACTATACAATGGAGGAAAAAAGTCTCTTCAATAAGTGATGCTAGGAAAACTGGACAGCTACATGTAAAAGAATGTAATCAGAACATTTTCTAACACCACATACAAAAATTAACTCAAAAAGGATCAATATATAAATCTAAATGTAAGACCAGATACTATAAAACTCCTAGAGGGAAACAGGCAGAACACTCTTTTACATAAATCGCAGCAATAGTTTTTTTTATTTGTCTCCTAAAGTAATGAAAATAAAAAGAAAAAAATTTTAATGTGGCCTAATTAAACACAAACACTTTCATACAGCAAAAGAAACCATTGACAAAATGAAAAGATAATCTATGGACTGGGAGAAAATATCTGTAAATGATGCTACTGACAAGGGATTAACTTCCAAAATATACAAACAGCTCATACAGCTTAATATCTAATAAATAAATAAACCCAATCAAAAAATGGGCAGAAGATCTAAGCAGACATTTTTCCAAAGAAGACAAACAGATGGCCAAGAGGCACATGGAAAGATGCTCAATATTTCTAATTATTAAAGAAATGCAAATCAAAAGGACAATAAGGTATCACCTCACACCAGTAAGAATGACCATTATTAAAAAGTCTACAAATCATAAGTGCTGAAGAAGCTGTGGCAAAAAAATGAACATTCATACATAGTTGATGGGAATGTAAATTGGTGCAGCCATTGTGGAGAACAGTTTGGAGATTTCTTTAAAAACTAAAACTAGAGTTACCATACGATTCTGCAATCCCACGTCTAGGCATATATCTGAAGAAAACTTTAATGTGAAAAGACACATGTATCCCAAAGTCATAGAAGTGCTATTTACAATAGCAAAGACATGGAGGAATCCTAAAGTGTCTACTGACAGATGAACAGATAAAGAAGATGTGGTATGTACACGCACGGCGGAACGTTACTCGGCCATAAAAAAGAAGGAAATAATGCCACTTGCAGCGACATGGCTGGACCAAGAGACAGTCACACTGAGCGAAGTTGGTCAGACACAGACAGACAAACGCCATATGATATCACTTACACATAGAATCTTCAAAATGACTGAGCGAAGTCGGTCAGACACAGAAAGACAAACGCCATTATGATATCACTTACACACAGAATCTTCAAAATGACTGAGCGAAGTCAGTCAGACATAGAAAGACAAACGCCATATGATATCACTTACACATAGAATCTTCAAAATGACTGAGCGAAGTCGGTCAGACACAGAAAGACAAACGCCATTATGATATCACTTACACACAGAATCTTCAAAATATGAATATAAACGAATATATTTACAAAACAAATAGACTCATAGACAGAAAACAAACTTACGGTTATCAAAGGGGATAGAGGGAAGGCAGAAGAGATAAAGTAGGAGTTTGGGACTGACATATACACGCTATTATATATGAAACAGATAAACAACAAAAACCTACTGTGTATCACAGGGAACTACACTCAATGTCTTGTAATAACCTAGTGGAAAAGAATCTGAAAAAGAATACATATATATATGTGTGTGTGTGTATATATATTCCATTGTATAATATAGATATAACTCACTTTGCTATATGCCTGAAATGAACACAACACTGTAAATTAACTTATTTCAATTAATACATTGGTACAAAATGATTTACCAAATTAAAGAAGAATAATAATGATTAAGGACCCACTTTGTCCCTAGTGAGTAAGAAATGCCACAATTAGGAATACAAGCATCTACACTACACACTATTTAAACCTGCTGCACAGGAGAACTGTGTTCATTTATACTGGAGAAAAATTTAAATACAGACACGTCCGTTTTCTTAACAGTTTCATGAAATGTCACCTAGTAGCTCCAAAGCCCCAGTTCCCTTCCTCAATACTTAGTCACTAATGATGATAGCTAAGTTGGCAGCCAAAGAAAAGGTCCGTTATTTTTCTGGTCACTACGACTGAGCGACTTCACTTTCACTTTTCACTTTCATGCACTGGAGAAGGAAATGGCAACCCACACCAGCGTTCTTGCCTGGAGAATCCTAGGGATGGGGGAGCCTGGTGGGCTGCCGTCTACGGGGTCAAAAAGTCGGACACGACTGAAGTGACTTAGCAACAGTAGCAGCGGCATGACACCATTTAACCTGTTGGTTAGAGAAAGACTGCCAGGGTCCTTCTCTGAGCTCTACCACTAGCTGAGTTATTGAATAAGTTATTCAGACTTTTTGAACCTCAATTTCCCCATCTGTGAAACAGAGACAAAAACAGTATTTATACCTTATAGGATTGTTTTAAGAATTAAGTGAGATATTAGATGAAAACTGTTTAAAATTGTGCTCAGTAATTGCTAGCAACTGCTCCCACATACATATGAGACACTAGTCAACATATTAACAAAAGACACAATACTATGTTGTCAGAAACGAGGACTAAGTAGAATACTACAGCTTTGGGAATTAAATGGCATTTATAAATTCCCAAAACACTTTTCAGCTTCCTGAAAAAAATACGAAGATTATTCTCTGCAGGTTTTCATTTTCAACATACTTTACCATTCTTTATTATTCTAATTGGATTTACATGCTTATTACTGTAATCTAGAGTTCTCATTGCCAACGTAATTCAAAAGTGTGTATTTTGAAATAGGAAATCTAGATGATAATGAAAAACCTGAACTTCACTAACCTGAGTTGAACTCTGAATTAATACCTAATAATTTTTGCAACCCCATGGACTGTAGCACACCAGGGTCCTCTATCCATGGGATTTTCTAGGCAAGAATACTGGAGTGGATTGCCATTTCCTTCTCCAGAGGATCTTCCCAACCCAGGGATTGAACCCGGGTCTCTTGCATTGCAGGCAGACTCTTTACTGTCTGAGCTACCAAGAAATCCAAACTGTGGGAAATTCTTAAAGAAACGGGAATACCAGACCACCTTATCTGGCTCCTGAGAAACCTGTATGCAGGTCAAGAAGCAACAATTAGAACTAGACATGGAACAATGGACTGGTTTAAAATCAGGAAAGAAGTACATCAAGGTGGTATATTGTCACCCTGCTTATTTAACTTATATGCAGAATACATCATGCGAAATGCTGGGCTGGATGAAGCTCAAGCTGGCAAGATTGCAGGGAGAAAATCAATAACCTCAGATATGCAGATGACACCACCTTTATATCAGAAAGAGAAGAGGAACTAAAGAGCCTCTTGATAAAGGTGAAAGAGGAGAGTAGAAAAGCTAGCTTAAAACTCAACATTCAAGAACCGAAGGTCATGGCATCCGGTCCCATCATTTCATGGCAAACAGATTGGGAAAAAATGGAAACAGTGACAGATTTTATTTTCTTCGGCTCCAAAATCACTGCAGATGGTGACTGCAGCCATGATATTAAAAGATGCTTACTCCTTGGAAGAAAAGCTATGACAAACCTCAACAGTGTATTAAAAAGCAGAGACATCACTTTGCCAACAAAGGTCTGCATAGTCCAACCTATGGTTTTTCCAGTAGTCTTGTATGGACGTGAGAGTTGGACCATAAAGAAGGCTGAGCACTAAAGAATTAATGCTTTCTTTGGTGCTTGGAGAATCCTAAAGGAAATCAACCCTGAATGTACATTGGAAGGACAGATGCTGAAGCTGAAGCTCCAATACTTTGGCCTGACAGGAAGAACCGACTTATTGGAAAAGACCCTTATGCCGGGAAAGACTGAAGGCAGGAGGAGGGGGGGACGACAGAGGATGAGATGGTTGGATGGCATCACCGACTCAATGGACAATGAGTTTGAGCAAACTGTGGGAGACAGTGAAGGAGAGGGAAGCCTGGCACGCTGCAGTCCACGGATGACAAAGAGTCAGACACAACTGAGGGACTGAAGAAAAACAACAATTTTCATGTATAATATGCTGGGATGTTTAGGTTTTCAGACAGTTTGTTCATTTTGCTACAGGAAACCTGAGCTTCCCTTTTTACCAAAAGTCATAAAATTACAGGTTTGAAGTTCTCTTTATTCTCAAAGATTTCATAATGTTAAGCATTCATATAGTTAAGCAGACAATACACCAGGTGATAAAATGCTCAGACTTTATCAATGCAATGATAATTTGGCTCTAGAGTATGATCTGATTGATGTGTTGTTTTTTTTTTTTAATCAGCAGAGGGAATGTGTTTGGCATTTATACCAGTAGATTATCACTGGTTTGAACAGTTCAATCCCATGAAACTAATATTCCTCCATGTTTCAGTATAAATGCCAATAAGTATTTCTGAAGTGAATAGCCTGTCAGATGTTAAGTGTACTGAATTGATTCCAGTCCATACTTTTTTCCTCCTCCTCACAGGTTTATTAAGAAAGGGATGATACACAGGTATCCTCAAATTTGCCACCCTTGTTTTTTTCACACAAAAGCACAAAAATAAATGCTGGGCTTTGGGAGTGGTAACAAAAATATCACAGAAATCATGCATAATGAGTTAAACATATTTTTGCTGACCAACATTTCTGACGAACAATACAGAAATAATACTAAATGGTTTAAACAGACGGGAATCTGGCCTTCAGTCAAGCAAAGCAATAATATGTTTAAAAAAAAATACTTCAATAGAGCTGATTTTTCAGACAAAGAGCCTTTTCTCGCTACTTATCAGCTGTCTGACATCAGGGGAGCGCTGTGTGCGTCAGCCAGCCCAGCAGGGACCCCGGCTCGTGGCAATGCGCCATGGCTGCTTATCTTATCGGTTTACACTGCGTGGCACTTCACCCATTACTGTGTGAACCCGCGAGGAAGGGAGGTGTGTAACTGTGAGGGTGGAGGTTAGAGCTGTGAGCTAAGCAGGTTCTAGCCACTTATTAACAACAACAAAAAAAAGAAAACAGTTCAATGTGTTACGTTAATTATAACGAAAGTTTCTGCCCTTAAACCCAATCTTAAGCGAAAGAGGAGTTTTTTTTATTGTTTTTTTTAAAGGCTTTCTAAACTATATGACAACTACTTCTACTTATGCAAATGTATGTCAAAGTTACAGTTCCAGAAGAATGACTGTTATATTCCACATAGGAGAGTTTTAAAAAGGAATCTGGTAGAAAATGTACATGTAACTCTTATATTAGCTCTATTAAAACTGGTGTCTGGTGGCTGGTAATGAGACAAACTGCTTTCGAGACTCTGCCAATGTTCACAATTCTAAACACAAGATCCGAAAGGCAGGGAGAGGTACCCTTAACCCTGAATCACATCACTCAAACCAGGACTGAGTTTCCTGCAGAGAAAAACTGTCCATAAAAACTACCTAAAAACTATTTTTTTTAAATTGCTGAACTTCAAAGTCATTGTAAATGTAATAAACACTTATGTTTTAAATATCCAAAACTAATTTTTATTTACTATTCTCAACTTCTGCATGCTAAGTTGCTTGGGTAGTGTCCAACTCTTTGCAACCTCAGGGACAGTAGCCCACCAGGCTCCTTTGTCCATGGGAAAAAACACTGGAGCGGTTTGCCATGCCCTCCTCTAGGGGATCTTCCTGACCAGGGTTGAACCCAGGTCTCTTCTATTTCTTGCATTGGCAAGCAGATTCTTCACCACTAGCGCCACCAGGAAAGCCCACAACTTGGCTTGTACGTTGAATGGTTCTCTGTTAAAAAATGATATATCTCAAAATACTATACACCACAAACTACATTGTCATCTGGGTTATATATCTAATAAAACTACAGGTATAAAATTACACCAAACCCACTGCTTATTATTCCTTCGAGCTTACCTGTTAAATTAGAATACATGTAATTAATTTGCACCCAAACACCCCTCTATATGGGCTTCCCTGGTGGCTCAGACAGTAAAGAATCCCCCTGCAATGCAGAAGACCTGGGTTGGGAAGGAGGAGGGCATGGCAACCCACTCCAGTATTCTTGCCTGGAGAATCCCATGGACAGAGGCGCCTGGCAGGCTGCAGTCCATAGGGTCACAAAGAGTCAGACAGGACTGAGTGACTAAGCACAGCACCCTTCTATATGGTTTGGAGGTCATAAATCATGGACTGCAAAATCATCCTTTCTCTCCCAGGACAAAATTCCCCTGACCACACCTTCTGTTATGGACTGAACTGTGTCCCCACAAAATTCTACACTGAAGCTCAAACCCTCAGTGCAATGGTATTTGGAGATGGGGTCCTTGGGAGGTAATTAGGTCATGGGAGTGGATCCCTCCTGCTGGCATTAGTGCCCTTAAGAGATGTCTGCCTGTCTCTCTGCCCCTGAGCACCCAGGAAGAAAAGGACCATGTGCAAACCCAGAAAAGAGCCCTCATCAGGAAGCGACCCAGCTAATGCCTGGATCGTGGACTCCCCAGATTTCAGAAGAGCGGGCGGTGCCTGTGACTTAAGCCACACAGTCATTAACAGTCTGTCTCAGCAAGCCTAGGGACTGAACACCTTCCGTCCTCACACCCTACTCTTTCATTCCTGTTGGGCCTGGTCTCCGCCCCCAAGTGCACACTTTGGCCCCTGTCCACCTGGTTTCCCCACTTTTAGAATTAATTTTTTCTCATTACTGAGCCTGAAAATCTTTGCCAATTACTGCAAGGATGGCTTAGCTACCACCACAGAATGCCATGCATATCCCCAACAGTAGATAAACCCACCATCCAATTCCCTTCATTGGTATTTCTGTTTAAAGAGGAAAGATACAGTCATGCCAATACTTCTTATTTCTCCCTGGATGACTTCCTATGTTGGTCCCAAAGTAGCTGAACCAAGACTGTTGCATTGTTCTCAACATCCAGACACATACCTGTCTCCCTGACATGTGACTTGACCTCCCCCCCACCCCCGAGAGGATCCTTCACTTCTCCTATTCAACATTTCTCTTTCTATCTTCTCCTAGAACTGAGCTAGTGCTTTTCTCTTGGTTCTTCAGTAAGTCTGTGCCTTGCTCACTCAAGTATTTACCTCTACATCTCAAGTCTTCAAACTTTTTATCCCCTTCTATCAGATTTCTAATAAGCTCAGGTTTCCGCTCACCCTGAAACAACAAAAATTTCCTTAAGCCCAGTGAATTCAACACACGCTCTATTTTTCTTTTCTTTTTTTTTTTCACCATCAAAGTCAAATTAGCAGTCCAGTGCTTACTTGATGTACTCAATTCCGATTCATGCCTTAATCATCACACTATGAGATCACCTCCCAGCACTACAATGAAACCAAACTTCTCTGAACAGCTTATTATGATTATCTCAGTCTTCATCTTCCTCAGTCTCAGCAATATCAGATATTGTTAACCAATTCCTTTTTGTCCTGAGAATTTCTCCTATATGACACAGCAAAGAAGGTCCATCAGCCAACAACCAATTTTTCTAAAGCAAATATATTATTAAACAGATGAACCACTCTATGAAAAGTAAAATGAAAAACAGTCAATTGCATAGGGGGAAAAAAAAAAACTGTTAAAAGTCCATCCAGTATAAAATGCTACAAGCTTTTTACACAATAAACCCCAGCCAAGGATGCTGTGGGAGACTGACTGAGAGCTGATATCAAAAAATTCAACATGAAAAAAAAAAAAAATTCAACATGTAAATGAAACAAGTTTTAGTTGATTGACAATTTTCATGAACTGACACATTTTAAAACTTGGAGCTAGCTACAAAGTACTAGTTTGCTATCTAAATGGCCCTTGCAAGTTTTTTTTGCTGACTTAGAGACTCTACTCACCTGTTACAATGTAGACATTTCTTCTGTTCTATCGTCATTCAACACTGTTTTCTAAAGTCTTCTCAACCCCCTGTGTCTTAAACCACAACATCTCTGTGAATGACTTCTGTATCTTTACCTGTAGCTTCTAAACCAACTTAAAAAAAAAATCACATAACTATAAGATAGTCGCCACCTTCCTTTCTTGAAACTTTACTCCTCTCTTTTCTGCATCTCTCTCTTTGATTCCGTAGGGTAGCGATTCTCTTCCACCCAATCACCTAAATATCTTCTAAATCACTCTCTCCATCAGTCCTCAAACACACATAATTGCTGAGTCCTGTCCATGCTAGCTCCATAATATTTCTCATCCTTTTAGCTTTTTCTTTTCTCAGTGGTACTGCCTTTGTTCAGGACACTGTCAGTCAATATTTTCTTTATGTCTGGGAAGGCAACTATAGTGGACAGATAAATTAAGCATGAAAATAACTTCATTCCTCTGAAATACGAAAATAATTCATCCCCTGTAGAGTCATCACATGGGAAAACCTCTCTCCTTCCATCTTCACACCAGATCTGTGGCTAAAGCACCTATCTTGTCACCATCAGAACAAAAGTAATTAACAGACCGGAAGAATAAAAACTGTATCCTTAAGAACCTCAGGGAGGCACTGAATTAATCAATCCTGGAGCTGCCCTACCTCAGGGCTGCTTATTTTATGACATAGGTTTCCCAACCATTTAAGCAATTTGGAGTTGAGCTTCTATTACAAATTGCAACTCAAAGGGACCCCAACTTACAGTCCTACCAATCAGTGAAACCGCCTCCTCCTCTTTTCAGGCCTCCAGGTTAATCTCTTCCCATACCAGCCTGAGAACTACTTTTCTGGAAGGTGAAAAACCCTTAGCCCCGAATGTCCGTGACCGCACAGCTCAGAGGCCTGTGAAGACCCCACACTTCCTCAGACCACCCTGTCCCTGGCATCCCGGGTGGAGCCAACGGGTCTACCCACAGGCTTTTACTCCCCTGCTCTGAGAGCAGGGTGAGACAACCTGTGGGGCCACCTTGAGGCCAGAATCAGCCGGGGATCCCTCACTCCGGTCTCCCTAACCCAAGCTTTCTCCAGATGGCCAGAGAAACAGTCACACTGCCCTACGCTCCCCTGGTTCCCTACGGGGGTTGCACTCAAGGGTGGGACGGCAGGGGCACTTCCGGGGACATCACAGTGTATACCGGAAATGCAGCCTAGCTGCCTGCCCAGGAACTTCCGTTTCCGCCAGCACGAGAAGACCGGAATCTTCCTTCATCCGACGAGGCGCTGTGACCTCAGATCCAGAACCCACAGCTAGAGAATGCGCCAAGAACCCTTAAAGGAGTATTTAAATATGCAATCCCCATGGCTTTGTGCACCTGGTCGGCCTCTCCGCTCGCCCTGGCTGGAGAAAAGTCTCCAGGATAGAGAACCTCAAAGCTCTCCTACAAAATGCCTTGACCTTTCTTGGCCACCAGGCTTTTTTCTACTTATGTTATTTCAGGCCTAATTTAACTCACTGTCGCCCTTTCTGCCTTGAAGCTCTAAGTGCCTAAAAGTCAGCCATGGGCGTGCTGGACTGTGCTGGATGCAGTACCACTCCCGCCCTAGGGTGTTGGTGGTGTCGGAGACCTCCAAGAGCGGGCCAGTAAACAGCTGAGCGCAAGTACCACACTGGTGCCAAGGCAAGGTCAGAAAAGGCGCTCCAAGACGGAGGACATGCAAGCTGGTCTTGTCACTTCCTGAGCACACGAGACGGAAGGGTATCCCAGACAGGAGGAATGGCACAGACATTGGCAGGGAAGCGTGAAGGCCCAACGTCCTAGGGAGTTGGGAAACTGTAGGTGCATCTCATGGGGAGATGGAAGATGCTCCCAAAGTAAGCAGAGGCTCTTCCATGCCATGCTAAGGACTTGAAACACTGCCGGTGACTGGGGACACCTGAGAATATAGCCTCAAGAATGGTATACTCAGATTTGCATTTCGGAATAATCTTTATTTCCACAGAGATGAGTAACCAAATCCAGAAAGGCCTATTAAGAAATCACTGCAGCAGTGCAGTTGACAAACAACAAGGGGGAAAAAAGAATATAATTAACTGGTAGGACTGACGGGACTAGATGACCAGTTAAGAGGCATGTTGTGAAAGAGGACACTGATAATTCCGCTCAGTCTTGACGCTCTTTCTCTCATGTCTCATGTCCAAACTGTTAGGCAATCCTGTTGTCCAATACTTCAAAATACATTTGAAATCTGACCCTGTTTCATGCCCCTATCAGTCAGCACTCTTGTTCAAGCTTCATCTCTTTCATCTGGATGGGACAATAATAGCTTCCTAACTGGTCATCCTGCATCTGTCTAGCCTCTGGTCTCAATATAGCAACTGTCAAAATGTGAGACCATATCTATCCTCTGCTCAGAACCTTCCGATATCTCCCAAGCTCACACAGATTAAAAGTCAAAGTCCTTAGAGGGATTTACAAGGTCGTACACGATCTGACCTGCACAACCCCTCTGACCTTCTAGAACAAACGAGATACACCTGCACATGGGAACCTTGGCCCTGGTTGTTGCCTCTGCCTGTAATGCTCATTTCTCAGGTATCTACATAGACTAGTTGTTCACCTCCTTTAAACTGACTTAAAGTCAGTTTAAAATGTCACCATTTCATTTGGGGCTGTGGTTGACCACTGTGTGGAAAATTGCTGTCTTTCAGTGCCCACTGACCCAAGCTCTCTCCTCACTCTGCTCTATTTATACACTTCCCCCATGACACTCTACCGCTCTCTAATATCGTGCAATTTATTTTGAATTTACCTTTTTGGCCGTCTCCCCTACTGGGATATATGAGAGACAAGAGCAAGAATCTTTTTTATTGTTATTGTTCACAGAAGTATCTCAAACACCTAGAAACATGCCTGCCCCATAATAGATGCTCAATAAATATTTAAATCATAAACATTTGAACAAATGAACCCATGGGAAGGAATGGGTCAGGTAGGTCTTCTGGAAACAATGCCTGAACTGAGTCTTAATGGGAAGGAATTATGCAGCAAAGAGGTGGTTTCTGAATTTCCAGACAAGGCTCAGAGCATGACAAGACACAGATACTAGAAGTGCATGAGGCATATATACTGCAAGCACTACAGTATACTAATGTATACTGCAAGCACTACATGTGTACTACATGTATACCACAAGTACTCCGACGTTGATGGAGAATAAATAAAAGGCAGAAAGGCATAAATGAAGCCGATGCTCGTGTATTTGAGGCCTTATCTTCCAGCTCAAGTCTACCATACATTTTTGAAGCATCCACCTCACTTTAGTGAAAAATATTAACTTCAAGAAAAAAACAGCAATGTTTGTACAGGGAGTAGGAAAGCATCTGAGATATATTTAAGAGAGGCAGTCAGCAGGAGTTATTAATTGGCTGAATGATTGGTAGGTCAGTGGTGAATGAGAATGAAGAGTCCCACATCATTTTTACTATACTAAGTTAAAAAAAATAGGTGATGAAAATAAGTGTTGTTTCTGTTATGGTGAGACTAAGGAGAGAAACATCTACTTCTGCTTCATTGACTATGCTAAAAGCCTTTGACTATGTGAATTACAACAAGACTATGGAAAATTCTTAAAGAAAGGAGAATATCAGACCACCTTACTTGCCTCCTGAGAAACCTGTACACAGGACACGAAGCAACAGTTAAAACAGGACAAGGAACAATGGACTGGTTCTAAACTGAGAAATGAGTATGTCAAGGCTGTATATTGTCAGCCTGTTTATTTAACTTCTATGCAGAGTAATCATGCAAAAGGCCGGGCTGAATGAATCACAAACTGGAAGCAAGATTGCTGGGAGAAATATAAATAGCCTCAAATATGCAGATGACACCGCCTTTATGGCAGAAAGCAAAAAAGAAACTAAAGAGCCTGTTGATAAAGGTTAAAGAGGACAGTGAAAAAGTTGGCTTAAAACTCAACATTCAAAAAACTGAGATCATGGCATCCGGCCCTATTGCTTCATGGCAAACAGATGGGGGAAATGTGGAAACACTGTCAGATTTCACTTTCTTGGGCTCCAAAATCAATACAGATGGTGACTGCAGCCACAAAATTAAGGTACACTTGCTCCTTGGAAGAATAGCTATGTCAAACCTGGACAGTGTTTTAAAAAGCAGAGACATCACTTTGCCAACAAAGGTCCATCTAGTCAAACTATGGTTTTTCCAGTAGTCATGTATGGATATGAGAGTTGGACCATAAAGAAGGCTGAGTACCAAAGAATTGATGCTTTGGAACTCTGGTGTTGGAGAAGACTCTTGATAGTCCCTTGGACTGCAAGGAGATCAAACCAGTCCATCCTAAAGGAAATCAGTCCTGAATATTCATTGGAAGGACTGATGCTGAAGCTGAAGCTGAAGCTTCACTACTTTGGCCACCTGACAAGAAAAGCTGACTCATTGGAAAAGCCCCTGATGCTGGGAAAGATTGAGGGCAGGAGGAGAAGGGGGTGACAAAGGATGAGATGGTTGGATGGCATCACTTACTCAAAGGACTTGAATTTGAGCAAACTCAAGGAGATAATGATGGACAGAGAGGCCTGACATGCTGCAGTTCATGGGGTCACAGAGTCAGAGAGAACTTAGCAACTGGACAACAACTATGGAAAACAGTGTGGTTTCTTAAAAAACTAAAAATAGCATTACCATGATCCTGCAGTCCCACCTCTGAGCATGTAACTGCAAAAGATACATGCACTCCAATGTTCAGAGCACAGTTATTTACAGTAGCTAAGACATGGAAGTAACCTAAGTGTCCATCAACAGATGATTGGATAAAGATTCATTCACACACACACACTATGGAATATTACTCAGCCATAAAGAGGAAGGAAATAATGCTCTTTATGGCAACATGGATGAACCTAGAGATTATCATGCTAAGTAAGCCTGAAAGAGGACAAATATCACATTACGTTGTTCATATGTGGAATCAAAAAATGAGACAAATGAATTATACTTACAAAATGAAACAGACTCACATATAAAACAAACTTATGGTTACCAAAGGCAGGGGTGGGGGGGATAGACTAAGAGTTTGGGATTAAAATATACAAACTACTATATGTCACATAGATAAACAAAAGGGACCTAAATGTATAGCACAGGGAACTACATCTAATGTCCTGTAATAACCTTTAATGGAAGAGAACATAAAAAAAGTACATCAGATCAGATCAGATCAGTCAGTCAGTCAGTCGTGTCCGACTCTTTGCGATCCCATGAATCGCAGCACGCCAGGCCTCCCTGTCCATCACCAACTCCCGGAGTTCACTCAGACTCACGTCCATCGAGTCAGTGATGCCATCCAGCCATCTCATCCTCTGTCGTCCCCTTCTCCTCCTGCCCCCAATCCCTCCCAGCATCAGGGTCTTTTCCAATGAGTCAACTCTTTGCATGAGGTGGCCAAAGTACTGGAGTTTCAGCTTTAGCATCATTCCTTCCAAAGAAATCCCAGGGCTGATCTTCTTCAGAATGGACTGGTTGGATCTCCTTGCAGTCCAAGGGACTCTCAGGAGTCTTCTCCAACATCACAGTTCAAAAGCATCAATTCTTCGGCGCTCAGCCTTCTTCACAGTCCAACTCTCACATTCATACATGACCACAGGAAAAACCATAGCCTTGACTAGACGAACCTTTGTTGGCAAAGTAATGTCTCTGCTTTTGAATATGCTATCTAGGTTGGTCATAACTTTCCTTCCAAGGAGTAAGCGTCTTTTAATTTCATGGCTGCAGTCACTGTCTGTAGTGATTTTGGAGCGCCCCAAAATAAAGTCTGACACTGTTTCCACTGTTTCCCCATCTAGTTCCCATGAAGTGGTGGGACTGGATGCCATGATCTTCGTTTTCTGAATGTTAAGCTTTAAGCCAAGTTTTCTGCTCTCCACTTTCACTTTCATCAAGAGGCTTTTTAGTTCCTCTTCACTTTCTTCCATAAGGGTGGTGTCATCTGCATATCTGAGGTTATTGATATTTCTCCTGGCAATCTTGATTCCGGTTTGTGTTTCTTCCAGTCCAGTGTTTCTCATGATGTACTCTGCATATAAGTTAAATAAGCAGGGTGCCGATATACAGCCTTGACGTACTCCTATTACTATTTGGAACCAGTCTGTTGTTTCATGTCCAGTTCTAACTGTTGTTTCCTGACCTGCATAAAGGTTTCTCAAGAGGCAGCTCAGGTGGTCTGGTATTCCCATCTCTTTCAGAATTTTCCACAGTTGATTGTGACCCACACAGTCAAAGGCTTTGGCATAGTCAATAAAGCAGAAAGAGATGTTTTTCTGGAACTCTCTTGCTTTTTCTATGATCCAGTGGATATTGGCAATTTGATCTCTGGTTCCTCTACCTTTTCTAAAACCAGCTTGAACATCTGGAAGTTCACAGTTCACATATTGCTGAAGCCTGGCTTGGAGAATTTTGAGCATTACTTTACTAGTGTGTGAGATGAATGCAATTGTGTGGTAGTTTGAGCATTCTTTGGCATTGCCTTTCTTTGGGATTGGAATGAAAACTGCCCTTTTCCAGTCCTGTGGCCACTGCTGAGTTTTCCAAATTTGCTGGCATATTGAGTGCAGCACTTTCACAGCATCATCTTTCAGGATTTGGAACAGCTCAACTGGAATTCCATGACCTCCACTAGCTTTGCTCATAGTGATGCTTTCTGAGGCCCACTTGACTCCACATTCCAGGATGTCTAGCTCTAGGTCAGTGATCACACCATTGTGATTATCTGGGTCGTGAAGATCTTTTTTGTACAGTTCTTCTGTGTATTCCTGCCATCTCTTCTTAATATCTTCTGCTTCTGTTAGGTCCATACCATTTCTGTCCTTTATCGAGCTCATCTTTGCATGAAATGTTCCTTTGGTATCTCTGATTTTCTTGAACAGATCCCTAGTCTTTCCCATTCTGTTGTTTTCCTCTATTTCTTTGCATTGATTGCTGAAGAAGCCCTTCTTATCTCTTCTTGCTGTTCTTTGTAACTCTGCATTCAGATGCTTATATCTTTCTTTTTCTCCTTTGTTTTTCACTTCTCTTCTTTTCACAGCTATTTGTAAGGCCTCCCCAGACAGCCATTTTGCTTTTCTGCATTTCTTTTCTATGGGAATGGTCTTGATCCCTGTCTCCTGTACAATGTCAAGAACTTCATTCCATAGTTCATCAGACACTCTATCTATCAGATCTAGGCCCTTAAATCTATTTCTCACTTCCACTGTATAATCATAAGGGATTTGATTGAGGTCATACCTGAATGGTCTAGTGGTTTTCCCTACTTTCTTCAATTTCAGTCTGAATTTGGCAATAAAGAGTTCATGGTCTGAGCCACAGTCAGCTCCTGGTCTTTTTTTTGCTGACTGTATAGAGCTTCTCCATCTTTGGCTGCAAAGCCTATAATCAGTCTGATTTCAGTGTTGACCATCTGGTGATGTCCAAGTATAGAGTCTTCTCTTGTGTTGTTGGAAGAGGGTGTTTGTTATGACCAGTGCATTTTCTTGGCAAAACTCTATTAGTCTTTGCCCTGCTTTATTCTGTATTCCAAGGTCAAATTTGCCTGTTACTCCAGGTGTTTTTGACTTCCTACTTTTGCATTCCAGTCCCCTATAATGAAAAGGACATCTTTTTTGGGTGTTAGTTCTAAAAGGTCTTGTAAAGGGGGTCAACTGCATGATGATGGATGAAAACTAACCTTGTGGTGGCAGGCACACTGGAGGGTGTGTGGAAGCACAAATATAATGTCACACATGTGAGACATAGCATGTATTAAGCCAAAGATACCTCCATTTTTTTAAATTAATGTTTCAAAGTATTCTAATTAGGGGAGTTGATACAATTCTATATCCTAAACTGGGCAAAAGCAGAACAAATATGGGATACAAAAATTTAAAGATCAAAATTCATATGTTGACTATCACATCAGCAACATCTGCAGCTACTATTCAGACATTAGTCAATTCCTTCAGTCTTATTAGTAAACATTTATGTTTTAGTAAAGATATTTTTATTAAAACAAGACATGTTAAAATAGTAAATGTACTCCTATTCAGCTTGTAAATAAAGATACTAATAGTATTAAGCATGTAGAATCACCCTGAAGAAGTTAAGGATGCAAACAGTATCAAATGGAGATTCCAAAGACAAAAATTTTCCTCAGATTTCCTGTTCTATCATAGGCCACAGAAGAAACTATTCTAAGTGAGCTAAATCATTAATATTAATAGTTGTACCATAAGATTCTTACTGAATCATACTAGCCTATAATACGTCAGCTTGCGCATAATTGCTTTCTATGCCCATTACTTTGTATAATCATTTTTAATTGCCTTTCCTGGTAAAGAAAGCCCTATAGTATGGGATGTGAATTGGAACTAGCATGATAGGCAGATGGAGTAGATAGAGCCCCAGCTCTCGCCACTGACAGGGACCAGAAGGAGTAACCCAAGCTGCAGTGGTCTCGGCTGCTCAGCACTGTCGCCCACTAGACAGGGCCAGGGGTCCTTGGAGAATGGTTGACTCCACACTGTTGCCCACTAGACAGGGCCAGGGGTCCTTGGAGAATGGTTGACGCCAGGTCTGAGATAGGAAAGTATGAAGTAAGGAAGGAAAAGTTTGTACAAGGTGATGGAGACATGAAATGGAGTTAGGAAGTGTTTCGAAAAGAATTGATACTGGCCACACATGGGGCAGTTTGATGATCAAAAATAATAAAAACAGCAATAGATGGTGACATTAAACATAAGACAAAAAGAACACATATTTTAATGTATCATTACAGCATTGAATATAAAAGGAACCCATGAATGCATAATGCTATGCAAAACAAGGCAAAACAACAAAAACTGAAAGCAGTAAGGCCAGAAGCAGGAGGTGTCATGTCAGGAGGGGGCTGCGACGAGAGCTCTCTGTAGGATAAGTCAAGGTTTAAACGTACAACAAACAGAATTTTCAAATATCATCATTCTGTAAAAATCTCAAAATAATAATTCAGGCAAAGATAGTCAATGAATGTAAAACCACTGAATGAAAGGGTATTAGAAGCATGATATTCACACCACCTCCAAGTATCATTCCAAAGACCACTCATAACAAAGGGGAAAAGACACCTTTACAGTACAGACATCTGGCGGACACCATCTGAGCCTAGTGAGCAAATTCAGCAGCACCAGAAATAGAACTGACATTATGGGATGCAGCAAGAATCTGCACGAAGCCAGAGAACCGTATACTCTCCTGCATAACATGAGAGAGAATTAACACATACAGAAGAGGCAGGTGATAAAGCTGGTATGCTAAACGAGATGCAAGAGGTCGGGTAATCTCTGATCTACTGATGAAGAAACTGAGATTTGGCCAAGTCAGAGACTTTCTCAAAGTCCAGTATCTTGTGACTGGCAAAGCTGAAATTTAAACCAAGCCCCCCTGATCCTAAAACACAGATTCATCTGACTATGTGAGCCAGGTAACCTCAACCCCCACTGGTTCTAAAGTCTAGGTGTAGCTTGCTGCCTTCAGCATTGGCCAGTTCCTCCAGGGCCAGCCTTATCTGCCTCAGCCTCAGTCCTCCCCTTGCCCAACCTACTCGTCCTTGCATCAGTTCTTACGAAACACAAACTGGAATTCCCCACTGCCACCAAAGCAGTGACACAGCACCACTAAGTGAAGACACCTAGATGTCTTTGGCTCTATTATAGTCAAGAAAAATGATCCAGTTGTCATAAGGAAGGATGGCTGCAAAGTCAATAAAGATGAGCTCGTAGTACAACCAAAAGTAAAAGATTATTACTATTTCATCATTCTAGTCAATTTAAATAACTAAGTAAAATCAACCATGAGACATAGCCATGAAATGCTTGCCTGCAATCCATTACAAATGAAAATCAAAGCCTGTTTTAATCTAGTTTTAACACCCAGACTTCTTTCATAACTTCGCCAAAAGCCTACTCGGTAGCTCTAGTTAACATGTCCAAAACCAAATAAACATCTGATTTTCTCACCAACCCGATCCTTCATTTTTCCAAAACGCTGGCCAGGAAACTTGGCCAAAACTTTGACACCATCATTCATGTCTTTCTCTCCCACTCCATGTCCAGATCCACTGGAACTCAGTCCTGTTAGCTGTATCTTTAAAGTATGTCCACAACCCGCCATTTTTCATCAGTCCACCGCCTCTGCTGTGGCCTGGCCACCATCGTCCTTTGCCTGGATTAGCCATTGGCTTCCTATCCTGTCTCCCTGTTTCCACCCTTCTTCTCCTTATAGTCTGTTCTCAAAGCAGCAGTCAGGGCATTGTTACTAAGTCAGATAAATCACTCCTCTCCTTAAACCCTTTATGGCTCCCTGTCTTACACAGAGAAGAGACTTAACCCTTATTGGAGGGTTTCTACAGTCTCTTTTTTTGCTCCTCTACTTCCACGGTCTCGCTGCAATCAGTGCTCTCAAACACGTCAGCTGTGCTCTCAGACCTGGTGTCTGCACTTGCTGGTTGCTCCCTCTGCTTGAAACGTTGTCACCAGAGATCACGCAGCTCACTTGCTCAGAATCTCTGCTGAGATTCTGCCTCTTAATGTAGCCTATTCTGCATCTATCAACTAAAATTACAACTACACTCTGTCCACCCTCACTGCTCTGTTCTTCCCCATACCACTTACTGCCAGCCTGACACTCTTACATGTCACTTGTTCTGTCTACCTGCGAGGTAGACGTCCAGGTAGTATCCAGGAGGACAGGGTTTGATTTTTGTTTTATCTGTTCATTGCTCTATTCCCACTTCCTAAAATAGTAGGTACCTAATATCTGTCGTGTAAACGAATATCTGCTGAAGCTCCAATACTTTGGCCACCTGATGCAAAGAGCCAGCTCCTTGGAAAAGACCCTGATGCCAGGAAAGACAGAAGGCAAAAGGAGAAGGGATGACAGAGGATGAGATGGCTGGATGGCATCACTGAGTCAATGGACATGAATTTGTGAAAACTCCAGGAGACAGTGGAGGACAGAGGAGCCTGGTGTGCTGCAGTCCATGGGTCGTAAAGAGTTAGGCACGACTTACTGACTAACAATAACAGCAACATGTGAGTGTCAGATGGATAAATATACGACAGACCTACAGCTATAACCATGATTAAGAAAATCACCCTTCTGGGTTGTGTTTTTAGGCCGCTTTCTTCCAACTCAGGCTTTAACGATCAACTAGTCGTACGTTGCCTCGGCTCTTAAACTGTACGGAGAACAGTCAGTCAGAGAGCTTTCAGCTGCAGTTGTACCCAAGCATTTTCCTACACAGAACTCAAGTTTTAGCCACAGAAATGTTTTCTCCCTTTAGGTAATCTGTGTTGACTACAAAATCGTGTTAAGGTAACTTGCGTGTGACATTAAATGTGACTACTATGATTAACAGGAAGAAGCCCCTCAAGTCCAAATGTGGCACATAGACAAAGACTTGGGAAATAGGACAGAAACAAATCCACTTCAGAAACGGCACGTCTCTATTACACGTTCTAGTTAATCCTTTTCCGGAGAGCTTAGTGACTGCGGACGGATCTTAGCAATGTCAAACTAAAGCAGACAAGAGAAATCTGTTGTTCGGTCGCTCAGTCGTGTCCGACTCTTCTCGACCCCACGCACTGTAGCCCGCCAGGCTCCTCTGTCCATGAGGTTTTTCCAGGAAGAATACTGGAGTGGGTTGCCATTTCCTTCTCCAAAGGATCTTCCCAGACCAGGGACTGAACTCCGTGTCTCCTGCATTGGCAGGTAGATTCTTTACCACTGAGCCCCCTGGGAAGCCCCAGACAAGGGAAACCATGAATGATACCAGATTTACTTACAGTTCTGGTTGAGTCCTTCACATGCCTTTAAATCTTATTTTTACATACCATGGAATGCCCTTAGAAGCTAACAGAAAGAAGACTGCAAGCCTAATATAATGGAAAAGAACTGGAAGAGTCAAACAGATGTCTCCTGGGAACCAGGCGCTATGACAACAAGAACCTCACCCAGATAAGTAACATTTTGGCCCGTGGCCTCTTGGCTTACTCAAGGCCACAAATCAGACTACCAAACTACTTATAGTCTTAATATAAAAAGACATTTTCCCCCACTTATTTTTTGTGGAGGAAAACCCCCAAACCTGTCAATTTGCTGGTTAGATCTTAAAACACCAACATGCTGGTGCTAAGTCGCTTCAGTCGTGTCCGACTCTGTGAGATCCCATAGGCGGCAGCCCACCAGGCTCCTCCATCCCTGGGACTCTCCAAGCAAGAACACTGGAGTGGGTTGCCATTTCCCTCTCCAATGCATGAAAGTGAAAAGTGAAAGGGAAGTCGCTCAGTCATGTCTGACTCTTAGCGACCCCATGGACTGCAGCCTACCAGGCTCCTCCATCCATGGGATTCTCCAGGCAAGAGTGCTGGAGTGGGGTGCCATTGCCTTCTCTGAAAATACCAACATACATTTTAGCAAATATCTAATTGCATCTGAGAATGGTAAAATTTATTGTCATAAAAGTTTGAAAGCAAACTCTACTACTCATATTTAATTTCTATTCTCCTATTTCCAGAGCTTGGAGAGAGCCCCCAAAGACGAACACGATGAGAGCGACCTTAAAAATATCGCTTCTAAGCGTTACATGCAAATGCAGTGGCAGCCCTGTCAAGTCACCATGTAAAGCGGGTAAAATAAATGAAGCAAACACTTCTCAGCAAAACTGTTTAAAACTCTCCACGTTCAGTCACTGGTACAGAAGCTGGTACACATCACATAAAAGGCAGTTCATCCCTTCACTTGTAATTGAACAAATGGTACGGTCCCTACTGTGTGACCTGGGCAATGGACTTGTGCTAAGGTTCAGATCTGTAGAATGGTGGTAATAACAGTACCAGTCTTGTAAGAATCTCTGTGACGGCTAATAAAGGTAATGCAGGTAAAGTCCTCAACGTGCCATCTAGAACACCTAACTCCTCAGTAAATGGTTCCTGAGGCTCTTCTATTTTCTATTAAGCGTATACAATGGGTAGTGTTAGTTGCTCAGTCGTGTCTGAGTCTTTGCGACCCCATGGACTGCAGCCCACTAGGCTCCTCTGTCCATGGGATTTTCCAGGCAAGGATCCTGAAGCGGTTTGCCATTTCCTTCTCCCGGGATAATGGGTGGAATTACTGATTAATTTTCAAAGGAAAAAAAAAAATCCCTCTCCCTGTCCTTTTCCACATAAATTAGAAGACTCCATGTGCTTTAGACCAAGAGTTAGAAATTCGCTTTTGCTGTCAGCTAGGAGCATAGCTTTGGACTTGAATTTATGTAAAATGACATGGCCAGATCCATGCATCCTGACAACCTTTGCATCACTTCATCCGCTGTCTCTGGAAGAGATCTCTAGCTGTCTCTTATGGCATGTTCTCCATCCTTATTTTCTACCCTACCCAGATGGGTCTCTGCAATCCTTCACAGAGACAAGCAACAGTCCCACCACAAGGTTCTTCTAGATTAGCCTGAACTCTAATCCAGACATTCTAATATCTATTTCACGCTAGTAACCTTGGAAATGCCACAGTATAGGACGAAATTTATAAAGAATGTAAGCCATCACGATGAATTGTATACGCCAGCTCCCCCCTTACCGTGACTGCCTGTGTTTCTGGTGAGTAATAAATGCTCTGCTGGAAACAAAAGCATACGAAAACAAGCCAAGCAAAGTGTACACCCGCACCTCCGTAAGGAAAACACAGTCCTGGGCAGCCCCAGCTCAGCTTAACGCACCCCCTTGCAATGGGGATGAAGTTTTCTCTGTTCCACGAAGGCACAGTGTCTCTACAGTTCTCTTTTTCCTCTATCTCTTTCCCAGCTTCTCTCTGATAAATTGCATCACAATCAATTTCTGTTTTAGTTTTCTCATCCGTCTCTCTCCTACCCTTTGAGAAGAATGAAAAGGCAGAGAAACCCTTGAAGCCATGGCTTTTATCCTTTCACCGACATCAACGAGGAAAATCCCAGGTGTCCCCGTTACGTGATGATACCGTAAAACAGTGACTTAGAGGACCCAGGGGTCTTTAAACAGGCTGGGCACCCTGGGACACAGTAAGGGCTGATAAGCATCTGAGGCTGTACCACTGGAACAAGCCCCCTCCTCACCATACCATCTTGCCATCCCACAGAAAGTCATTAGCTGCCGGGGCTCGCAGGCAGAAGGAAGAAGGAGGGCTTCTCTGGTCGACCGCACAGCGCTGCTAAGCTGGCCCCTCCGGCCCGCCCGGCCTCTCGGGCAGCCTGACTCCCGGGGCTGACATCCGGCCTGCGGGCTTTCCTGGGGACAAGGGCTTGCTCACGAGTCCTCAGACGGCCTCCTCTCCACCCGGAGTCCAAGCAGACACACCGGCAGAGTCTCCCGCTGCCCAGCTCTCTCAGGCCGAGGACTGACCAACCGCCCTCCAACAGATTCCAACTGCCATGGGCTGGGGACAAGCTTCTGCCCCCCGGGCTGCTGACATCACAGTCCCAGCCTGGAACCTTCACGTCCCCGCACCTCCCTCACCCCTCCCCAGCCAGAGGTTTGAGTCTCTGTCCACCAGCATGTCCCAGCTCCGTGGGAAGGTGACACTGCAGAGTCCCTCTCCCTCACTCCTCCAGGGTTCCAGGGAAGCCGCGCTGCATTTTCAGGGCTCCAGGCTGGGGACCGATGGTCAAGAGGGCTGAGCCTTCCCAAGACACTCACCCCTCGGTAGAGAGAGTGAGGGGAGGAAGCCCATGGTTCTAAAGGACAATTGCTAGGAAATGGCAGGGAACGAGTTCTCTGGAAAGTGTGGGCGTGAGACAGGCTGGCACCTGGACCTTTGCTGCAGTGCCTGCCCCCGGACAAACATCTTCAACGACTAAATACAAAGAAACCGTAAGGGATGAAAAATAACTCTGTGGATGTGCCTGTGTGCCTGCTATGTCACTTCAGTCGTGTCCGACTCTTTGCGACCCCATGGACTGCAGCCCTCCAGGCTCCTCTGTCCATGGGATTCTCCAGGCAAGAATACTGGAGTGGGTTACCATGCCCTCCTCCAGGGATCTTCCTGACCCAGGGATCAAACCCGAGTCTCTTATGTCTCTTGCATTGGCAGGCAGGTTCTTTACCACTAGAATAACCTGGAAAGCGTGTGCATGTACAGTTGGGGCAAATTACAAACAAAGAGACCAAAAACTTCCAACTGCCATTCTGAAGAGCAGCAAACAAAAGCAGGGTGTCTGGGGCAAAGCGGGGTACTGCCCATGACCCCTGCACACAGCACCACCAAAGGGGAGACAGACCCCCAAGCCATGCTGCCAGCCTCTCCCCGGGCACACTCCCTGCCCTCACCCCATCTAAGGAACCAGCTTGTCCCCCTCCCCCAGCAAGAGAGCGGGCAAGGGGACCTACTGTCTGTTCTCCTCGCTCCCCCCTGGTGCAGCAGGGACCCCAATTAAGCCTTGCCTGGATTTGATGTCTGGCCTCTGATTGATTCCTATTGATCAAGGAGGCCAAGAACCCTGGTCCTTGACAGTTTTAACATCAGGGTAAACACTTAAGCCAATGAGAAAGTGAATTGGTTGCCTTTTGAGGGTCTGTGTTTCCATTCAAGAAATAAAACTGTATTCTCGTGTGTGTGTGTGTGTGTGTGTGCATGTGCACACGCATGTGTGTGGACACACACAGGTATATGTAACTGCTCGGATGTGCCCTTCAGTGGACGGTATAGCAAGGGCTTCTTCCTGGGCCCCATCACAGACCCCGGCCCCCATCAGAGACCCCCGCCCCCATCACAGACCCTGCCCCCATCACAGAGCCCAGGCCCCCATCATAGAGCCCAGGCCCCCATCACAGACCCCTGCCTCCATCACAGACCCCCGATCCCATCACAGACCCCCGCCCCCATCACAGACCCCGCCTCCATCACAGACCCCCCCAGCCCCATCACAGACCCCACCCCCATCACAGATCCCGGCCCCCATCACAGAGCCCAGGCCCCATCACAGACCCCCGGCCCCCATCACAGACCCCACCCCCATCACAGAGCCCAGGCCCCCATCACAGACCCCGGGCCCTCCCACTACCCTCTCCTGCACTCCAGCAGAGCGGGTACCCTCCCCTTGCATGAACTTCCTCAGTGGATTCTTTGATATCCGCTCCCCTTCCTGCTGGCAGATTTACATCCACATTATTTCCTCATCAAACCTTTCACTCCCACACTGTGCGTTCCATCAAGGTCTTGAGGCTGTTTAATCAAGGACACAGTAAAGTATCTGCCCACAGAGGTACCTGCAGGGCCCACTTAGCTGCCTTTAACGTCTCTGCCAGGGTTATACCCAGTGCAATCACAACTTGGTATTTTCAAATATTGCTCCTACTCAATCCCCTTCACCCGTGCCTCTCAGATAAGGAATTAATTCTTAAAACAGACTTGCTGCTGAAAGCAGTGTTAGCCAAATCTAGTACCCAAACATTTAGATTAACTATGATTTCAATATTTTTTCTTTAGCTACTCAAATTCAATCATACTAGCATTTTGGTTTCTTTTTGTAATTTTCATTGGAACACAGTTGATTTACGGTGTCCTGTTAGCTTCAGGTGTACAGCACAGTGCATCAGTCACCACACGTGTCCGCGTCTAACAGTGTTCTTCCCACACAGGCCGTTGTAGAGCGGTAGGTGGAATTTCCTGTCCTTACAGTAGGTCTCTATCAGTTATCTGTTTATACACAGTGTTATGTATACGTCAATTCCAGTCTCCCAAATTATCCTTCCCCTAGCATTCTGTTTTTCAAAGAGCTCTTATCACACATAATTTATTACACATGATTTGGTAACATTTGTTGAGTGGCTGCTATGTACTTGGCAAGGTTTCTTGTGACTTAGTAGCATTACTGGGCTTCCCAGGGGGCTCAGTGGTAAAGAATCTGACTGCCAGTGCGGGAAGACGCAGGACACACGGCTTCGACCCCTGGGCTGGGGAAGATCCCCTGGAGGCAGAAATGGCAACCCACTCCAGCATTCTTGCCTGGAAAATCCCATGGACAGAGGAGCCTGGCGGGCTATAGTCCATGAGGTCCCAAAGACTGAGCGTGCGCGCGCACGCATGCACACACACACACACACACACAAGGAGCACTACAGCATGTCAGGTTTACAGCTGACATGAGCTTGGTAGGCTGCAGTCCATGGGGTCGTGAGAGTCAGACATGACTGAGCGACTTCACTTTCACTTTTCACTTTCATGCACTGGAGAAGGAAACAGCAACCCACTCCAGTGTTTTGCCTGGAGAATCCCAGGGACGGCGGAGCCTGGTGGGCTGCCATCTGTGGGGTCACACAGAGTCGGACACAACTGAAGCGACTTAGTAGTAGGAGGAGGAGGAGGAGGTAGAGATGCAGACGCTGTCACACAAGAGTTGATACACTCCAGGACTTACAGCCAGCTTCCCTGTCCTTCAAATTCACTTCACAAGAGAAACTGCTTTCAAAATGTCCTAGTCTCTTAATGCCCTAGCCCTGCCATTTTTACATTAAGAACCTGAACCAAGAACTGCCAGATGTATAAGCTGGATTTAGCAAAGGCAGAGGAACCAGAGATCAAATCACCAACATCCGCTGGATCCTAGAAAAAAACAAAAGAATTCCAGAAAAACATCTACTTCTAATCCATTGACTACACTAAAGTCTTTGTGTGGATCACAAAAAAACTGTGGAAACTTCTTAGAGATGAGAATACCAGACCACCTGACCTGCCTCCTAAGAAATCTGTATGCAGGTCAAGAAGCAACAGTTAGAACTGGACATGGAACAACAGACTGGTTCCAGGTTGGGAAAGGAGTATGTCAAGGCTGTATATTGTCACCCTGCTTATTTAATTTATATGCAGAGTACATCATGCGAAATGCCGGGCTGGATGAAGATCAAGCTTCATCATCAATCTTGATGAAGATAAAGATTGCCAGGAGAAATAACCTCAGATATACAGATGACACCACCTTTATGGCAGAAAGTGAAAAGGAACTAAAGAGCTTCTTGATGAAAGTGAAAGAGAAGAGTTGAAAAAGCTGGCTTAAAACTCAACATTAAAAAAATAAAGATCATCACATCCAGTCACATCACTTCATGGCAAATAGATGGGGAAACAATGGAAACAATGACAGATTTTATTTTCTTCAGCTCCAAAATCACTGCAGACAGTGACTGCAGCCATGAAATTAAAAGCTGCTTGCTCCTTGGAAGAAAAGCTATGACAAATCTTGACAGTGTATTAAAAAGCAGAGACATCACTTTGCTAACAAAGGTCTATATAGTCAAAGCTATGGTTTCTCCAGCAGTCATGTATGGATGTGAGAGGTGAACCATAAAGAAGGCTGAGCACCAAAGAATTAATGCTTTTGAATTGTGCTTTCGGAGAATCCTAAAGGAAATCAACCCTGAATGTTCATTGGAACGACTAATGCTGAAGCTGAAGCTCCAATACTTTGGCTACCTGATGTGAAGAGATGACTTACTGGAAAAGACCCTGATGCTGGGAAAGATTGAGGGCAGGAGGAGAAGGGGATGACAGAGGATGAGATGGTTGGATGGCATCACTGACTCAATGGATGAGTTTGAGCAAACTCTGGGAGATGGTGAAAGACAGGGAAGTCTGGCATGCTGCAGCTCATGGGGTTGCAAAGAATCGGACATGACTTAGCGACTGAAAAACAACAGCAACAAACTCTTCCAAAATCTTAGTGACTTAAAACATCAAAGATTTCTTTTCACTCACTAAACCTGCCCACTGACGTTCTCGGGACACACCTTCACTTTGCTCTCACTTAGCCACTCGCAGTGCCAGTCCAGAGCATCACTGCCCAGCCTGGGGAAGGCAACACGGTAAACTGCGCACTGACCGTCAGAGAAGCCCACTGTGGAGTAACACACCCGACTTCCTTCTGCATTTTACCGGCCAAAGCGTCGAGCTTGAAGGGGACAGGGAGATGTAGTCTAACCTCACACCCAGGAGAGAAAACCAGAAATATCGCCGGGGATTACAGTGGGAACAGAAGAGCATTTCTTAGCGCAGCAGGTGTACTGGGAACAGCAAGTGGGAGAAAGGCTCAGAGGAGGCTCAGGGAAGAATGTGCAGAGGTCGGCAGAGAGCAAACAGCAAGTCAGGTGGGAGGAGAAGCCCCTGTGGCGTGGTGTGGCTGCAGCACGGAGAGTGTGCAGGTCGTGTGGGAGCCTGGGCTGAGGAAGGGCGTTGAGTCAGGTTGCTAAGGGCTCTGAGGCGATGTACCTGGTCACACCGTGGTGGCAACCCAGGAGACTGGTGTGGTGCTACTTATAATTGAAGACGATCAACCTAAGGCTCTTTATAGTCTAATAGGAAGCATGTTTATTCTGTTGTTAAACTTATCAAAGAAAAACCCAAGTTTCTCTAGTTCCTTGCTTCATTAGCTTGGAAATAGCAGACTGATATTTTCCAAAATACTTTTCCCACTTCGATGGAGAAAAATGTTAACTTTTGGGAATGCATTAACTGTAGAAATTGTAAGAGCTCAAATGCACACGCATCTCTTACAAAGGGTAGCTTCTCCTCTGGAAGGACGAGGCCACATCTGCACCGCAAAGCGCAGTCCTCGACATGTGGCTGGTGAAGTTCTGAGATTATTATTCCAGGACCAGTGCTTCAGGCACATGGTGCTGTCTCCACATGAGACCCCGGGTCTCTGGCGTCAGCTGAGCTCACAGAGCAGCAAGGGCAGGGGCCTTAACACCACCGCTGTGTCATGAGATTGGGTCAAAATGCCCGTCCCCACAAACAGCCACCTTCCGTTGATTATTCTAGAAAGAGTTCTGATTCAAGTAGTGCTTCTGCTGCCATACATGATAACTTACAGGATTTTCAAATACAACTCCCACCTCGTGGGTAAAGCGCCCACCATGCTTGCTACCTCATATCCATCCGCCTTTTCTTGTGACGATTTGAGTCCAGCCCTGAAAACTTTTCTACCTTCATTTGTGTGAGAGAGAAAGAGACTGGAAAACCCTGAAAAAATCCCTGCGTGTAGAGTCAGGAAAGCCCTTCCTGGCTTGAGTCCTGGTCCTTAAATTCTCATCTGACCTTTAACAGAAGGTTCAGGTCACTCATCACCTCAGCCTTCTCTTCATAAAGTAAGGGAAAGGACTTGTGTAACTTTGAGAGTCTTGCCCTGGAAGCAGCCGAGAGCCCAAATCCACGTTACAGTAAACCCTGAGGCCACCTGACCCCGGAGCTGCCTCAGTCTCTCTCCTACGGTGGTGTTCCTTTCCACCGAACCGAATCCCAACATGTTTGTCAAAAGACCCTTTCAACTGCAAGAGACAAAAATCCCAATTCATACTTAGCCCAGCAAACAAACAACCAAGCAAGCAAGCATTTAGTGTGGCGTTATGATGCTCTCATCTGGTCCTGAGGTGACCTGTGTGGGAAAAGGAAAGACGTGACTATCACACGGAGCTGGGACACTCCGGGGCTGCTCGTTACGGTGCTGTAACCTGGCCCGTCCTGACTGTAGCACAGGCTTCCACACACAACAGACAAGGCACACGCCACCCCTGCCTACCAACCTCAGCAAAATGAGAGGACCCCACCCCGGGTCCCCTCCCAGCCATGCACAAGGGCCCGGATGAGCCGTGGCCGAGGCCCTGTCCTGATGATGGACACTGTGAGGTCCAGCCCAAGCCACAGGCCTTCTAGTAAAGCAGGTATGCAGGGCCTGTGACCAGGAGCTGAGGGATGACCAGATGAGGGACAAGTACCACTGGCCACGGAATTCTCTCTCTCTAAAACTAACCTAGTGAAAGTCCCTCCGTCGTGTCTGACTCTTTGTGACCCCATGGACTATACAGTCCATGGAATTCTCCAGGCCAGAATACTGGAGTGGGTAGCCTTTCCCTTCTCCAGGGGATATTCCCAACCCAGGGATCGAATCCAGGTCTCCCACATTGCAGGTGGATTCTCTACCAGCTGAGCCACCAGGGAAGCCCAAAACTAACCTAATCTCTGCACAATTACCTGCTAGCCTGTCACATTAGTGGGGTAGTGGCCATACATGTTTTCATTCTCTTGAAAGCAACATGCAGAACATTCTCCATAAATATTAATACAATTTCCTCTAAGAAAACCTGCCACAGTGTTTGGGTTAAACGAGCTGTGTTTGTTTAATAAAACCATAAGTGAAACAAAGATCATGTACTGTTTATGTTATTTTAGCTCCTTCATTCAAAAATCAGCTCTCTTTCCCAGCCTCTGAGGACCTGCCAAGTTCCAGCTGAAAGTCACACGGTCATGAGTAACTACTGCAGACAGCTTCAGCTGGCAACAGAGACGGGACGCCCCTTCCCCTGTGCCTTACACACCCCCGTGCCGGCTTCTCCCAGGGACTGAAAAAACACACCATCCACGTGCAGAAGACAACTCATCTCGCACAGGGTTTCAAACATCGCCACATACTGAACAATATAACTGGGAGAAACGATCTGCACAGAAATATCCAGGTTAAATTACCCATTACAAATCTAAAGGTAGCCCAAATGAGATGTCTACTGCTCAGAGAACAGAAAGCAGTTTTCTGACGGGAGCATTTTTCCTTCTCGTATTCCTCCCAACTACGGCAACCCTATGGGAGGGTCTTCTCACTCCTGTCTGAAACCCAACAGCTGCACGCAAACATCAGGAACACTCTCTGCATCCGCACACACTTTTGAAGAAGTCTTCGCATCAGAAAATGAGGTGAGAAATAAACCTCTTTGGTTCACTTCATGCCAAGAACACGGACTGAAGCACACCATAAGAAACGGCACTGAAACATCTTCTCTAGAGAAAGACTCTCCCTTCGCTGCACTTCTTTCACGAATAACTATAAAAATATCTCAGCTTCCACACAGCAAAACCCAAAACATTACCATTTTAATCAATAGGGCATAAATTCAAACAGAATGACATGAGAACTACCAGCAAAATCCTTTGTAATCTGTAATCAGAAGCAGTGTTCAAAGATGAAAATTCATTCCAATCTGACACATAAAATGTCCTAAAACTCCAACAGAAAAGAGTATTTTTAATTAGGCAATAGTTCCTCTTTTACATTCCCTGGTTTCCTTTCACATATTCACACTTTAAATTGAAAAACAAACGTCTCGTTTTGTTCCTGTTCCTTGCATCGCATGGTGTCATAGAAGGTAATGTGACTTCCCCAATAGGTGCTGTCTTTGGAAGAGTAATAAAACACATTCTTTGCACGTGTTTGGATGTATTTCCTTGAACATACTTCACCCCGTAACCCAGCAGACAATGAACCAAATATTTGATTTCAGTTGAGAAATCGCAAATTTGTGGACACTGAGGAAGCCCACAGAACTCTAAAGTAGAGGCAATCAAACATTACTAGTCACAATGAAGTGTGAAATCACCCGAGTCAACGCACTGCAGAGCTCCTCTTCCAATGGCAGCAGAAACATTGAAGACGCAGCGATACTTTAATCAACAACGAGACGCCAGCCCTGACAGTCTCTCTCCAGACTCAGGTCCCCACAGGACCTGCGACTATACGCCCGTGGTCTGGACTCATCAGACCCGGCTGGCCCAAACCAAGTTCTTCCTCTGCTCTGAGCGGGCCCTCCTCCTGGGCCCACACCCTTCCCCGTTGGGTCGTCCCGTCCACCTGTCCTCCCTGCCCCCCTCTCCAGGACCCACAGCCCCCAGCTGTGCTGATGATGTCCTGCAGACATCTCTCAGAGATTCCCTTTTCACCCCTTTTGTCAGGGACTGGGTCCTAAACACTCCACTAGCTCCTTTCTGCTTTTATTCAAGCCCTCCCAAACCAGCCTCCAAAAATGCTAAAGTCTTCTTCGTCAGTGTTCATTTAACCTTATCCCTTATTCCTTAAGAGTTTGCAGCTGGTCCTCATCCCTCAATCAGATCAGATCAGATCAGGCACTCAGTCGTGTCCAACTCTTTGCAACCCCATGAATCGCAGCACGCCAGGCCTCCCTGTCCATCACCAACTCCCGGAGTTCACTCAGACTCACATCTATCGAGTCAGTGCTGCCATCCAGCCATCTCATCCCTCAAAGGTAACATCAAAACTGTGGATGCTACTCAGAAAGCCTCCCAACATCCCATCCCAAGCCACCCCTCTGCCTCCCTTCCCCAGCTCAACACCTCCCGACTCTAAGTGCAAGGACAGTGACCAGCCCCTGGACGCTGGGACAGACCACACACGCCTGCCTCAGGCCTGGCCACACACACGTAGGCTTCCGAATCCGCCTTCCGGGTGCCCAGCGTCCCTGCCTCCCACCCCACCTCTTCCCCTCCCTGGCGCCTACCCCATACCCCCCAGCCCCCACTCACACCGCCCCCAAGGCCCAGGTGTCTCCCAAGCGTCCCTGGAATCTGCCTGACCCCAATACAGCTCCCCCAGTGCACGGAGCCTGCCCTAGCTGCTCCCCCGGAGCCTTTTTCAGAACAGGGACTATTTTTATCTTGTTCACTGTTATATTTCGGCAGTTAGCAGAGTTCCTGGCACACTGGAGGCATCCAAGAAACATCTGAATAACTGATGAAGTGCATGAAAGTTGAGAAAATACTCCCTGTGCAGCTCCAGAGCGTCTCCTGGTCGCACGGAAGTAAGGGCTGGGCCAGGGGCCTGCTCGCTGTTAAGGAGCGTGATAAAATAAGAGTCTAATGAGCACAGTGGTAGACTCACCAGACCCAGTTTACACAAATACATACAAAATAATTAAACCCCACTCATTATATTAAGATAAAACAAATCTGTAAGGTAGCTAATTAAGTCATTATAACTATGTAAAACCATCATTTTAAATGTCAGTCTTCCAAAGAAGCTGTTTATTCAGATACTCTCAACAAAACTTTGGAATGTTACGGATACCAAAGTGATGAAGATTAAGTCTGGACTGCTCCCATGAGTGACAAACAGAAGCAAGAGGCAAGACGCTCATGAGGTGAGGATGAAGGCAATGAGACACGATCGCTTTGTGGGCATCCTTTTTTTTAACAATTGTTAAAATATTAGATGTGTGAGCCCGAGGTTCTTTCAAGTGTGATGGGTACCAAAATGTTTCAAGAAAATTTTATCTTAAAACACTTTTCTGCAAAGAATACTTTATGCATAATAAGGTGTACTCGCTCAGCTTAGATTCATTTTATGGGGCTACTACTCACTTCTCTTACTAAAGCTCAATGTCTTCTCACACTTGCATTGCTCCCTCTCGGCACCTCCATCAGGACCACTTACGGTCACTCTCATTTGCTGGCTCCTGTGACCCAAGGCTGCGTCCCTGTGTTTGCAGCGCTGCAGGAAGAGCACCCGAAACCCCCGAAAGGAGGAAGCACAGCAACATCTATTTTCATTGATTCACACGTGATAACCTAGAACCCTGACTTCTGCCCACAAGCCGCAGTTTTCCTCCTTTAGTTTTACGCCAGATTTGCAGTTGGAAAACACTGGCTTTCCAGGAAGTTGCCTGAACTTCAGTTCCCCTGCTGCTCTTCCCAAGGAACAGAAGGCATCCTCCAGGCGGGCCGTGGTTCAGTGCCACGCGGCGCTGCCCACAAGACAGGGATGCCAGAGAGCAGAGCTCAGCGGGCAGCGACTGCCATCTCCTCTACTTTCCTTAGGCAGGAAACTCGCAGGAACCAATCTCCAAAGTTACTCTGAAAGTCAGCGCTCGCTCTAGCACAGAGCCTAGCTTTAAACAGCCTAAACTGTATTTAGCAAGGAGATAGCACAAGGTGCCGGGAGTTGAGTTCATGAAATAACGGCTCCTTGGTAGCCACAGTAAACTCTTAAAAAAATATCATTCCAGTTTTTCCTCAGGTAGCTTTCATGCCCCTTGAGAAACATTTTCTTTAGGCAGACAGCCTAAAGGGGATAGATCTTTTGTGGCCTTTTCTAAAGTTTCTTTGACATATTATCATAATGTGAATATATATATATATATATATATATATATAAAAACACAAAATCCACAACAAGATATTATAATAAGATGTGACCATGTACAAAGGGCTTCCCAGGTGGCACTAGTGGTAAAGAAAGAACTCGCCTGTAAATGCAGAAGACGTAAGAGATGAGGGTTCCATCCCTGAGTCAGGAAGATCCCCTGGAGGAGGGCATGGCAACCCACTCCAGTATTCTTGCCCGGAGAATCCCATGGACAGAGGAGCCGGGCAGGCTGCAGCTCATGGGGTCAGCAGGAGTCAGACATGACTCAAGCGACTTTGCGCACACACACCTTGCACAGGTGACGCCAAGAGCACTGCTACTACAGGCACTCGGCTTGGGTGTCCAGTCAATATTCGACCAGATTATTACACAGCCACTGAACTTCAAAGGCGAGCTACCTCCTAGCCCAGTGAAGGATTTTGTTAATAGACAACTTCTCAGTTTCTCCTGAACCCAGCCAGTTAAAGTGCACTGCAGTTTCCTATGCAAATCAAAGAGTGGATTTCTCAACAACCGAGGGAAAGGCACATATACTGTACACCACCAGCATCTTCACCGCGAAACACTGAAAGCGATACAGATAAGGAACAGATCGCTTTTTCGATACAATTTATTTTAGATAAATATCTTCAGTTACACTGGCAGGCATCTCCTGAATCTCTGCAGAATTAGGCAATGCTATTTCTGTACTAGATGCCTAGAGTCAAAACCAAGGGCACAACTTCAAGAAAATACATGTTCGTAGAAGAGATATTTGCAATGAAAAGAGACTGATGTTTTCTCAAGCGCAAGATGCTTTCTTGAGTGTGGTAACGCTTACATCCTTAGGTCCTGAAAAGCCAGGAGAAACTCTGGGATGACAAGCTGAGCAATCCCAAAAGGGTGAAGCCCATTTCTCCAGAGAGCAGAGGTCAGTCCTGTCCTCTGACTCCGTCAGGCAAGCTGACCTCCTGCCACAACCAACTACCCGAGGAAGCAGTGCCCAGAATCAGGACGGGGTCAGTTTTAGGACTTTGGTACCTCCTGCAGGACCACACCTTTCAACTCTGCATGGACAACTTCAAACGAGCTGTTTCATCTCATCAGCTGCCAACTGCCAGTACCGCAGTAGGGGAGGTGGTGGCTAGGACCTTGCGGAGGTGAGCCCCTCGGAAAGTCTGGCTCCAGGATAAGCGGCTCTCTTGGCTTGCCTGAGAGGGACTGAGGGGCTTCCCAGGACGTGAGACATTCTGTCCTAAAGTCAGGAAAGTCCCAGCCACGCAGGACCAGTCAGGAGGTCAGCCTACCCTATAGATGTGACTGCCGCATGAGATTTAGCCAAAATAGAGGTCAACTAAACACAGAATCAACCTTATGAGCAGATTAAATCCCTCTGGCCTTCAGCCTCAAGGATCCACGCTTATTCACAAAACTCTCAGGAGTGGAGCACAGCATCAACAGTGGAAGAAACCCACAGCAACAAAGGCTGCTTTTTCTCTAAAAAAATTACATGTTGAGAAATGGAGCGTTTCCTGCCTTATCAGTAAACAAGGATGTCACAATCATCAGGGAGCCCAGCCCTCCAACGTGAGCCCTGAGGGCACTCGGGAAGGAAAAGAATACCAGCCATCAGGCTGCACCCACTCCTGACGGTGAGCCCCAAGGCAGCTCGGGATGTGAAAACACAGGATGCTGGGCCAGGAGGGCTGAGATGCATGTGAAAGGGATGATTCTTCCAGCGAGCCTAGACGCTTGCATCTTCCCATGTATAGAAAAGCTCTGAATTCCTTAACTTGGGATATCCTTGTTGTTGTTCCATCGCTCAGTCATGTTCGACTCTTGGTGACCCCTTGGACTGCAGCACACCAGGATTCCCTGTCTTTCACTCTCTCCTGGAGTTTGCTTAAACTCATGTCCAATGAGTCAGTGATGCCATCCAACCATCTCCTCCTCTGTCTTTCCCCCATCTCCTCTTGCCTTCGATCTTTCCCAGCATCAGGCTCTTTTCCAATGAGTTAGCTCTTTGTATTGCATATCAGGTTTATTTTCATTAAAAGTAATCTTCTGATGTTCTGATTCCCTGCCCTTTGTTGTAAAACCTCTATATAACCTGGCTTCTCCCCTCGCTTCCTCAGAGCAGTTCTCGCCAAGTTCACTTGAGATGCTGTCTCTCAGGCTTAAAGTCCTGAAAATTCCCACCAAATAAAAAATAACTCAACTTTTAGGCTGTGACTACTTTTCTGAAAACTGATCAGTGAAATATTCAGAGAAGAATACAGTGACCCTAATATTTTGATAGCAAAAATAGCTTGTATATAGACACAGGTGTATAAATATACATATATAATATGTATTGGTTAAATATGTGTTTGCTACATTGGCACAACTGGTGCATAAGAAAATCACTTGGACTAACATAATTGTCTAGTAATTTGGATTTTTACATTATGTTAGTGTAGCAAAACTTCAACTTGCAGGTTAGCCAGGTGAAAGAGACATGGGGAGCAGAATTTGCTTTGCGAGTAATTCCTGGGTCTAAAGCCTGGATGCTGCTTTAGATGGGTGTGAAGTCCACCCACTTTGCAAACACAGAAAAGGCAATGTGAGGACTATCCAGAGGCGGCCTGCGCTGGCCGTCTATGTCAGCCCATGTCTCCTCACACCACCACGGGCACATCTCAGCGTCCAGCACAGAACCGGCTGTGATTCACATGCATGGAGCCCATCTCCTGGAGGAGAAAGTGGGCTATGTGAAGAAAGGACCAAAGACACGGAGGGAATAACAGTCGTCTGAGCCAGAGACTCCAAGAATGGCATGGTCCTTCTGCCCATGGAGACTCACGAAGAGGGGGTTCAGGCCCCCCTCCAGTATTTTCCACGTCTCCAGCCAGGGAAATTTGTGCAGAAATACAACAGTGCCAGCTCCACCCCTCGGCCCCTACCCCAACCCTCCTGGGCCAGACCCTGATGAACTGTACCAGCTCCCCCTCCTCCTGTAATAAACTTGTTCACCTCACAGTTCACAGTGAAAGGCTCAAACCCTCCGATGAGATGTGAAAGAGGAACAGTGTCGGGTAAGCATTAAAAAAAAAAAAAGCAGTGTTGGTAGGTAACCAAAGAGCCCTAAGCATGTGGCCTGGCAGTGGGCCCATGCCCTGGTCAGCGTGGGAAGGACGTGCAGTGTAATGACCCAGGGTATCATCCTGAGAACCAGACCCAAGGGGTTCTCACCCACCTCAGAGCACACTCAACAATCAACCTAGATGCCAAGGGACTCGATCACATGATCACATCGTACACCCTTTAACCTGTGACACAAGAATTGCAGAGAGACCCAGAGGGAGGGAAGGAAGCAGGGAATGGGGGAGAGGGAGAGAAAAGAAATCAGAGAAACCGAAACACTCTCAAAGAGCACTGCCAGAAAGGTCATCAAGGGAAGCACCTTTGAAACAGCAACTTTCTCAGGGTACAAAATTATTTATAAACCTTACACTTACTTAAATGAAAAAGGAATGGTAATTTGGGAATATGTCACAGAAGACAAGCTCTCCAGATTTCAATGAGGTTTCCTCTCAATATTTTATTTGAAAGTGGTTTATTCTTGCTTTATACATGATTTTATACCTTGTTTATCTGGATTATAAACCAATGCCACAGTGCAACAGCAGAACAAACAAAAATAGCTGTAAACGATAAAAATCTTAAAACCGTCAGAATTTAAGAGACTAGTGTGGTGTGACAATCTTCAAGCATCAGAAAATAAAATAGCACCACTCTGAGATCAGCTTGCCTGGGTTTTGGAACTCTCTGTGCTCACAGGCCAAGTTATCTAATCTCTCTGACGTTTCTTTTCCTTATATATATTCAACGAAGAAAATGTCCACTACCTCACAGGTCAGACCAAGGCTCACATAAAACAAGCCAGGCGAGACGCTAAGCACAGTGCCTGACACAGGCTGCGGAGGCACGGATTTTCGTTATTTCTATCAAGAAAAGACCAAGTGATATTAGTTTGCTCTGATTCGGAAGTCAGAAGAGCACGCATAACTTTCAAGCAAAATTTAGAAGATTTCCACCCAAAATGGTAACTTTTTCAAGTGTGACTGCTTCAAGGGGTGGTGAAACTGGTTAATTCACTAAGCTGGTCTAAACCTCAAGAATGATAAATAACTGGATTCACTACCGCATCTTTTGTCACAGTGAAAAGCACTGTAATGGTCCGAATAATCCATGTGCAGGATTGAAAAAAATATCCAGATCATGAAATGAGCCCTGACTTCACTGAGGGCAGCTGACCTGTGTGTTTCAAAGGCCCAGACTTTTGTCAGAGTTGAAATCAGCATCCCTGATTTCAGGATGTTCATGGTGTCAGTTTTTTGGTTTTTTTTTTTTTTTAACACAGAGATAAATGACTTGACACAATTTCAGTATTTCTGATGTGCAAGTGGGTAGATGGTGTGGGAGGATGTGATGACTAAGTGGTGAACAACTTTTGAAGGGTTCCTGGGAGTCGCAGAAGTTAAGCTCTGCAGTGAGCCTGTGAGCAGATAAGATGGAGTCAGTTCAGTTCATTTCAGTTGCTCAGTCGTGTCCGACTGTTTGCAACCCCATGAACCGCAGCACGCCAGGCCTCCCTGTCCATCACCAACTCCCGGAGTTCACCCAAACTCATGTCCATCAAGTCGGTGATGCCATCCAGCCATCTCACCCTCTGTCGTCCCCTTCTCCTCCTGCCCCCAATCCCTTCCAGCATCAGAGTCTTTTCCAAAGAGTCAACTCTTCACATGAAGTGGCCAAAGTATTGGAGTTTCAGCTTCAGTATCAGTCCTTCCAGTGAACACCCAGGACTGATCTCCTTTAGAATGAACTGGCTGGATCTCCTTGCAGCCCAAGGGACTCTCAAGAGTCTTCTCCAACGTCACAGGCAGCAGCAAACTCGAAGGTAGAGAGCCTCGCCTACCAAACTCCGGAGAAAGCAATGACAGTGTGTGCTCTACGCACTCCTCACGCGCCTGAGGACACAGCACAGAAAGGAGGATTCCAGCAGGCCAGGCTCGAGAAGGAGGCATGATTCTAACAGCACACAGCTAAGGTGCCATGGAAAACAGTCTCCCCTGACCTGGAGCTTTAAAATATCACAATGCCAGATTCACGAAGTCAAACAACGGGTCATTTGAATGACATTTTAAAATCCAAACTTTTAAAAAAATAAAATAAAAAAAAAATAAAATAAAATCCAAACTTTTTATCACCTTAAGTAGATACAAAAAGGAGAAAGAGGTGGCAGAGATTGAGAGGGTTAGCTAGCATCACCAACTCAATGGACATGAATCTTAGCAAACTCTGGGAGGCAGAGAAGGACAGGGAAGTCTGGAGCACTGCAGTTCACGGAGTCACAAAGAGTTGGACACAAGACTAAACAACAACAACAAGAAGATATAAATTAGTTACAAACTTTCCAAGTAAACTTAATAATTTTTTTTATTGATGTCAAGTTGGTTTACACTGTTGTGTTAGTTCCAGGTGTACGGGAAAGTGACTCAGTTATACATATATATATTCTTTCAAGTTCTATTCTCTCATAGATTATTACAAAATGCTGAGTATTGGTTCCCTGTGCTATACAATAGGTCCTTGTTAATTATCTATTTTATATATAGTAGTGTATACATTTTAATAGCAAAAATTACTTTCAATTGGCCTAGTTTGAGTTATGAGAATTTTTTTTTCATTAAAAGTGCACTAGAGAATTTTAACCAGCTCGGGATTAGCAATTGCTTTCAATGTAAAAGTAAACAAGAACAAATTGTTACGATCGCATTAAACCATTTTTACTGTACTGGTTTCATTTTGGCTCCAACTAAACACCACTGTCAATATAAAGAACTTATCCACAGTTAGTAAAAATCAAATGCAAAGCACTTATCATCTGAAACAATACTTCAAGCTTCTTGAAAGCTTCATAACTTCAATACAAAATCAGAGAATCCAAGCATAGCTCTTACAACACTGATTTAAATGTACGTAAAGACTGTGATTATGTGGAAAATGGATCGTAATTATCCCATACAATTTCATGTATAGTGATGTGAAGGAATTACGACCTTATATCGTAACTGTTTTTAAGTGTACAATTCAATGGCAGGAATCTCATTCACAATGTTATACAACCAGCACCATTCTCTAGTTCCAAAGCTTCTTAATCACCCCGGACAGAAACTCTGTAACCATTAAGCAGCGTACCCCCATTCTCTGCTCCTGGAGCCCTGGGTAACCTCCATTTTCCTTTCTGTCTCTAAAAGTTGGCCTCTGCTAGACAGTTCGTGTAAGTGGAACTACACAGTCTTTAATCCTTTTTCATCTGACATGTCTTCAAGATTTAACCATGCTGCAGCATATGTCAGACTTTCCTTTCTTCTTAAGACTGAATGATATTGCATACTACGGACGGACCACATTTTGTGCATCCATTCATCTGTCAGTGGACATCTGGAATGTTCCCACCCTTTGGCTGTTGTGAATAACGCCGCAATCAACTTTATCGTACAAGTATTAATTTGTGTCCCTGATTACAGCTCCTCTGGACATATATGCCTAAGAGTGGACCTGCTGGGTCCCTGGTGATTCTATGTCTAGGTTCTTAAGGAACCACGGGTTGTTTCCCCTTAGGGCCGCACCAGTTTACATTCCCTTCAGCAGCGCAGGAGGTTCCAAATTTCTCAGCACTCTCACCAACAATAACTTTACATTTTTTAAATTATTGCTATTGTATTGGGCATGAGATGGTATCTCATTCTGGTTTTGATTTCATTTCCCTAATGGTTAATGAGGCAGAGCGTCCTTTCATATGCTTATTGGCCACCTGCATGTGTTCTCTGGAGAAATGTCATTCGAATCCTTTGACCATGTTTAATTGTCTTTTTTCCCATGAGTTGTAGGAGTTCTTTACATATTCTGGTTATTAAACCCCTATCAAATATGATTTCCAAATATTCTCTCTCACTCCATACACTTTTTTTTTCACTTTCTTGATAGTGTCCCTTGACACCCCAAAGTTTTTAATTCTTATGAAGTCCAATTTATCTATTTTTTTATTATGTTGTGCTTTTTTATTATGTTGTGCTTTTATAATCAACAGATTATATCCAGAATCTGTTTCCCATACAGACTCTTTCTGAAGGAAGCTTTACCTTTTTCATTCTTTGTTCTATTTCTTATTGTGCATTTCACATTTAGAACATATGTATTCTGCCCACCATAGCTAACACTGGTAGGACACATTTACAGAGCATGTTTGGAAATGAAAAAATATTTCTACTATAAATTATCAGAGAAATGTACACTTGACAATACTGATGTTTTAGATACAGATAGAGAAAGGATGACGCAATCTCACAAAAGGCATGATGCTGATAGTCTAAACAACGACTGGAGACTCTACATGCGTTAAGTCTTCTGAGTAGAAAATGTGAAGAATAAAGGAGATCTTGGAGAGACAGAACCCAAGGGTCAGCTCCTCCACAGCCTGCTGGGTGGACCTCTCGCTGCTCCAAGTGCAAAGCTCTGTCTAGCTCTCCCGCAAATGGCCCAGAGCAACAAAGTTTAATGATAAAATAAAATGTAAGTATCGAAAGAACTGAAGTTACTCTTCCTCTGCACTGTGCATGAGGTCGCCTAACCACTGTCTTTTGACTGATTACAGGGAGGGTCAGTGTCAACTCAGCCATCTGACGTGTCGTCCATGTACACACTGGCCCTAGCATTCACCTGGGAGTAAGGATGGGGGAAAATATCAATTCTTTCAGGGCTGCTTGAGACAATTTGGACAAAAGTAAACTACCATCAACAAGTCCCTTCCAAAAATGCAGGCTGTATTACCTATATCACATTTATTAATTATAGGACACCATTAGTTATGTGTCTGAATTAAATACCTTTCTACATTTTTATTACAAAATTTAAATTTACTGCTATAAAACCATTAATAAACAGAACATTACACCTATAAGGAAGAACTGTTAATAATTCCTGTGAGTGCAGAGGGGATAAAGAAGCACTAGCTCCCAAAGCTGTGTGTACAGCCTACAGGGGTTACAACTGTCTTACAAATGTCTATCGGATATTATGTCTCATATAAAACCTAAATTTAACAAAAATGTCCTTATACACTTAGACTATAAGCAGACATCACCAAAAGATGGTGCCTAATACTCAAGAGGAAAGTGAAGTGAAAGTGTTGGTAGCTCAGTCCTGTCCCACTCTTTGCGACCCCCTGGACTGTAGACCACCAGGCTCCTCTGTCCATGGGATTCTCCAGGCAAGAATACTGGAATGGGTTGTCATTTCTTTCTCCAGGGGCTCTTTCCAACCCAGGGATCAAACCTGGGTCTCCCACATTGTAGGCAGATACACAGGGGGCAGTGATATAAAAGAAGATTAAAGAAAAAATGGGGGTATCAAGACGCTGAGATCACAGAGGCTGCGGGAGGTGAATGCCATTCCTCTCGAAGCAGGAAGCCACAGAAGCTATGCTGCTTTAGAATCAAAGGAAATGGAATTCTAGTTTGAGTTTAAAGCACATAAGCTCAGATAGGAGACCATGACGGCAAATGTCAAATAACAGCTACACAGAAAGCTCTTGAGGACAGAGAACAGTGGGCTGGCTCTCTCTCCTGAGAAATTCCTTCACACTGCAATTTTAACAAACTTCTATCACTTTAGAGAACCATCAGGAAATGTACTGTTTTGAAGAAAATTGAACTCCGTGCTCAATCTCAGCAGCTTCCAAGAAGCTGTGAGATAAGGGTTCATCACAACCACCATAACTTGGGATTTCAAATTAAGGACAAAAAAAGATGGACTTCCAATGCCGTGGGTCCCAGGACCTCGGTACGTCTCGGTAGGAGAACCTCTGTCCTGATGCTACAGCCCTGGGGGATGACGTGGCCATGGGAAGGCTGTCCTTGCACGTGTCAGACACACTCGAGCCAAACAGGCTGCTGGTGTGCAGCAACTGTAGTCACAGATGTGGGAACGAGGGCTCCTTCAAGCACCTAAACTCCAACTGGAGAAAGTACTGGAGGTTCACAGGACTCTAGCTCCAGGACACCCCGACTAACGAGCTTCGGTAACATCACCTCGTTCTTTAGCGCCACACGCCCAGGAATCGGCAGGATCCTAGCTCTGCCTGAAGACACAGGGCTTCCTCCCACCTGAGATCCAAGGTGTCATGATAAAACATTGCCATCACCTTGGGTATTTTTCCATCCGTCGGAAGAGACTATTTCACAATTTCTGTGAAGAGCGTACCATACTGATGTCTGAGAACAAAGTCACTCTGTAGAAAAACCCAGCTTTTTATCTTGCTCTGATGTGAACACTGCACAGGGAAGTCCATGTCTGTGCTTTATGCATTTGTGAGATGTAGGCTTGCTCTTCTAGGGTTTCCTTGGTGGCTGAGACAGTAAAGAATCTGCCTGCAATGCAGGAGACCCACGTTTGATCCCTGGGTCGGGAAGATCCCCCGGGCATGGAAACCCACTCCAGCATTCTTGCCTGGAGAATCCCATGGACAGAGGAGCCTGGTGGGCTACAGTTTATAGGGTTGGAAAAGAGTCAGACATGACTGAGTGACTAAGCACACAGCCTTACTCTTCTACCTCCAAACAAAGCACAGGGAGAAATGAATACTAAGGAGCATAAATAATAACGATTAGGAAGGCACCCTCCATTAACTTCACGGCCCTGAAATCCAGCTCTGAAGGGCCTCTGCACACGGAGGGCCCGGGAGCTCACAGAGGAGCAGACGCTTCAGCAACATGGGACCAGGTCTCCTCTGTGCAGAAGTGTATCAGAGTTCAGTGTAAGATTAAAGCTGTGGGGTCCCCCGGGGCAGGGCAGGAGAGAGCCCACAAGATCAGGGACTGAGGCCAGTCAGCCCGGCAACTGAAGGGCTAAGTGCAAACGGTTCACCTCAACATCTTCAGGAGGTGGGATTTCCTTAATGAAGATATTATACAATCTTCGGGCTTCTCTGATAGCTCAGTTGGTAAAGAATCCGCCTGAAATGCAAGAGACCCTGGTTCAATTCCTGGGCTGGGAAGGTCCGCTGGAGAAGGGATAGGCTACCGGCTACCCATTCCGGTATTCTTGGGCTTCCCTTGTGGCTCAGCTTGTAAAGAATCCGCCTGCAATGTGGAAGACCTGGGTTTGACACCTGGGTTGGGAAGATCCCCTGGAGAAGGGAAAGGCTACCCACTCCAGTGGGATTTTCTTAATGAAGATACTATACAATCTTCACTGACAGCCTAACTTTTATCTTCATAGTTACAGAGTCACAGACTGCATTCTGTATATTAAAAAAGGGAAAAAACGAAGACAGGATTCGAACTCCCCTTGGAAGAAAGAAAGGGTGGAATAACTAAGAAAAGAAACCAAAAAGCAAACATTTTTAAAACCCTGCCTTAATTTCTCCAAAGGAAACAGGGATGGGCAGTTTGGAGGAGCTGGACAGTAGGGACAGTACAGATTCATTTTTATTTCTAAAAATTCCTTTTTTCCCATGATAGGTATTTTATAGAAGTGATGTCTAAAAACTGAATCCTTAAAAATTGAATTGAAATGTGCAGACATGAAGCTTCTGTTATTTAAGGAAATCCTATCTGTGAAACAATTATTTTCTTCCTAGAAAAAAAGAAAAGAAACAAAAAGTCTCTGAGGGGTTCTCAAAGTGAAGAGTACATCAGCTGATGCCCTGAGTTCCGGTTGCAGGAGGTGAGGGGAGGGGCTGAGGCACCCTGAGAATCCTGCTGGGTCAGCTCTGACACTCTGGATGCGTGTGCTTGGCTTGCGGCATGGTTGTGTTCAGGGCCTTCCCAGGGGGCTCAGCGGTAAAGAATCTGTCTGCGATGTAGGAGGCATGGTTCAATCCCTGAGTAGGGACAATCCCCTGGAAAAGCAAACGGCAACCCACTCGTGTATTCTTGCCTGGAAAATCCCATGGACAGAGGAGCCTGGGGGGCTACAGTCCACAGGGTCACAAAAAAGTAGGACACGATTTAGCAACTAAACAACAACAATGGTTGCGTTGGCAGCTCCCCCGGCGAAGCTCATCTGTGTTGGTGGAGTGTCAGAGCTGTTATCTCCTTGTGGTTGGTCTTCCTGAAGGAGGAGGTGGCACAGTTGGTGGAATGAGCTTGGGTTTTCCAGGAACATGACTTACGGCTGAACTGAATCCTGCCGCTCAAGTTGGTAGCCCCATGGCCATAAAAATCACTGGTTCCTTTCAGTTAAAACAAAGATAATACATTCGACTGTCTCAAGATCATACTAAATAATGAATATATGAAGATCATTCATTCTGCCTTGTTCCAGAGAGTATGTACTGCAAGCATACATCAAGCACGATGAAAAAAACAATGTAAAATCAAACAAAATTAAAAAGAAAACAAAAAAGAATAAGGAAATAAAATAGCAGAAACATGGATAAGACAAAACATGTACGACAGAAAGTGACAGATACTGCTGGGCTTTCAGAGCAGACTTTCTGTAGACGCAGCCTCACTCTAACGTCCCCCGTACGGAGCCCCATTCACACGGACGGGTGCAGTCCAGGTCTCCGGCCCGTCCTAACTCTAGCCTCTACCTTCCAGGTGGCAATCACTGACCTATGAGACTTCCTAAAGAGCCGCTGGACTTCCTGAAAAGCAGTTCCTCCAGGTTGTCAGTTAGACAAGGACTCATTTGAGACAGAGGGTGACCGGGTATTTTCACTACAATGGAGCAGCCACATCCCCCTCCAGGCAGAGACCACGCCCTCACAGCTGCTGGGCTGTGGACTCCCCTGGTTGCGGGCTGGAGCTGTCCTCAGAGAAAGCTTTGGATTTCACTCTGGCAGAGACAAACGGGCAAGTCAGACCCCAAAGGGAATGAGCGCTGTGGGCGCGTGCCCAGCACAGGGAATGGGTTTTTAAAAAGCAGCAGCACAGGTGGTCTCTGCAGAGAGATCTCACTTGTGATCACTTGTAAGGCTCCATGGTTATTGCTTATCCCGTTACCAGGCTGAATGGAGGTGCCAATTTAGTCTTGGCATAAGCACCCCATCACAGATGGGATTTGGCTTCGGGGCACAGTCAAAGAGGGTCTCTGTGTGTGTGTACATACATGTGTGCATGTGCATATGTGTTCGGTGTCGCTGGGAGGCAGGGGGAGTTCAACCACATACAACTTCTTTCTGAGTGTACAGTTGCAGTCGGCCCATTAAATCAGTGAGTGAGGAAGGAAACTTGCAAAACCTCTTAGGTCTGCATTTGTAGACAATTAACTTAGGAAGCCTCTGTGCATGACAAGCAACAAACCAGACTTGGAATCGTGCTGTACAATAGAACAAGTGGATACGCTAGTTAGAGTGTAGTTATATCCATTTTACTTTACTTTAAAAGGGATTTGTGACAAGTCTAAACATTTTCCTAGCTATGCATTTAGTAAAACTTTTTCAGAAATTTGGAACTGCTTCTTAGAACAGTTTAAATTATATTCAAATAAATGAATAGGTCTATTTAAATAAAAAATGTTAAAGACCATTGTCTTTGCTGAAATACATAATTTGAGGAATTCAATAAAGAAGATGGCTTTAATAACCACCTGAGGAGTAATCATGAACAAAAAACCAAGAGAAAGGAATATTATTTTTTAATTTAATAAAAACCAAAGATTCTACTTTCTTAACAGAAAAATATTAAATGCCACATAAATACAGTAATCTGCCTGGAGGCAGTGTTTCAAACAGTAACATTCAAAATAACTGCAAATATCTCAAGCTAAGGGTTATCATTATTGTAAGCATCTCAGCATAATTCGAGCCATTCCCATGACCTCTAGAAGTCCCTCAGTGTTTATTCTTTACTTTTTCTACAAATTTCAGATGCATAATTCTCTCTATATTCTATCTATAGGTAGACACTTACGTTCATGTGGTAAATTCAAAATCTCTCATTCACCTGGGATAACACGTGGTGCACGTTACCAAAAGAACCTCATATTCTACCCTCGGGTTACGGTGAATCGTGGGAAATGAATCTCATACGCTTACCCCATGCACTTTATCATATCAGCAAATGAACAAATCAGTTCACTGGTTTGATTCTGACACAGAAACACACACACACACACACAAACCCCGCACACACATCCCTCGAAACAAAGTTCTAACAATTCTTCTGAGGAGTAAAATTGAGGGTGAAAATATGGAAACATAACTTGATATCGTCTTTCCACTGATATAGGATTGTGAGGACTAAAATCAATTGTCAAGAAGGAGCACTGTGATCTAATTGCAATTTACAGCTTTTTGGAGAATCTTCACAGGAAGAGCGCAGGCAAAGGCAGCCCCGACAGGAAACCTCACATTCCAGACGTTCCGGGGTGAAGGCTCAAGAGAATCCAGGAACAGCGGCCATCTGTCCAGTCATTCCCACAGAGAACGCAACCGCGCTCACCATTCCAGCAGAGGAATCGCTACACAAGCAGTCATTCTGCAGAAACTAGGCAGGCTGTTTACACACTCACATGGACACAGGCGTGAACAATTAGCTAGAGCTGCAGCAGTGAGCCTCCACGCCATGCACCCGCTGCTTCAAGCCAGCGTGACTCTGTGCATGGTACAAACGCCCAATTCCCAAACCAGACACCCTCCACCCCGACCAGGGCAGGCTCTGGGCACAGGGACAAGTCAGAGCCTTTGCTCTTGGCCGAGGGACTGTCACCGGGTCACTGAAAAGTGAAGTGAATTCGTCAGTAGCTCCATCGTGTCCGACTCTGTGACTCCATAGACTGTAGCCCGCCAGGCTCCTCTGTCCATGGGATTCTCCAGGCAAGAATTCTGGAGTGAGTTGCCATTCCCTTCTTCAGGGGATCTTCCTGACCCAAGGATCTGAACTGGGTCACCCACATAGCAGGCAGACTCTTTACCATCTGAGACATCAGGGGAGCCCTAAGTCACTGGATGCCTCAAAACCAATTTATAATCTGCAAAACAACAGCCTGCCTCTCTAGTAAGAGGGCTGTGACCACACCTGAGATGATTAACCTAAAAATCCTCAGTAAAGGAAACAAGAGCTGAGATGTGTTCAGTGCATTGCCCTCACGCCTATTATTTAACTAGGTCAATCTATGACAAGGTACCATTCTTTTCATTCTGTTTTATAGATGCGATCAATACAGTCCAATCGCTCAGTCGTGTCTGACTCTTTGCAACCCCATGGACTGCAGCATGCCAGGCCTCCCTGTCCATCATCAACTCCCAGAGCTTGCTCAAACTTATGTCCATTAAGTCGGTGATGCCATCCAACCATCTCATCCTCTGTAGTCCCCTTCTGTTCCTGCTTTCAGTCTTTCCCAGCATCAGGGTCTTTTCAAATGAGTCAGTTCTTCACATCAGGTGGCCAAAATATTGGAGCTTCAGCTTCACCATCAGTCCTTCCAATGAATATTCAGGACTGATCTCCTTTAGGATTGACTGGTTGGATCTCCTTGCAGTCCAAGGGACTCTCAAGAGTCTTCTCCAACATCACAGTTCAAAAGCATCAATTCTTCAGTGCTCAGTTTTCTTTATAGTCCAACTCTCACATCTATACATGACCACTGGAAAAACCACTGCCTTGACTAGATGGACCTTTGTTGGCATAGATGAGATAACTGAGGCAAAAAGCAGTCACACCACTAACTGCTCACAGACAGTAAGCTGAGGCACTTCCCCACCTGAACCAGACACAGGAACACAGCCTACACAGACCCATCACCGGCCTCCCCAGGCTGCCGTCCCTCTAGTCCCTGCCCACATCTCCCACCCAGCCTGGCTGGCCTGGGCCGAGAGGTGCATTTACGACCGGATCAACCTACCTGTGACAGGCACTGACTGTACCTAACCACAAAAGGCTGGGTGCAATCTGTTTCGTCCCCAGAACTGAGCTGTATGGTGGATGGTGGTCACACACACACACACACACACACACAGGTTTTGGAAAATTACTCACATCTGCCCTGAGAAAGCAGATACTACATCCAGCCAATGGGCTTCCCTGGTGGCTCAGACAGTAAAGACTCTGCCTAAAATGAGGGAAACCTGGGCTGGACCCCTGGGTTGGGAGGATCCCTGGGAAGAGGGCACGGCAACCCACTCAGTAATTCTCTTGGGAGCACTGGCTGTGTGTCAGGCAACATCACAGGATCACAAAGATAAGGGCCTCGTTTTTAATGGTGTGTACAAGGCTCTGTCCCAGTGCCATCCAAACAGGAGGAAAAGAACAGCAAGGACCAGGCCACCTCCCCCACCCAGACCTGAGTGTGTGGTTCCTGGGGTGGGGGTGGGGGCAGGCGGGAGAGCCTCCCAGGTTTGCAGTAAAGCCCTTCCAGAGTTCCCACTGAATTCCCTGGACGGTATTTCCAATAAAGGCGGGATGCCAAAGCAGAAGGCAAAATCTGGCTTGAGTTTCCCTCCAGCCAAAAAATATTTTCTAAAAATGTGCCTCGTCTACCTCTTGGAAGTAAGAAAATGCTTTTTAGCAATTATTCTCCGTATTCCGATTTTCCCATCAGTTTTTATTCCAGATCCCATCTCCCCTCATCTCCATTCACTACTTGCTGTGAGTACATGCTGTCAATAACATCTCTTCTGAAAATGAGTCAGGATCTCTTCTTATGCTTTGAGAAAAGGTCCGACTCAAAATGGGTATCTAATCAGATTCTAAGATTATGCCTTTTGTGAAGTGCCTCAGAGTAAAGCCTCCTGCTTTCTGCCAAAAAAAAAGCAAGAAAGAAGGAAGGAAGGCAACAATTTTAACCTCTTCCATTTGGAAGTGATTCTAATATGCAGCACATCTACCCTTTCCTTATATTTCCACTTTACAATTCAGATTACTTTAAACACAGTAGTAGTCAAAAGTAAATGCAAAGAAATTTTAATAAGGAAGGAAGCAGAGAGAGGGAGGGCTCAGATATTTTTATATCAAAGAAAATCCATCATTAAAAGCAAAACAACGTAATTTTCGTATGCCTGCAGCATTGTGCTCATTCTGAAAGGACGGTTGTAATCCTCTCCCTCCGCTCAGGCCAGCTCACCTGCACTGTTGTTTGGAAAAGAACACTCACACCGCAGAGGCTGTGCTGTCGACGGAACTACACAGATCCAGGCAAGGAAAATGAAATGTTTACAAAGCGTATACTATGAAATCTGAAAGCTCGATCATTTAAATGTACACTAGTCAACGTGGTGAAAGTTAAGTTCATCATCCCAAGGTTAAGACCCCCACACTGGATAAGAAGCTATGTACTTGGCTGCCCACCTAGCACTCTAAAAGAGAGCCTGTGAACAACACCGGCAGATGAGCGCCTGAGGGGGAGCCAGGCCCTGAGAGCCTGTAGCACAGAGCTGCCACTCAGACACCGCGCAACAATGAGAGCCATTAAGGTTTATGCTCCCTGTCCCCCGCATTTTATAAAATGCCCTGGGGACACATCACACTTGCACTGAATTTTACAGGTTACAGAGAGCGTTCACATTCACTGTCTCATCCTTATCCTGACCATAAAGGGAGAGAGGGGGGGACGGGCAGAGAGTGAGACGGCCACCGTGTTACAAAGCGCTCAGTGACGCAGTGGCGTGTCCAGGCGCCGTGACCAACAGGTCGGAGGCGCCAGCATTCACACTGCCCCGCATCCAAACCCTGCTCGTCAGATCCAAGGCGTAACATTCTCTCCATTACCCTCTGATACCTATATTTTATCACCTTGCTGCTATTATGACTTTTCCTTCATTACTTTAATTTGTACAGCTGAAAATTCAGAAGCTAATCTGATTTTGATAGGAAGTCATATCTATGATAATTCTCAACTGCAATTGATAAAGGATAAAAATTGAAGGCAGACATAAAAAAATAACCTATGTAACATCAAATGCAGCAAAGGCCTTTAAATTGCACGCATGTCACTCTTTTCCATTAGGATGTAAGAAATGCAGACAATGTGGAATTTTTAGATGTCGAAAATGCTTTTAAACTGCTAAAAGGTTTTCAAATTGTAACAGTTCTGATGGCTTTTAACAATTATCTTTTAAATCTTTCAAAAGTCGCATGCCTTTCTGTTTCTGTATTATTTTAGATGTAATATTAAGATTTTACACCACTTTCCAGTCTCTGACCACAATACATCATTTACTCAGTAACCACATATTAAACAAGTACAACTATACTATTCTTGATCTGTAAAGGTTTCAAAGTAAAAATTTCACATTGTTCTATCAACAGATTGTATTGTGAAATTTACACAAGCCTACTCATGTGACTCCAAAACAGCAAGAGAAGCAGTTAAGTTACTTTAGCACAAAGAAAAGCTAAAGAACATGAAAACCTAAGGAGCATTTCCATGTAAGAACCTACAAGTCACTAGGAACTATCAGTCACTGCTGGGGTGCTTGTCCGCTTCCTCTCCCCCCAACCTTCCTGTTACAAGCACTGAAAACATGCCAGACGCTCATCTGCAGATCAGATGTATAAAATAAAGTTTTGGTAAACCATGCGATGTTGTTGATGTAACAAATTTAGATCAAACCTGGATTGTGTAAATAATAGTCTACACATTTTGAACAAAACGTACTTACTAGAAATAGTTTATAAGTTTGGCAGAGAGTAATATAATTCACCTGGTAAATACAACTTTATTGATCCTTGCTTTGCCCAGCACCTTATCGGGAAAGACAGAAAATGCACACACGGAGTCACTATCACTCACCCTGGTCACCACCCCAGGAACCACTCTCCCTGTGGTCAGGAGTGAAGTCACCACCGCAGGGGGTGTGCTCCACCCACATGCAGGCCCACAGTTCCCATAATCAAGGCTAGTGACCTCCCACAGATGTGTGTCCGCCTCTCCTGAGAGGCGACAGAAGCAGCAAGCTGCCTAGGGCGGGAAGGGAGGACAGGCAAGCCTTTGAGGCTGATGCCCACGGATCTGCAGAGGGAAAAAGGGGGGCGGAGGGAACAACCTTAAAAGTTGCAACAAGGACTCCCTAGGGGTCCAGTAGGTAAGACTCCGTGATCCCAATGCAGCGGGCCCCGGTCCGGTCCCTGGTCCAGGCACTAAATCCCAAATGCCGCAGCTAGAAGGCCCTGCAGGATGCAACGAAGACAGAAGACTCCACGTGCTGCAACTAAGACCCAGCACAGCCAAACAGAGAAGTATTTTCTAAAAAATATATCTACCAACAGAATGTTTGCACTTCTCTATAGAAAACGGCTTCAAGAAAGAGAAATAAGAATGCACAGCTGTCTGAGGTTATTCATTAGAGCAGTCTATTGAACCATAAACCTTAAAAATTCTTTAAGGCATTTCTATTTTACAAAAGAATAATAATTGATGCTTGTAAGGATAAAAGGGAGAATAATTAGATTCACAATACACATCTAATAGGATACGAATGGCATCACACATTTTTGGAAGATTTCTATGTAAAATAACTTAATAAAAGCAGATGCTTTACACAGACTTGTGGACACAGCTGGGGAAGGGGAGGATGGGACGAATTGAGAGAAGAGCATGGAAACACATACATTACCATGAGTAAAACAGATAGCCCGCGGGAATTGGCTGTATGATCAAGTCTAAGTGTTAGTCACTCAGTCGTGTCCGACTCTTCGATCCCATGAACTGGTTTCTCCGTACGTGCACTTTTCCAGGCAAGAATACTGGAGTGGGCTGCCCTTCCCTTCTCTAGGGTAGCCTCCTGACCCAGGAGTCGAACCTGGGTCTCCTGCATTGCAGGCAGACTCTGAGCCACTAGGGAAGCCCACTGTATGAGGCAGGAAGCTAAAACCTGGTGCTCTAGGACAACCTAGAGGGGCGCAGTGGGGCAAGGCGGGGGGAAGAGGTGGGAGGGAGGTTCAAGAGGGCGGGAACATATGTTCACCTATGGCTGATCCGTGTTGATGTATGGCAGAAACCAACACCATATTGTAAAGGAATTATCCCCCAACTAAAAATAAATAATTTTTAAAAAACAACATATATTTTAAAAAGTAGATGCTTTAAAAATTACACTTCAGTAATCTGGGAAAGGTTTCCCTCCAGACAGTCTGGACCACAGGGGCAAAGGCGGTCCAGCCCAGGGCGACGCGGCAGGAGGCCACCTCGCAGGCGCCTCTGGACCGCAGCGGCCTGGACTGAGGCTCGAGGCGTCCACAGCCCTGGGCCCAGGCCTGCACCCCGGGGCTCTCGTTGCTTACAGTCTGTCCTCTCCGCACGGTTTTTAAGAACCACAGGAGCAAACTTCCAGTTACAAAGTCAGTCACTGGGATGAAAGGTACAGCATAGGAAATACAGTCACTAACACTGTAGTAACTTTGTGTGACAGGTGGTAACTGGACTTACTGAGCTGATCATTTCATAATGCATAAAAATACTGAATCACTGTTATACACCTGAAACTCAAGTAACACTGTAAGTCAATTATCCTTCAATAAAAAGGAACCATGGGAAATCATGAATATAAATAAATTTACAGACTGAAAACCTTTCCAGGTCTGCAAGGTGCTGCCATTCAGGTTACTGTCCCGGTCACTGGGTGTCTCCGCCGGCCCCCACGGCAGCACCAGCGGCGTGTGCCTCGGGGACGTCAAGCCCATGTGAAGGGCGTACCCGCGCCGGAATCTGGTTTCTTCCATCATCCATCAGGGAGGTGCTTGCCTGTGATCAATCGGTCCGCCTTGCGGGGAGGGCAGCGTATCTCTTGGACCCTGACGAGGCACCAGATCCCACACGCACGCCTGGGAGAGAAGCACCCCTTCCCAGGCCTCTGCTCCTCCAACAGAACACCTCCCGTCCACCCAGCCCTCCCCTCGCTCCTCTTTAGAGCATCCACACCCACCGATCAGCCAGCCTCCTCCTCCTCCCTGTCTCTTCCTCAAGGGGACGAGTGCCCAGCCTAGCTCCACCCCTGGGCACACGGGTCCAGCTGGCTGGCTGAGGTCTGCCTGGACTGCTGGACACAGGCCTCAGAGCTGTGGACACTCCCAGCTTTGTTCACCTCTGTACCAACGCCACGAAGCCCTCAAAAAAACACTCACTGGATCAAAGTGCATACGCATGAAATTTGAAATAATCAAACAGGGACTTCCCTGATGATCCAGTGGTTAAAAACCCACCCGCCAATGCGTGGGTTCAATCGCTGGTTTAGGAAGATCCCACAAACCTGAGAGCTACTAAGCCCTGGCACCACAAGTGCGGAGCTCCTGAGCCCGAGAGCCCGAACTCTGCAGCAGGAGAAGCCACCGCAGAGAGAAGCCCACGTGCAGCAAGGGAGAGACCCAGCACAGCCAAAAAAAAATAACTGATCAATTTTTAAAAATTAAATAAACATAATCCACCACAGAGATACCCAGGGGGCGTGCTCTGCTACACAAAGAGCTGTGTGCATGCTAAGTCCCTACGGTCGTGTTCAACTCTGTGACCGGAGCACGCCAGGCTCCTCTGTCCATGGGAGTCTCCAGGCAAGAATACCGGAGTGGGTGGCCATGCCCTCCTCCAGGGGATCTTCCTGACCCAGGGGTCGAACTCGGGTCTCCTGCATTGCAGGCGGCTTCTTTACCATCTGAGCCATTGTGGAAGCCGACACAAGGAGGCGTGTGCAGTCCCAGTGCCCGCGGTCTGATGTCAGGAGGGGAGAGACCTGGTGCACAGCAGGAAGGCAATCGCGGGTCCTCTCTGGCCTCGTGGAAGACGCCGGCCAGCCAAACCGCGGGCGCAGTCCCCGTCGGTAACCTCGACCTCCTTGGCTGTCCCCCACTCGCAGGGCTTTCAGTTCTTGGGTGGGGGACCCCGCGGCCCGGGTGGGTAGTGACCGCCTTTCACACCCGCTCCCTCTTCCGCGGCATACTTTCACTTCCGGAAGAAAGGGAACCCTCTCTCACGTTCTTAGGTTGGCATAGAAGAATTTCTGTCACAAGTTTAAATAGATGTACGTTTCCACATGTTTTTTACAGCAAATACGTCTTACGCGTATTTCCGTCAAAACCTTAGCACCGAGGCATCGTTCATTCAGACTATGGAGTCTGTCCTGTGAGGTGCCTGACTGGAAAGCCAGTCTTCCACAGCCTTGGACGACTAAGTCAGGCCCGGTTCCTGTTTGAAAAGGTTACTTTAAAAGGCAGACATATCCAAAGCTGCGCCTCACTTCCGGGAGAGAATCTGAAGACGGAGGAAGGACAGGGGCAGGGGCAGCCGCGAGCTTGAGAAGCAGAGGCTCGGCGTCCGCAGCAGCTCCGCGGGCCTCGCCCCCGACCCTCCGTCAGAGCAGGGTCTCCTCAGCGGGGTCGGAGTCGGCCCTCCCTCGCCCCAGACCCTCCGTGGGAGCAGGGTCTCCTCAGTGGGGTCTCAGTCTGCGCCTCCGCGGGCCTCGCCCCTCCCCACCGGACCCTCCATCGTCGGAGCAGGGTCTCCTCAGGGGGTCGGAGTCGGCCCTCCCTCACCCCGGACCCTCCGTGGGAGCAGGGTCTCCTCAGGGGGTCTGAGTCTACCCTCCGCGGGCCTCGCCCCGGACCCTCCGTGGGAGCAGGGTCTCCTCAGCGGGGTCGGAGTCGGCCCTCCCTCACCCCGGACCCTCCGTGGGAGCAGGGTCTCCTCAGGGGGTCTGAGTCTACCCTCCGCGGGCCTCGCCCCTCCCCACCGGACCCTCCATGGGAGCAGGGTCTCCTCAGGGGGTCCGAGTCGGCACCGTGTCTACACTCCGGGCCAGCAAGGCGCTGAGACTGCGCAGGAGCCGGGGTGAGCCCTTCTGCTGCTATGGGGAGTAGCACAGTCCTGAAAGGGATGCAGACTCATTTCTTCCAGAGTCTGTGTGAACAGTGAGAACACAGAAGTTGATTTCTTTAAATCCATTTCTTAACATCTTTGCCAAGCCCCCTTCTTGAAAAGGGGCTTACCAGGAGGCACTGGTGGTAAAGAACCCGCCTGCCACCGCAAGAGACCTAAGAGCGTGGACTCGATCCCTGGGTCAGGAAGATCTCCTGGAGGAAGGCATGGCTACCCACTCCAGTGTTCTTGGAAAATCCCATGGACAGAGCAGCCTGGTGGGCTATAGCCCACAGGGCTGCAAAGGGTTGGACAGGACCGAACCGACTGAGCAGGCAAGTATGTACGCCTCTTGAAAGTGGGAACACCAGTTTGAAGACACTGGATAAGGAATTTCCGCCATTTCAAGGCTTTTAGGGCTTCGCTGATAGCTCAGTTGGTAAAGAATCTGCCTGCAAGGCAAGAGACCCCAGTTAGATTCCTGGGTCCGGAAGATCCTCTGGAGAAGGAATAGGTTACCCACTTCAGTATTCTTGGGCTTCCTTTGTGAGTCAGCTGGTAAAGAATCAGCCTGCAATGAAGGAGACCTGGGTTCCATCCCTGGGTTGGGAAGATCCCCTGGAGAAGGGAAAGGCTGCCCACTCCAGTATTCTGGCCTGGAGAATGTATAGTCCATGGGGTCGCAGAGAGTCAGACAGGACTGAGCGGCTTTCACTTTCACCATTTCAAGAGAGCCCTGGGGTCCACCCGTCATCTCCGCTGAGTGGGGGCATCTCCCTCCCTTCACCCTGGGCACCACATGGAGGAAGACAGGCCCAGCAATTTCACTCGGGCTTCTTTAATGTAGCCATTCCATTATTCATGCATTACTATTACACATGCATTGTAATAATGACACATGATCATATCTAATGTATATGTCACTATGCATTACGTACTCAGCATACATTCAGTATGCAAACCGTGCTAAAATGTTCCTAATATATCTAAATAATAAGTCCAGGCTGCATTACTCAAATCTTCCCCAGGATCAGTGATCAATGTATTAAGAAAGAAAGATATGCACATATGTATATGATAACAGGGATTCCTTGACAAACTGGCCATTCTGGGCACTAAGTCACTGACCTCTGTGTGCATCAACCTGGTTACCCACAGAAAAGGGTATGGCAATAACGTCTTTCCAGGCAAATTCAACTGTACAAAAAAAATGCAAAGCACTCTGCCAAGAGAAATAACACATGCATCATATGGTTCCCAGAGATAAGTGCGTATTTATACATGTGTCTGCTGATTTCTGTCTTCTTCTCTGCGAAGTGATTTAGGACTACAAGACGTTTAAAGGAAAAAAAAAAAAATCATCGATACCAATTCTACATGGAGCACCAAAACAGCTCTTGTTTTATGAAACCGCTGCCCTTTCGACTCCCCACAGAAGCTGAATTACTGGAGCAGGCGCCCTGCCTTAAACAAACTGGGCCACTGGAGCAGGGAGCCAGCCAGCCACACTGCGGGGTGGGCGTCCGCATGCCCAAACAAGGAACATGACCTCAGATACTCTTTCCATTGAAAGAGGGCTTAGTGCTTTCCAAACGCCTGAAGCAAGGCATTTGTGTTCATCAAAATAATATATTCTTCTAACATGAGGGGTCAGCAAACTCCAGCCCATGCCAGGTTTTGTAAATAAGGTCATTCATCCCTGCTCTGCCCATGTCTTCCCGCTACGGCAGCAGAGCTGAGACGGGATGACAGAACCTGTGTCCCACCAAGTCTAAAACAGGAACTATCAAGCCCTTCACAGAAACAGTCCACCCTGTTCTCAGACAACAAATTCATATCGATGCTTTCATATAGTTTTAGCATTTACTTTGAAATAGTCTGTTTCTCAGTAGTCTTAGGTAACCACTGTATTGATTGAATCGATTATTTACACGATCTTCTGATTTGCAAACATCCGACAGGAAAACTATCTTCTGTTGTTGTTCTGTCACTAAGTCGTGTCTCACTTTATGGGACCCCATGGACTGCAGTGTACCAGGCTCTTCCCAGAGTTTGCTCAGATTCCTATCCACTGAGTCAGTGATGCTGTCGAACCATCTCATCCTCTGTCGCCCACTTCTCCTTTCGCCTTCAATCTTTCCCAGCATCAGGGTCTTTTCCAGTGAGTTGGCTCTTCCCATCAGGTAGCCAAAGTATAGGAGCTTCAGCTTCAGCATCAGCCCTTCCAATGAATATTCAAGGTTGATTTCCTCTGGAATTGACTTGCTAACCTAAATTCCATCTGTGCCAAATGTATAAATAAAGCTACATTCCCTCTGCAGTTTTAATATATTATCCAGAAGAATCACTTGTGAAAGCTGAGGACGAGGAACAGCAACATGAAACTTCTGGTTTCTGGCCCAGCAATGGGGGCCTGTTCCTAGCAAGGTGAGACCCCCCCCTCCAGACCCAGGGTGGTCTGCATCCTATGTGGGTGCACACCCTGAGCCCGGAAGGAGAGACAAGGCCCTCCGGGAAGTGCAGGAGTGTCTGGAAGTGCAGGGTGAGCACCAAGGAGGATCATCCCCAGTGGGGAGGTGGGTGACCACTGCTGGCTGGCTCCCACCCCGAGCCTTGAGGGGGAGGGGGCAACCCTTGTGGAGAGAGGTCCCTCTGCTCCAGGGGGGTGGGGGCCAGCAGAGCATGAAAGTGAAAGTTGCTCAGTCGTGTCTGACTCTTTGTGACCCCATGGACTGTACAGTTCATGGAATTCTCCAGGCCAGAATACTGGAGTGGGTAGCCTTTCCCTTCTCCAGGGGATCTTTCCAAACCAGGGATTGAACCCAGGTATCCCACATTGCACGTGGATTCTTTACCAGCTGAGCCACTAGGGAAGCCCAAGAATACTGGAGTGGGTAGCCTATCCCTTCTCCAGCAGATCTTCTCGACCCAGGAATCAAACCAGGGTCTCCTGCATTGCAGGTGGACTCTTTACCAACTGAGCTATGAGGCCTGGAATCACCTCCCAAATCAACTACCTCTGTTTTCAGGGAAGGTCGAACTAAAAAACTAGAGTTCCTTGAAATCTTTCCTCAAGGGAAACTGAGTATTAAGAGAACCACTGGAGCCAGAGGTGTGAGCCCCGGGTGACTTCACAGACACGCATCCACACTCAGCTCCAGGGGACCTGCAGGAGCGCTCAGATGAGACGTCCCCCCAACCTCTCACAAGCTTCAGCCGGGCACTTGACGCCACCGGGAGCAGCTACTAGGCCACCCGCAGATGGTTCACAGACTCCTGGGCTTGAGGACGGGCTCCTCACACAAAAGAAGAGAGCAGGACAAACAAGGCAACGACACCCAGCAGGCGACGCACACAGCAGGTCAGCCCCCGACACCGGAGCCAGGAAGACGGGCCACCCGCGCCGCCAGCACCAGCTCTGCAGCGGGAGGGCCCGCGACTTCCCCAGCCACGCTCCATTATAGAACCCTCCGGGAAGCCAGAGATCCTTCTAAAAATCAGAGGCAGTATTTTAAGGATTTCTGAAGACTTGTGTATTTTCTTTGAGTATGGTTTTTCCAGTAGTCGTGTATGGATGTGAGAGCTGGACCATAAAGAAAGCTGAGTGCCGAAGAATTGATGCTGTTGAACTGTGGTGTTGGAGAAGACTCTTGAGAGTCCCTTGGACTGCAAGGAGGTCCAACCAGTCCATCCTAAAGGAGATCAGTCCTGAATATTCATTGGAAGGACTAATGCTGAAGCTGAAGCTCGAATACTCTGGCCACCTGATGCGAAGAACTGACTCATTTGAAAAGACCCTGATGCTGGGAAAGATTGGGGGCAGGAGCAGAAGGGGACAACAGAGGATGAGATGGTTGGATGGCATCACCGACTCAATAGACATGAGTTTGAGTAAACTCCGGGAGTTGGTGATGGACAGGGAGGCCTGGCGAGCTGCAGTCCCTGGGGTCGCAAAGAGTCAGACACAACTGAGCAACTGAACTGAACTGAACTTTAATATTAAAAAAAAAAAATCAGCTGAGCCTCTCATGCGTAACATAAAATCAGAATGAAAACTTCACAGATCTAAAGTTGTTACAGTTCAACAAAGTCCAAAGTGCTCTGACTCAGATCTGTTATTTCTTCTTTGGGGAAGCGAGCATATACTGAGCACCTGTTTCACAGGTGAGCAGAGCTTAGCTCAGAAATCAGGCAGAGCTGAGGCATGAACCCACATCTTGTGCCAAAACACCTTTCCAGGGCACCAGTTGCTCTTGGGAAGCCTTCATTCGCTGCACACTTCATGAGTGATTCCTGCTGAAGACTCTGCGGGTGATCTGAGGTCCAGAGAGAGCCCATCTCGACCCCACAGTTAAGGAAAGACAGATGAACAGTGAGCAGTTTGGCATCAGGACAGACTAACCACCCAGCTCAGGTCTCCGTACAAAGAGCAGAGGGGCGGGCAGGAAGTGCTTGCTAAGGCTGAAGGGATGAATGAAAGCCCTGGAGCTGCTTTTGATTTTTGTGAACTATTCTCCACTGGAAGTGAGTGACAGTTGCTCAGTCTTGTCCGACTCTTTGTGAGCCTATGGACTGCAGCCCACCAGGATCCTCTGTCCATGGGATTCCCCAGGCAAGAATCCCAGAGTGGGGTGCTATTCCCTTCTCCAGGGGATCTTCCCAACCCAAGGATCGAACCCATGTCTCCGGCATTGCAGGCGAATTCTTTACTGTCTGAGCCACAAGAAAGCCCCACACTACTGAAAAAAGGAAGCAATTCAGTATTTTTTTAAAAAATACACATGTCCACTATACAGTATGAGAGAATTCCAAAAGATCATAACAGATAAAAGCGCAATTCTTCAAATTATTTGTCAAGTTTTTAATGAAAATAATATGTCATTGATAGTTTTGTTTCAGATAAATGCAAACCAGATACAGAGTGTTATTTTTTTTTTAATGGTTTAAAGTGTAGCCTCGAAATTCACCCTTAAGGAGGTTAACTGTTCATGGGTACATTCTCACCTCTCTCCAAGTGAGAGTTCATTAAATCACAAAAGAGAAGTGTAACACACATATATAGGACTCAGACCATTCACAGAGCTAATTCAAAATGTAGACCAACAATCTACAAAATTTTGACGTGACTAAAGAGCCAGCTGCAAAGAAAATATCATACCTAGGAACCAAATCTAACCCATGCTGCCCTCTGGATGGAGCCCAGAGGGAAGTGATGCCCCGGGTCTGCGCCCGGCCCCCCTGAGGACACCCGGCACCCAGCACAGCCAGCTGCAGAGCTTCCCCACTGGACCCGAGAGCGGGAAGGCCCCGAGGAAACCAGAAACGTCCCTCCTGAGTCAGGCCAAGTGCAGGCGAACAGTTCAGAGACACAAGAAAATAGAGGTCGAAGGCCTTGGAAGCGCGGAGGCCCCCAAATGGGGGACATGACAGCCATTCAAACAATAGATCCCCTAAATGGAAGAATGCTGGTGATCGTCACTTTTTTTTTCTTCAGTTCTTTTCTCTTTGCAAAAATCCTTCCCTTTTATTTTCAACACGTTTTCCTTTAATTCCTTGCCAAGAAAGTGGAATTACTCTAAGGCTCCAGCCATTTCCTGCTATCAGTGTTTCTAGAAGCTACGCTTCCTGTAACTACAAAGAAAACACCTTCTGTGCCCAGTGGATGCGCCGGGCAGCCTTTCCCTTGCGTCCCTCTGCCCCTGACCGCCTCCTGCCCGCCATCATCTCCTGCCTCCCAGTGCCCTCGTGGGGCTGCCCTGCCTCCCTCCCGGGAAAGACGGTCCCTCAGGGCTCCTCAGGGCCCAGGGATTCGTGGACGCAACATGCTCCGGCACTTCCTCTGTTCAAGGCATCGCTGCCAACACTGGACACACATCATTTCATCTCACCTTCGCTCCAACGTGGTCTTGTCTAACCCCACAAGCACCACCTTAGGCCGATTCCTGGGCATCTGCTTAACAGATGAGGGACACAGACTCACTTCCAGGGACTCGGACTACCTGCTTTTCCTTCCTGAGAAGTCACCAGCCCCAAAGCACTACGGAACACTGGCCAGGGTCGGCAGTGTATCAACAGAGAAAGAAAAGACGAACAAGAGTATGAACTGTTTGTATCTCTCTCCACACACACACCCCCACCCCTCCCCAGGGGTCTCTGTTCACGTCTCATCATCACATTTGCAAAAAGATCAGGTCATCCCACCTGAAACCTGGTACCCAAAAACTTGCTGTCTTAATAGTCTGGGGTACTTTTCACCAGACTGCAACCCACAAGAAGTCATAATAATTTTGAATTTCAAGAATCTGGCCAGGATAATTTCAAAAAGTGTACCAATACGAAACAAAAAGAATTGAAAATAACTTAGGAAAAAAAAGTGACAGATTTCCTAATGATGGCCCATTTGACAAAAGAAAAAAAAAAAAATAGAACGGTTACAATGCACAGAAGGCGCCAGAACCCCCAGCTATGACAGGCTCTCAGGAGAAATGCAATTCAACGAGAGCAGTAACATTAATAAAGAATAACCTTTAACACGAAGGCATTCCCAGTGACTCGGAAAGCCTTGACAGCATCTGCGGTGCTCAACACAGTGAAAGGAGGGATTCCAACCCCCTCCCCCGGATCCACACGTCCCATCCAGGGAAAGAGAAGAGGGAGCATCAGGGGTGTCCCTGAAACCCTGGCTACTATGGGGAAGTCGTGCCTTCAAGCAAGAGGCCCAAGTATGTGCAAGCTGACAACGTCTCGTCCCCAAGGCTAGGGTGTGTAACAAGGATTAACTGAAGATCCCAGAAGCAAGGACACACGGGTCAAAGAAATCGGTGAAGGTAGTGACAGGCTGATGCCTAAGGTTAGGAAAGGGTCTGCACAAAATCCAGTAACTAGGAAGGAAGCAGCAGCTAAAATAAAACCAATGGGTGGACTAGGAGGAAATAATATTAAGTGATAAGACAAAGAAAAACGTCAATGGTATAAGCAGAACACAGGAAAAATCAGCAGGGGTGAAGTTCAAACTAAGGGGATAGGAAAGAAACCCACTCAGACACTCAGAGCAACAGGGAAGAGCAACTGTAAACCTAAAATAAAGTCAGAGAAGAGACCAGAAATGTGAGGATCTAAAGAATTCGGTTCCACCACAAAAGCACAGCCAGAAGGCGGGCACTGTCCTTAGTGGACAGTGAGGTCTCTGAGGTCAGGGCAGGTTTCCACCGGGTCTGCCCAGACGGTGCCCACAGCGGCCGAGAAGGATGAATGGATGCATGAGCTCACACCTTCCCGGCTTGAAAGGAAAAACCCCGATCACTGCCACGAGGGAATAAATTACAAGCCACCACCGTCTCCTGCCGAGGGGCATTATTCAGTCGCAAGACCACTCAAGGTTACATTTGCACTCCCTTAAGAAGCTCTAAAATGCAAAGCCCACATTTTCACAGGGAAGACACTCAGTTTCTTGCCAAAATGTAGTGATTTCCACCAGATGAAGCTGGCTGGGCAGCTCTCCAACAGTGTAAACAATAGTTCATCTCTCAAATGTGAAACCATAGACTCTATCGGAGTCAGAAAGTACATTAAAATAGAAGTGGCTTTGTTTCCATTTTCAAATCTGCGCATGACGTAGAAAGGAGCTGATAAGTATGAGAGGTAATTGATGCATGAGATTTTTTTTTTTAATATGCATAGTTTGACATTTCGAGATCTTGTGTAGGAGAAGTAAGTGGGAGGCTAGAGGAAGGCAGAATCAAGTGAACAAACTTCAGGGGCTGAAAAATCAACTATGATCTCAACAGGAGGACAATGAAAAAGAAAAGATTACATCAACCACAAACTAGGGCAACTACACTTTGGCCATCTGAAGCGAAGAGCCGACTCATTGGAAAAGACCCTGATGCTGGGAAAGACTGAGGGCAGGAGGAGAAGGGGACTACAGAGGATGAGATGGTTGAATGGCATCGCTGACTCAACGGATGTGAGTTTGAGCAAGCTCTGGGAGATGCTGATGGACAGGGAAGCCTGGCGTGCTGCAGTCCATGGGGTCGCAAAGAGTCGGATGCGACTGAGCGACTGAACGACAACAGTTAGTTAAATGGCATTTCGGTAAAATCTTACTTCCTTTTCAATTTAATTTTGAATAGGTAATAAATTATTCAAAAATCAAAAAAAAAAACATAAAAAGCTATGGAGTGAAGTCTCCCTACATCTCCTGCTGCCCCTGCCCCCGGGTATCCACTGCTCCCACGGAACTGCCAACAAAGCACTGGGCGCGCTTTCTGAGTTTCCGCCATGTTTCTTCATGCAACACAGATGCACACAGGCATACGCTTTCACTGTCTTTTCCAACACAAAAGTGTGGGTGTGTGCACGGCTTTACACTTTGCTTTCTCCACATGACGATGTATATGAAGAGCTTTAGTGCATTCATTTCACTGCTACAGATTTTCTTTAGCCTGGTCCCTACAGGCCAACTTCCGGTGGTTTCTTCGACTGTTCTCTTCAACCAGCGCTGCAATCAGTTAACACTGGGCTTCTCAGGTGGCACTAGTGGTAAAGAACCCGCCTGCCAATGCCAGAGACGCAGGAGATGCGGGTTCAATCCCTGGGTCAGGAAGATAGATCCACTGGAGGAGAGCAGGACAACCCACTCCAGGATTCCTGCCTGGAGAATCCCCATGGACAGAGGAGCCCAGTGGGCTACATTCCACAGGGTCGCAAAGAGTTAGCTATGACTGAAGCAGCTTAGCATGCATGCTAATACCCGGTGAAGTCATCTTGCCTGTGTGTGAGTACATCTGAATGATAAACTCCCAGAAGTAAAACAACTGATTCAACGTGAAGTGAAAGTCGCTCAGTTGTGTCTGACTCTGCAACCCCGTGGACTGTAGCCCACCAGGTTCCTCTGTCCATGGAACTCTCCAGACCAGAGCACTGGAGTGGGTTGCCATTTCCTTCTACAAGGAATATTCCCAACCCAGGGACTGAACCTAGGTCTTCCGCACTGCAGGCAGATTCTTTACCGTCTGAACCACCAGGGGAGCCCAACTGATTCAAAGAGTACATGCACTGTTAATTCTGATCGGCACTGCCAAATTGCTCTCTTCCCGGGCTCTACCAATGGGTGCTCCTACCAGGAATGCACACCAATACCTGCCTCCTCATAAAATTACCAATGGTGTGTTAAACAATCTACTAATTTTTGCAAATCCAACAGGAGAAAATGGTACCTTGGTGTGCTTTTAAATGGCGTTTATCTAATCATGAAAGGGGCTTCCCTGGTGGCTTAAATGGTAAAGCGTCTGCCTGAAATGCAGGAGACCTGGGTTCAATCCCTGGGTCAGGAAGATCCCCTGGAGAAGGAAATGGCAACCCACTCCAGCATTCTTGCCTGGAAAATCCCATGGTCGGAGGAGCCTGATAGGTTACAGTCCATGGGGTTGCAAAGAGTCAGACATGACTAAGCGACTTCACTATCTTATCCTGAAAGAGGCTGAGCATCTCTTTGTTCATATCCTTTGACTATTTTTATTGGGTTGTTCTTTTTCTTCATCATTCTGGGAGCTCCCTGTATGTCAGGCAGAGCTCTGCTGTGATACGGACTATTAGAGTTTTCTTACAAGGCTGATGGTAAAGAAGAGCCTTGACTGCCCTGTTAGAAGCAGGAGAGAGAGAGTGCAGACAGGCAGAGGGTGTCAGAATAAACTGTGATTTGATGTTATTTAGGACCATCAAAAGGTGTTTTTGCAAATGTAGACTAACTCCTCAATCTCTCCTTTGATTAATTCCAGATTTTGAGTCACATGTAATGGCTCTCCCTCCTCCAAGGCAAAGTCGGACAACTGAACTGAACTGAACTCCAAGGCTAGAAAGGAACTTCCTTGTTTCTATGGTATCTTTAAACATATGATCCATATGGAATTTATCCTGGAGTAAAAGATAAGCTCTAATTTTATTTTGTTTCCAGATGAGTACTCAGTCGTCCCCAAATCATTTATTCAATAGTCCATCTCTACTTCTCCTACATGAGATGACACTTTCGAAGTATACTAAATTCCTCTACGTGTCTGGCGCTGCTTTTAAGGCCTTTCCATTCTGTTGTACTGGTTTATCTGTTCACATGCCAGCACCACACTGTTTGAATCTCTGCAGTTCTGTGAGTAGGTATTTAACCTGCCTTAAGATAATTAACCATGAGATGCAAAGAACATTATCCTAAAAAGGCACAAGGACTGAGGACCCGAGAATGTTTCCACAGTAAACTTCTGGTCCTGGGACAAAAGAAAATTGGAAAAAAAGCATGCAGTCTTAATAGCAAAGATAAAGTGTACACTGACCCAAATGGAGGCAGCACAGTGATCAAGCTCCTGTGGGTATCACTGCAGAGGTTTATTTGAGAAGCTGCTAGAACCCCGGGGCAGGGCGGCACACCCAGGTCGTGGGCAGAGCGGCGCAGCCTGACTGCCCCCCGCTCGGGGTGCTCCGCCCAGGCAGGGACACGCTCTTCCTGCAAAACTGCTTCTTACACAGCACTCACCGACTTCTAAAAGTCCAGATACGCTTGCATGCTTATAAATAATTCAGCACGTCCAAACACATGGCACTGTTTCAGCACTTCATAAGCAACGCTTTCTCTTTCCTAGTCTAGAAAATGTTTTCGTCAAAGTAAAAAGCTTTTTATCACTGCCTCGGGAACTAAAGCTGAGGCGGCCAGAACGCTCTTAACGCTGATCGCCCCTCCGCCCTCAGCCCTGGAGCTCCCCGAGCCCATGGCTCAGACACAGGAAGATGCCACGCTCTCAGCGACTCCGAGGCCCTGTCACCGGGGCCAGAGCGTACTCAGATCCCGTGGAAAAGAAAAAAGAATCAAAGAAGTTCTGGCTTACACGGGCAGAATTTATTGGCCACATTACCTATCTCATTGTTCCTCTGTGGAAACTCATGTTTTTACAGGACCATCTTGCTCGGTCTCTCCCACTCTCACACCTTCTCCTGCTTATTCCTTAGACTTCTGTCACCGACATTTGCACGAGGCACTGAGGTTAAGACAAGGAATAGAAGGTGCTTCCTGCCCTCGGGGAGCACACGCGTGTGGCCCAGTACAAGCTCCAGGCACTGGGAGACACAGATGGGCCCGTGAGCAGGCTAGGAGCAGGGCTGGACTCCAGAGGACCCGAAGCTGCCCTGGTTGGGGGGAAGGGCTGGGTGTAGGAGGAGACCTCCTGACCCAGCCAGAAGCTCAGGGTCCCAAGCGGTTGGCACCGTGGGCACTGGAGGGGAGGTGAGGCGGGAGGCGCCGGGGGGTCACCGCACGGAGAGCTTTAAAGGCAGATGGAGGGAGACACAGAGGTCTTCCTGGGGGCGGTAGATGCCATTAAAGCACATGCTTCCCACTGTGAAACCCTCCACCAGTCACCAGTGATTGCCTTTGATCTTGTCCACATCCCTCATCACGCAGCAGCTTGTCGAAGGCAAGGATGGGTCTGGACCGACGCATGAGCAGTGGGGACAAAGGCAGCTGGTGCTCAGTGGACACGCGCACGTTAGATCATCTGATGACGCCCCTTCCCCAACCAAACACTGGAATGACCTGGGGTGTGGGGGGGGGTGTGGGGCGGGGCCGGACCTGGTAGTCTCTCCTGGCTCCCTCCCACCAGCTTTATCTTCCCTCCGCTGCAGGAAGCCCCCACCAGATCACCCCACTTCTGCGTCTGGGATTCTGACGGCAGACTCCCCTCCAGGCTCAGCTCCACACGCCTAACGCTCTGCCCCCTCGAGACACTTCTCAAGTCTCATCCCGCCGGACCATTGTCACCAAGATGTGTCCTCAGAGCTCACAAGTGTCCACGCTTCCTGGTTCAACACAGACGCGCGTGCCCATGCTCTGTGCCAGCTCACCCTCACCCACGCCCCCCGACGCACTGTGAAGGGTCAGCCCTCCATGCTCCTTTCACCATATACCTTCCCTCCTGCAAGGCTCTCCGCTGTTCCCGTCACTCCGCTAACTGTCCAGTCTCCCGTCCACCCCCTCTGACCAGGGCAGGACCTTCCGATCGCGCCCCTGACTCTGGTGTGGCCCCGGGCAGCTCGGCTCGGGGCACTCGCCCTCCTAGCCTCCCACTCCCATCCCTCTCAGAGCCCAGGGCGCTGCCCAGTCAGGGAGCCGGGCAGGAGGGCCCGCGAGGGGCTGTCAGGCCCTCAGCCCCTAGGCCGCTCACCCTGCCCCCTCTCTGAGGACAAGGTCCCCAGAGGCTCCGAGGTTCTGTCCCGCTCTCTTTTTGCTTAGTCTTCAAACTCCTTTTCCTCAACGAATAACTCTCCGGCCAGTCCTAGATGGGAAAAGCCAGCACGTCCCTCCCCGGGCCATGGGGTGACCCCCAGGTCACGGGGTATCCCCTGGGTCATGGGGCGACCCCTGGGTCTCGGGGCGACGTCTCCCCTTCCTTCTGTGAGGACTGAACACCCCGCGTCTCATCTCCACTGCCCCCCAGCCCCTGAAGACAGCTCCGCCTCCACTGCTCCCCGGAAGCCCCGCGGAGGCCGCCTGCAGCTCCTGGCTCCACTGACTCTCGGGAAACCGGGGCACTGGCCGCCTCCGCCTCCAGGTCCTTCTTCCAGACTCTGCGGCTTGCTCTGCTCTGCTTCGCCTCCTGGCTCTCAGACGGCCCCTCCTCAGGGCCTCCACGGCCCTTTCTCTCCCGCTGGCTTTGCCTCTGGCCCTTCACTCCCACGGTTATTTCGGGTTCCCATTCAGAACAGGGCTCCACCTGCTCCCTGCGGAGTCACAGATCTCCTCAGTTCCCTGTCCAGAGCCCCCCGTCACTCATCAGAGCCGGGGGGAGCCTCACCCCACAGCACAGGGCTGATTCTTGAGTGACCGCCACCAAGACCCTTGACTTCACCTGAAGTACCCACAGACTCACAGCAGGGAACATACAATCCCACGGCTTTAAACACCATGATTATAATCTAAATCCTCCGGTCTTGGTCCATCGACCCCTCCAATTTCCAGACTTAACTTTTCCAACTGCCTTCTCATCAGCTCCACTGAACTGCGCCGCGGGCATCTTAGACTTGACACGGCCACGCAGGACGCCTGAGTCCCTCCCGTCACAGCAGTTTCGCTTGGTGCCCGGCGCTCCAGCCAAAGCCTGGGCCTTGTTCTGGACGCCTTGCCCCACCCCCCCCGCCCCTCCACGTAGCTGATCCACTTGCACGTCTTATACATTCTGCCCCCAAACACGGCCCCGAAGCCACGGAATTCGACAGCTTCCTTTGCCATCATCACCACCCTGATCCAAACGACCACTGTCTCTGGTCCCAACTACAGCGAGGTGGCCTTTGGGCCACCATATCCACCGCAGCCCCTCAGACTCACTGGCCTGACGGCAGGCAGAATGGACTGACCTCACGGATCACCCATCACACACCTGCCTAGAACCTTCGGAGACCGTCCCCCACGAGGGAGCAAAAGGCAAACTGGACAGGACCCTAACCACCCGTGGGCACCTCAGCGAGGTGCTCCCAGGGGTCAGGCCTCACTCTGCTCCTCGGGGTGACCTCTGTCTGGGGTGACCTCTTTCTCATGCCCACCGAGCTGGCAGCCCTCGGTCGCTGACATTCCAATGTAACTTCCTCTTCCTAGAGAGACTCTCATGGATCACCCAGACTAGAGCGGCCAACTCTCCAGTTTAACTCACTGCAAACTCTGAAGATGCTTGACACTTCTGCTATCTGGGGTCCCTGCGTCTGACGGCTCGGGGCCTACAGCACAGTGGATAGGCACCACCAGCAGGGCTCGCCACAGGGCAGGCGCAGCGTCTTTCCATGCTGATCTTTCTTCTCTCCGGGTCACAGGACCATGCCCCGCCCCCAAAATACACCTCCACCGTCCCGACCTCACACGGTCACCCAGCCCATCTCGGCCTGGCCCGGCCTCCCCTCACCTGGTAGAGTGCCTGCCACAGAGGAGCCCCCCGCCCTCGCCTCCGCCTCTGCCCAGCTCTACCTCAGAAGGCGGTCTTCTCACCTTCCCCCTTACGTCTCTGTACAGCCCCTCAAAGGACAACCATGAGACCCGCGGCAGCGGCCTGGAGGAGCTCCGTCAGTCTTACAGCCCCCTCCCCAGGACGCCCCTCAGCCACCTCCTGAAGGAACAGGGAAGCACCAGCTCTGACTGCCTGCAGGTCTCTGTCTTGCCCGTCAACCTCTGCTTCCACTGCCTCTGTCACAACAATCACTAAAAGGATGCCATCTCTAGGCTTCCCTGGTGGCTCAGAGGTATAGCGTCTGCCTGCCATGCGGGAGACCTGGGTTCGATCGCCGGGTCGGGAAGATCCCCTGGAGAAGGAAATGGCAACCCACCCGCTCCAGTACTCTTGCCTGGAAAATTCCACGGATGGAGGAGCCTGGTAGGCTACAGTCCATGGGATCGCCAAGAGCTGCACAGGACTGAGCAACTTCACTTCCTTAATGGTCTGCCTCGGAGAACCTGCCCCACGGCCAGAATGTGAAACTAAAGAGCCTTTGTTCAGCTCCGGGGAACACCCTGACCCTGCCCCCGGGTTAATGGCTGCAGGAACCAAGAAACTAACACATCCCCTCCCCAGGCCGGCCTCTCACTTGGCTCCTTTAGGTCCTCGCCCTCCCCGTTCTGTAAGAGACCAGCCTCCAGACTCCCAGAGAGGGTACTCCAGGGCGAGTCCACAATCGTCCTGGATGCCGGACTTTGGAACAAACTTGCTGCTCCTTGCATCCACACCTCGTCTTCTGATTACTGGCTCGTCCTGCAGTGAGCAGACCACCCCTGGACTCAGGAACACAGAGAGTAAGCTCCGATGTGCCCTTCCCCAGCCCTCTTCCCCCGGCCCTGCCTGGAAGAACCCTCCACTGCAAGACCTGGCCCAGCTGCTGTGGAATGTTTTCTGGGCCCTCCGAGGAGAGGGGCCTCAGCTTGGGCCCCAGAGCTGCTGCACTGGCTTCGCCAAGGAACCTGCTGTCTGCTGGCCCTAACAGCCCTAACCTCCTGTCCGCTGGCCCGTCTCTGTGATCCCTAACACACGGTGGGCCGACTCCTGGCTCCTCAGGACAGGGCCAAGGCCAAGGGCACTTCTGATGAGTGGCCTTCAGCGTCTAAGCTCCTAGAAGGCAGACATCATGTTGCTGTTTGGCTTCCTTTCGCCTCTGAATTTTCAACACAAGGATCTGGCTCCTTCCACGGATGTGTCACCGTCTCTCCAGGCTCAGGACTGTAACCCAGGAAGACGAGCCCCTGCCCTCAGGTTCCCACCAGGCTCTCCTTCTGCACAGGGAGACAGGCAGGAGCAAGCAGGCCAGTCCCTGAGTGAGAGAACTGCAGAGGTGCAGAATGCAGCAAGTAAAATCCCAGTGCAGGCACCCTCTACTTCCTTTGTAAGATCTGAGCAGCTCCACCACCAAGCTGAGTATGGCTCCAATCATCAGCTTCTTGTTGCAAAATTCAGACTCAAATTGAAGAAAGGAGGGAAAACCACACTTTGGAGAAGGAAATGGCAACCCACTCCAGTATTCTTGCCTGGGGAATCCTATCGGGCTACAGTCCATGGGGTCGCAAAGAGTCGAACACGACTGAGCGACTTCACTTTCACGTTCTTTCACTCAGGTATGACCTAAATCAAATCCCTTGTGATTATACAGTGGACGTGAAGAATAGACTCAAGGGATTAGATCCGGTGGACAGAGTGCCTGGAGACTATGCACAGTGCTTTGTAGCGCTGTACGGCAGGCGGTGACCAGAACGATCCCAAAGAAAAGAACTGCAAGAAGGCAAAGCGATTCTCTCACAGGGCCTTACACATAGCGGAGGAAAGAAGAGAAGTGAAAGGCTAGGAGAAAGGAAAAGATAAACCCAACTGAATGCAGAGTTCCAGAGAATAGCTAGGAGAGATAAGAAAACCTTCATAAGTGAACAATGTAAGGAAATTGAGGAAAACAATAGAATGGGAAAGACTAGAGATCGAGTCCAGAGAATTGGAGATACCAAGGAAACATTTCATCCAAAGATGGGCTCAGTGAAGGACAGAAATGGTGTGGACCTAACAGAAGCAGAAGACAAGAAGAAGAGGTGTCAAGAATACATAGAAGAACTGTACAAAGAAGGTCTTAATGACCTGGATAACCAGGATGGTGTGGTCACTCACATAAAGCCAGACATCCTAGACTGTGAGGTCAAGTGGGCCTTAGGAACTATTACTACTAACGAAGCTAATAGAGGTGATGGAATTCCAGCTGAGCTATTTCAAATCCTAAAAGATGATGCTGTGAAAGTGTTGCACTCAATATGTCAGCAAATTTGGAAAACTCAGCAATGGCCCCAGGACTGCAAAAGGTCAGTTTTCATTCCAATCTCAAAGAAGGGCAACACCAAAGAACTTTCAAACTATCACACAGTTGTGCTCAGTTCACAGGCTAACAAAGAATGCTCAAAAGCCTTCAAGGTAGGCTTCAGCAGTATGTGAGCCAAAATCTTTCAGATGTTCAAGCTGGATTTAGAAAAGGCACAGGAACCAGAGATCAAATCACCAGCATTTGTTGGATTATAGAGAAAGCAAGGGAATTTCAGAAAAATAAACATCTACTTCTGCTTTGACTGACTAGCTAAAGCCTTTGACTGAGCTGTTGTTGTTCAGTCACTAAGTCATGTGCAATCCTTTGCAACCCTGTGGACTGTAATACGTCAGGCTTCCCTGTCCTTCACTATCTCCGGGAGTTTGTTCAAACTCATGTCCATTGAGCCGGTGATGCCATCCAACCATCTCATCCTCTGTCATCCCCTTCTCCTCTTGCCCTCAGTCTTTCCCAGCATCAGCGTCTTTTCCAGTGAGTCAGCTCTTCCCATCAGGTGGCCAAAGTACTGGAGCCTCAGCTTCCACATCAGTCCTTCCAATGAATATTCAGGGTTGATTTCTTTTAGGATGAACTGGCTGGATCTCCTTGCAGTCCAAGGGACTCTCAAGAGTCTCTCCAGCACCACAGTTTGAAAGCGTCATTTCTTTGGTGCTCAGCCTTCTTTATGGTCCAACTTTCACATCATACATGACTTCAGATCTGACTGTGGGGATCACAACAAACTATGGAAAATTCTTAAAGACATGGGAAAACCAGACCACCTGACCTGTCACCTGAGAAACCTGTATTCAGATCGAGAAGCAACAGTTGGAATTGGACACAGAACAATGGGCTGTCCAATTGGGAAAGGACTACATCAAGGCTGCATACCGCCATCCTGCTTATTTAACTTGTATGCAGAATACATCATTTGAAATGCTGGGCTGGATGAAGCACAAGCTGGAATCAAGATTTCCAGGAGAAATATCAGTAACCTCAGATATGCAGCCCTCTAATGGCAGAAAGCAAAGAAGAACTAAAGAGCCTCTTGATGAAGGTGAAAGAGAGTGAAAAAGCTGGTTTAAACCCAACATAAAAAACTAGGATCATGGCATCCAGTCCCATGACTTCATGGCAAATAGATGGGGAAAAGGTGAAAATAGTAACAGATTTTCTTTTCTTGGGCTCCAAAATCACTGGGGATGGTGACTGAAGCCATACAATTGAAAGACACTTGCTCCTTGGAAGAAAAGCTCTGACAAACCTGGACAGCATATTAAAGCAGACCCATCACTTTGCCAACAAAGGTCTGTATAGTCAAAGCTATGGTTTTTCCAGTAGACATGTATGGATGTGAGAGTTTGGACCATAAGGTTGAGTGCTGGAAAACTGATGCTTTTGAACTATGGTGCTGGAGAAGACTCTTGAGAGTCTCTTGGACTATAAGGAGGTCAAACCAGTCCACCCTAAAAGAAATCAGTCTTGAATATTCATTGGAAGGACTGATGCTTAAACTGAAGCTCCAATACTTTGGCCACCTGATATGAAGAGTCAACTTACTGGAAGAGACCCTGATGCTGGGAAAGACTGAAAGCAAAAAGAGAAGGGGAAGACAGAGGCTGAGAAGGTTGGATAGCATCAGTGACTCAATGCATGTGAGTTTGAGCAAACTCTGGAAGACAGTGAAGGACAGGGAAGCCTGGCTTGCTGCAGTCCACGGGTCACAAAGAGTGGGACAAGACTGAGCGATGGTGTAACAAATTAGTGGAGTTTCCCCTTAGTCAGATTTATATCAGCTGGAGGAGCTCAATCTACATTTTAAAAGGAAATTAAAATGTTTTTTAATTAAAACTAAGTTCTTCTTTTAAGAGGGAAATATTCCTTTTTCATTAAAATTATTTTTTCTTTCCTTCTCAGAATTTGTGAGCTGATTTTAACAAACAATAGCTAACAGTGTATTAACTGGTAAAATGTTCATCACATCAAGCTTAACCTTCTGTACAATAAACAGAATCTACTACCTCATATACTGTATTTGTGTGTGTGTGATAAGTACTTTTAAGATCTACTCCCTTGGTAACTTTCAAATATGTAATACAGTATTAATAATTACAGTCACCATGCTGTATCCCCATCACTTATTTATTTATTGACCTCACTTAATTTTGTTAATGGGACAGAAAAAGTTTTAGATGCAAAATTACCTCAAGCTAATGGGTCAGGCTGACATTGCAGAAGACACCATCTTCTATGGTTTCCACTGTTTCTCATTTAAATGTTTAGGGATTATCTTTGTTCGTGGAAGTTGCTTGAAATTAAAAGAAGAATTTTGTGAAACTAAAAATTGACGAATATGAATAACTCCTCCCAGTTCAAACAGCTTCTCCTTTGATTAAACCCTGATTCCACCAGTCAGGACAGACACTGGCACCTCCACTTCGCTGGGCTCTTTCCTGATCTCACCCGGGCCTGGCGGCAAGTCCTCACAGTGTTCCTCTGCTGGTTATCTTGGTGGGTATCCCATCGGCACTGCAGCTCCTCCGAAGGACTGGTTTCCGCTGTTTGCATCTCCCTGTCAGTTGCTGTTAACTGATTTCCACCCAGTTTCGCTGCTGCGTGGTCAGCCTTGCATCCCACTGCAATCCCAGAATCATCAGGTCCACAGGAACAAGTTAAATGTGAAGTCTAGAGTAGAGTCTGTGTGTTATACGCACTTGCTCTTAAAAGGGACCATATTTATCTCAGTTTGCTCAAGTGTTGGCCACACAGTATCTTAAGTCTCAAGAAACAGAGCAAGGAGTGGTTAGTCATGGATGGAGAGTATATTAAAAATCCACCTTTCCTAAACACATACACATTTTCTGTTCAGAATATTTAAGAAATATACAACAAATTGTAGCGTGAAGACGTGTTTGCCGCCTGCACCAACACTTTCTCATCCTATCTCATCTCTCTCTCCTATCTCATTTTCCTCGCTATCTCTGCTGTCTCTGAGCAGTATTTTTCTTTTCTACAGCTCTATGCATTATTCACAGCAGCCTACCGGGGAAACACCCATGAGGAGAGAGGCAGGAGCATTTGTGAGAGGAAGAGAGAGACAAGGACCTTCCTTTAACTTTCGTGTGTTCTTAGGGCAGGATTCCCAACTCAACTCCAAGTCCTTGCCCCACCGGTGTACATACCTCCTGCACGCCCTGCCACGCTCCACGTGTAGACAAAGTGAGCTGTTTCCTCCAAAAGACAATGCAGCTCCTACTGGCCTGTCAAAGCATGGCCTCTTGGTGTTCCTTTCCTGTCTGTGTGCGCGCACACACACACGCACACACGCACACATACACACACGCACACACGTGCACACACACACACACACACACACACACACGGCACTGCAGAGCGGACTTCACAGCAACACCTCTGCGAGCAGTGAAGTCCCGAAGCCCAGTGCCGGAGGACAAGCTCAGAGGTCAGCACTTAAAGGCAGATGGCTGATGAAGCTCAGTCGGCACCAGCCTGCCAGGGTCAGAGAACGACCGCCGAGCCCCCTGGCACTGGGCGTCATTGCCGCACTTGCTTCTCGGAGGCTCTCTTCTCAAGTTGGTGAACTCTTGGACTACAGCCTGGTAGGGCAGCGCCTGGCAAGTGGCAGGAGCTCTTAATAAGTGTTTGTTCCATGCATTACGGAGCGAATCAGTGAATCTGTGTGAACCAAAATGCAGAGCCAAAATGGACAGGAGTGAAAACAGGATATTATACTCTCAAAACACGATTTGCTTTCCGATAATGGTAAAACAGGCATTTCTACAAACAACAATCAGACATAGCAGCCTTTATGTGACAACTTGCTTGTTAGACCCAGAAGAGATCAGACAGAAAGGAAAAAAGGGAATAAACGGCCACCAGCTATGACACATCCTTACACATGTGGGCACTTTTGCATTCTTACAGAAACCCAGATTTTTCTCAAAAAGACTCATTTTCATTGACAAATATCAAAAAAGTCTGCCAAGGTTCAGGTACTTCAGCAATTCCCACAAATGTGGCTTGTCACGCAGCAACAGACAGAAAGAGAGTCCCTAACGTGAAGGACACAGTGTCCGAGCAGAAACTGATGCGGTTCTTAAAGCCACCATCTAGCCTCTTGCCATTTTTGCAGTGAGCTGGGTCCAATAATAGATTTTTCTCAAAAGTGTGTGTGCGTGTGTGTGTGAAAGTCGCTCAGTTGTGTCCGACTCTTTGAACCCCATGGACTACACAGTCCATGGAATTCTCCAGGCCAGAATACTGGAGTGGGTAGCCATTCCCTTTTCCACGGGATCTTCCCAACCCAGGGACCTTTAGCATTTACTACCTTAGTAATGTTCCAAAGATTTTTATAAACATTGGTTTCTATTCAAATCCCAAGCTACTTCTCACTGACTTGATTAAGGGGGAGGAAAAAAAAAAAAAAAAACCATGAAACAAACAAAAACCTTCAACAACTCCTGAGTCTATTATCACTGGGCCTCTCCCTGTGGAAACTCCCTGCAGGGCAGCGGGTGGGAAGGGGGGCAGATGGCCCTCTCCCCCGGGGTCCTCTGTCTTTCCAAAAAGACAGTTTGCTAAGGACTCTCCCAGGACACCTCCATCTTACCTGAGATGTTCATCTTTATTCTTCTCCCCAACATCCCTCCCAACCTGCCCCACCCCAAACAGCAGTAACAACAGGAACAGAAACTTCATCATTTTAGGGAAATCCCTACACACCCAGTCTCCCTAGCACAGTCATCCACCCAAAACTTTCATATGCAATGTATGGGAGCCTCCACCCCCATCTCCCTCCCTTCCACCATCTGCAAATTGTGAAAAACTGCTGTTTTATTTTTTAGTGAAAGAAATCCCTAGTTCAAGAGGAAAGGGGCAGACTGGAACCCCAGTCCTAGGCACCGGACTAACCCAACTCAAGTCAGAGTGAGTGAGGAGCTCCACACTCTCCACCAGCCTTCATTCAGTTCACTGCCAAGCGGGGTCCGTTTCAACAAGTACAGATGTCCATACCTAACACGTCTAAGGGCAGCAGGCGAGGCCGCTCCCCGCAGACCGTGTCCTTCCTGAACCGCAGCAACTAGGAGTCAAGCAACACCCGCAAGGTGGGGGCCCGAAGGAGGCAGACACCTGAGAGCTGCCCTGCGGGTCGGACTAGGGGGAGGCTACAGGATAGGAGTGTCCGCTGGGCGTCCAGGGCCCACACCCCGCTGTCCTTCCAGGTCAATGGCAAACACGAGCAGAGACTGCCGCCAGCGGCTCCAGACCGCCAACAAGCGTCCGCGAGGCCGCTGGGTCCCGCGGCCCGAGCGGGCTGAACCTGGCCAGGGAGGCGGGAGCTCGCGGCAGGATGGGGGGCGGCGGCCAGGCCCCACCAGACACGCTCACACGCCCGGGAACGGCACCCCAGAGGCTCCCGGGCGGGCGGTGAGCCCGGACGGGTTCCGGCCGCGAGGAGGGGTCGGACCCCAGGTGCCCGGGAGGTGCAGGCCGGCCAGGGCTGCGGAGTGAGCGGCAGATGGGAGCGGGAAGCCGAAAACGGCCACCCTGGAACCGCCGGCCGGGAGAAGGCGCCGCGGAAACGCGGGTCCCGGGCGAGAAGCAGACAAAGGCTCGGGTGCGCACGCGGTGGACGGTGGCGCCGGAGCCCGCGCCGAGGGCCGTGAGGAGCCGCGCCCGACCCGGCTGGCGCCGGAATCGCCCGGGGTTCCCGCGGGCGCGACCTCCCGCCCCGCCCCGGTCTCCGGTCCTCACCTCGCTCGCCCTCCATCCAAGACAACGGCGGCCCCCTCCTCCGCGCACCCGGCGCCTCTTCCCTGAACATCTCCTGCCTCCTGCCTCCTAGCAAATATCTGCCTCGATGCTTCTGCTCGGTTTTGCCCCCCTCCCCCGTGACACGCCTTTCGCCACCCCTGCTCCGGCGCGCTCCGAGCCCCGCTCGCGGGGAGTGCCCGGGGTCCCGGGTGGGGCGCGGCCCCAGGGGTCCGGACCGGCGGCGCCGTTCTCCTTCGCCCTAACAGCCCATTGTCTTGCCCCTTACCAACCCGAGCACCGGCTAAGCCCCAGGATCTAGACTCGAGATCCGAGAGAAAGTGGACTCTGGGCGGAGGCGCACCCATCTCCACGCGGTCAGTCCACGCTCTGGAAACGGGTCCCGGTGGGGCCCGGGGTAGCCAGGCCGGGCCGCGACACCGAGCCCGGGGAACAGCCCGTGCCTCCACCTTGGGGAGCGCGGGGTCCCGGGGCCCTGGCCTGCCCTCCTCCAGCCGAGGCAGACAGCAGGCGGGACCCCCCCGGAGGAAGGAAGCGCCTCTGCTCCAGCCAAGTGGCCCCAGGCTAAATAGAGAGAAGGCGGCGTCCGTGGTGTGGGAGATCATAGCAAAAGACGTGCAGGGCGAGCGTGGCCAGAAACAGCCCCGGGGGCCGAGGCGGGCAGCAGCAGGTCCCGTCCCAAGCGCGCGGCTCCCGCCGCCCTCCCGGCTTACCCTTCCCCGCGACACGAGGAGCCTGGGAAGCCCGGGGTCCCGGGCTGGCCGAGCCCCCGACCCTCCAGAGAAGCCCGTCGCCGGCCGCCCAACGCCCCCCGGCCGGCCCCACACACCCGGCCCGCCGCCCGCCGAGGGGAACGCGGAACCTGGCACTTACTGGGGCTCAGGAAACACTCCGTCAGCCTTCGGAAGCAGCTCGCGTTATTAGAAGGTCCATCTTCCATGTCGGAGGCGAAGAGCAGCGGGAACGCGGCGGCGAGCGCGGCGCCGGCGCCTCGAGGCCGCCGCGCCGTTCGGCCGCCGCCGCCCGGGCTGGGACCGGGACCGGGACCCGGAGCGGGGCAGCCCCCGCCGGCGCCCGGGAAGCCGCGGGAACCCGCGCGGGGGGCGGCCGGGCCGAGCGGGAGCCGGGGCGGCGGCGGCGGCCGGGGCCCGGCGCGGGCCGAGAGCAGCAAGCCTCGGAGCGCGGGGGAGAGGAAGAGCCGCCGCCGCCCGCCGCCGCCGCCGCGGTGACTCCTGCTGGGGGGGACGCTCAGGGGAGCCGCCTCTTGTCCGCCGCCGCCGCCAGCATCGCCGCCGCCTCCTCGGGCCGCCGCCGCCGCCGCCGCTGCGCCCTCCCTTCCTGGGAGACGCGCGGGGAGGTGAAAAGCAGATGAGGAGGGGAGAAGAGAAGGCGGGGGTTGGGGGGGCGGCGGCCAGAAGTAAAAGGAAGATGGAGCGGAGGCGCGGACCGGGGAGGAGAAGGCGAGCGCGAAGGGAGCGCGCGCTGCGACCCAGCCGCCCCCGCCGCCGCACGCAGACAGGGCGCCGGGGCCCCCCGGGGGGCTGGCGCGGCCAGCGGAAGAGGGGGGCGGGCGCGGGGACCAGGCGCGCTCGGCCCGGCCGCGACCAGGCGGCTCGGGGGCCGGGCCCGGGCCCGCTGCGCTCCTCCCGCCGGCGGCGCTGCGCCCGGGCTCCGGGCGGAGTTTGCCGGAGCCGGGCTCGTCCCCCGCCGCGGGCAGGGGGGCCTGGGGGCGGGGAGCAAGTGGCTCTTCGGGGCTGGCCATAGCCCCCCTCCTCCTCCTCGGGCCGCCGGTGGGGGCCGGCCGCGGGCGGGAGGGGCGCGCGACAGGCCGGGACTCCGCGGGCTCCGCCCCCGCAGGGCCAGCCCTCCCGGGCCGATCAGCCCGTTCGTCAGTCTAGTCCTCCTCTCCGGTCTTCCGCGCCCGCTCGGCCCAGTCTTCACATCGTATTCCGCATGGGGGGCCGGGAGGACCCGGGGCCGGGCGGGCGAGTCCCCCGCGGCGGCGCCTGGCTCCCGGCCGGCGCGCACAATCGGCGTGCTCCCGGCGGGCGAGGGGCGGCGGAGACGCTGCCTGCAAGCGTGGCGTGGTCTGTGCGCGCTCCGGTGGTGGCTAAGCCTCAGCGACTGCTCGAAAGCAGCGGAGAAAAGCGCCGCAGTGCCGCTGCCCGTGGAGGCGGCGGCGGCGGCTGCAGAAGACGCCCACTGGCGGAGCCAAGGCGCCCCACGCCGCAGCCGCCCGCGCCCACGCAGCGCGCCCCGCAGCTACTTGGCCCCCCGGCGCCAGGCCCCACACCCCAGCGGCTCCCGGCGTCCAGGGTGCGCCCCGGGCCCGGGCCGGAGGACCGAGCGACGCCTGGGTCTTGCGAGGCGTCCTCACATCTGGGCCTGGTGTTAGATTCTTGATACCTGCCGCCCTGCAGCTGCTCCAGCTGTGCACCGCCGGGCGAGCCTTGTCCCCTGCCCGGGCCCGGGCACCCTCCCGCCAGCCGGCCCGCAGCTCCAACCGAAATGTGCTCACAACTCCCAGGAGAGTGCCAACTCAGACGCTGGGTTGGAATTTCTATCAAGGCTTACTGTTCCCAGTAAACTAGGGTTTAGCAAGCCAGCTCTTCCCCAGGACTCCCTCTCTGATACTCACTTTACAACGAACTTTGTGTGCACAACCCAGTTCGCCCAGGTGAGGCCAGAGAATAGAAAAGGCAAACAAGTTCTGAGACTGAGTCCTCAGTCTCGGCTTTCTCGGACCATGCCCCCCTCCCTCGGCCCCCAGCCCCAATCCAGACAATTACTACAAAAGGGAACTATGTCGCCCAACGGGCGCTCTGAGCACGGAGCGGCCGCCAGAAGTTTGCCAAGTTGGAGAGCCCAGCGCCGGGCGCGCAGGTGTCGGTACCCGCCCATCGCAGGCAGCCGGGCCATCGCAGCGCTGCGGAGCGGGGGTTGGGGCGGTGGGCCGGCTGCCCCACGGCGGGACGGGCTACCCAGACTCCCTGGCCTAGGTCACCTTCCCAGGACTGGGGCCGGCGCGCCGAAGCCCTGCTTCCGCGAAGGTCAAGACGGTCACCTGAGCGAGAGGCATGTGCGGCGGTGCAGTCGCTCGGCGGACGCAGGGCCGGGGACCCCAGTGTGCGCTTGGTCCCGGGGTCTCTTCTAGCCTTCCACTTTTTTTTTCTTCTCTCCGTCCAGTTCGGAGGGGTTTTTTATCTTGAAATATAATTTCTTCCCTAGTCTGCTTTTCCCCACTCTCATCCAAACGGCCACAGTGGAAAAGGGCATGCATGTATTTGCACCAGACTGAGCAGACGGGGCGCCGGGACGGCGGCGCGGCCCCGGTTCCCCAGCCAGGTCCCCGGGCGTTTCCGCGACTGCCCGGTGAACTCTGAGCGTCGCTCCTAGCGCGCGCCAGCCCTGGCACTCGCTGGATCGGAATTCTTCACTTTGCAGAACCAGCAAAAGATTGCGGTGGCTCTTACCTTACGGGGGGTGGAAGGGGGTGGAATTTGCCTGCTGGGTTTTGTTTTTTTTTTTTTGGCGAAGAAAGAACCGAAACGGCCGAGCCGCATAGCCCGGTCTTCCGAAGCCTCCAGGCCGACGCGGCTGGCTTCGCTAACACCTGTTACTCTCCCGGAAGTCGGGGATCCGCGCGCGCGGCGCCCTCGGCCCCGCGGGAAGGGTCTGCCTGGCTGCCCGGCGGTTTGGGGAGGATGCGTTTCTTCTGGAAGTGTTCACTGTTTATTCTTCTACAGGCAGAATGCTTCTCAATGTCCTTTAGGTTTCTTCGGTTGCCTTTTGGAGTCATTAAAGTGACTTTCCTGTTACAAGAAAATGTGTCTTTAGTTTGAAGAGAAGCCATCGGAGCGCCGGGCACAGGGCGCAGGGAGGAAAGCATCAGATATTTGTTCTTTTGGGTCTTCGTTAAATCAGGACACAAGCTTCAGGATGGTCACTAGCCCTCTTCTGAAATCAACTTCTTTCTAGTTTACTTCCTTCTTTTCTCCAGCCGATGGCTGGACAGCACACACTTCCCGTGCCAATGAAAAATGCCAGAGCCTGACAACGGAAAAGGAACAGGTTGAGGAGGAGCCTACTGATTATTGATCATATCTGTTAAGTGTCCTCCTTACTTAATACTAGAGGGCACTTCTGTTCATGTGAATCCAATAGGCGCCCAGCCACTGTTTCTTCTTCATGAAATATTTAGTCAAAGATTTAAATCACAGACACACAGCCTCAGCGGGCGCTGTCACTCACCCCCGTGTGCAGGTGCTGCAACACCTGTCGAATGCTGTTTCTTGCCGATTCTTTTCCTTCGCTTTGAGTTTCCTTAGTGATGTCTCAGAAGGAGGAGAAGACTGGGACTGAACACTTGTTACTCCAAACCTTTCAGGAATAAACAGGTTGGCTCATAATTAAGTGAGCTCTGCATTCTGATAGCCCTCATAAAACTTGAAACTTAGTTACATGTCAAAATGTTATCAGATCACAATACAATTTAAGCAAACCGAAATTAGGAGCTGTAATTCCAAAAGCAGAGGAAGAACCACTGCCAAAATTCACCCCACTACTAGGTACTCTCTATGAAATGAACAATTTCCTTCGTTCTCAGGTGAAGACATGCCCGTCCACACTGCAAAGATTTGGAAACTAAGAGAATATCAGCAGGGCAGCTAACACCAGGAAGGGTGCCAAGATCATGATGCTCATCACTAGCAGTTCAACGTTTTAGAATATAAAACATTCGCCTCTGCCCTCTATGAAGGAAAACGATCAAGAAAGAAATTTATATTGGTAATGAAGCCTTATATTAGTGGACCTGTGCAACCACAAGCATACTTAAATTCTCTAAGAATTCTTCTATATGTTATTTTAAAATTAGCTTAATTGCATATTAATTTTATATTAATTTTAGTATTTTATGCATAATAATCCATACATAGAGGAAAGAATATCTGCCTGATTATTATCTAATTTGAAAGATATGTTCATAAAAATATTTTAAAGCATGGCTCAAGGAAGAGACTAAGAAATGGTAAAATGTTGGTTTTTCTCATAAAATTTCTTTATAAGTTAACCATGCACCCCTTTTACAAAAGAGCTTAAGAGTTAGGTACAATAAATACAATTAATATTTTATGAATGCTTTGATCAACATGTGGGCCTGTGTCTCATTGATTTTATTTTACAACTTTTAATATTAGTGCTTACAGCTATAAAAATTCACAGTGCTAATTCTTGAATAACCTGTTTTTTCTTTTTAAATGCTAGTAACCTTTCTTTATAAAGATATAAGACACAGGTTGATTAAATATTAAACTTGTCTATTTATACAGTTTATAAAAGGACATTCTATCTTGATTTTAATTTCTCTGACACTTATAAGTTATTTGAGCAAAATAATTTATAAGCAAGTGTCTATTGCTCCCAAACACAGTAAAAACATGTGGGTTTATATGTCAGACTTTTCCATTTAATTGCTGCTAAGTTATCAACATGTATCATATCACACAAGATCTCTGCACTCTAAGAAGATAATTTATTCCTTGTCTGGCATGTTAACCTGGAGTCCAGCCGCCAGGCACTAATTCATGCCTCCCAAGCCCACCAAGTTCTCATTGGAGTTTTAAGCACTTCTTTCTCAAAGCCTGCCTTCATTTTTCTCCAATCCATCACAGCTTTGTTGTCTCCTGGAACTAAGGTATTTTATCTGCATATATGAACCTGTTACACTAAACCTCTTCCAAGTTTTAATGCACATAAAATTTGCATTGACAATTTTACTTTAAACAGGTGATATGTGAAGTTATGCGTCTCTTCCTCCGTAGTCTTCAGCAGAGGCCAGCACACAAGAGGCACTCAGCGTTTGCTCCCTACCTGCCACCTCACGCCACCTGAGTACAAACTGCTGTCAGCACTGATGTTAGCAAATCCTGACTGAAGAGAAGCAGGCATTCTTACAGTGTTATTATAGTCAGGCCTGTTTCTTAAAAGGGCATTACAATTCCAACAAGAACAATGTTGTTATACAGTCAATACACTGAATGGGACAGCCTTGAAAATAGACTGGAGTTGAGAAAACCAACTCCTTCAGCCCTAATATTCCTAAAACTGCAGTTTTGATTAAATTATTTTATGAACTCAAATAAATTAACTATAAAACAAATTAAATTTTAGTATTGCTTTGTGTTATAAAACAACTAAAAACCAGTTGTTATTCTTCACCAGAACAATGCCAAAATGGTGCTTAATTTTCAATTAGGGAATGTTTTTGAGAACTGGCCAGTTGTTAAAACATTAATATTCCAAATAAATCTCCTTAAGTATGAAAGGGGGATTCAGCATATTCCTTGCTGAATAATAAGATCCAAGTAGAAATTTTCATTAATCAAAAGCAAAACATTAATTCCTCATGCAAATAAGCTCTGCTTAATGGCTGTGAGTATCCAGCCCCTGGGGCTTCCCTGGTGGCTCAGACAGGAAAGAATCTGCCTGCAGTTGGAGAGACCTGGGTTCAATCCCTGGGTCAGGGAATGCCAACCCACTCCAGTATTCTCGCCTGGAGAATTCCATGGACAGAGGAGCCTGGTGGGCTACCGTCCACGGGGTCACAAAGAGCTGGACATGACTGAGACTAACACCTTCGCTGCTTTCATCTAGCCCCCAGGAGACTGGTGCTAAGAGGCCTGCTGAGATTAAACAATCAATACTAAGTTTCTGTGATAATCCCTATGAGCATAATTACATTTTGAAGATACTGCCATTTTGAAAATATCGAGTCACTTCAGAAACCCACTGAGATTCACAGGATGCTGAGGCAGTCTTCGCTTCTCAAAAGCACCCAAATTAGAATACAACCCTGTTAAACGATCAACACTATTAAAGTGTTAAATGATCAACACTTTCAATCAGCTTTCAGAGGTCACATGTATCAGTTTCCTTTGAGGCTATCTTAAGAGTCAAACAGAAAACTGAATAAGAGAATTATATACATTTTTATATAATTATATAAATAAAAGACTTAAACAAAAGAAATACTCCTCAAAGAGAGCCAAAGTCAATTCAAAGCATTTAAGTAGAAAGTGACCATGGAGGCACTGGGGATAAATAAGACAAGCTGCTGCTGCTAAGTCGCTTCAGTCGTGTCCGACTCTGTGCGACCCCATAGACAGCAGCCCATGAGGCTCCCCCGTCCCTGGGATTCTCCAGGCAAGAACACTGGAGTGGGTTGCCATTTCCTTCTCTAATGCATGAAAGTGAGAAGTGAAAGCAGCCCATCAGGCTCCTCCGTCCATGGGATTCTCCAGGCAAGAGTACTGGAGTGGGGTGCCATCGCCTTCTCCGAAATAAGACAAGTTGGGAATGGCCTAAATTTCCTGACCCCTGAGACCACCTTACATATAGACAAGCAGAACGTTTCATAAACAGCTGTTAAAGTTCCTAATGAGTGTGTTCCCCAGGGAGGCTCGCCTTGTGTCCACACAAATGACTGTGTTGTTAAGGTCATTTGAAATAAGCAGGTCTTCATCTGTGGCCTGGGAATCCTTTCCTTGCAAACATTATTTTAATAGCCACATTTCGCAATGAGACTTGACCTTTATACGAGGGGACATGGTGCCGTTGTGAGAAAAAGTAAAATTGTTGATTCCAAGATTTGTCTCAAAAATAAGAAACAAAATGGCTCATTTAATCCAGAGAATGTATTCCTTTCTGTTCATCTCAAAACAAAACCCCAGCAGAACACAAAAACCGGTGGCTCCAGACTCGTGCGCGGATCTGGAGCAGGGCTGGCGGGCCTCTACGGGCGGCCAGCGGAGGCCGTGGCCGTTCCCACGGGCGGGCGGCTCGGGCCGTGACTGACCAAGACTGCGTTCTCCTGAGCTCCTCTCAGAAGAGCACCCAAAGGGAAAAGGAGACGGAGAGAAAGGCTGGTGCAGCCGCCGAGGGCTCTGCGCACATCAGACACAGTTTTTTCCGGGTCTGGGTTTCATGATACAGACGGCCGTTTTCCATTTTCCAGACGACGGCAGCCCTCCTCACACACACGCCATCTCGGGTCTGGAAGAGCTACACGTTGTGAACTATTACTGAAGTGAAGTGAAGTCGCTCAGTCGTGTCCGACTCTTTGCAACCCCATGGACTGTACCCCACCAGGCTCCTCTGTCCATGGGATTTTCCAAATACTGGAGTGGGTTTCCATTTCCTTCTCCACAGGATCTTTCCGACCCAGGGACTGAACCCAGGTCTCCCGCATGGTAGGCAGATGCTTTACCATCTGAGCCACCGACTTTGCGTATTAAATCTTTTGAAAGGACCCTTATCACACACACACACACACACACACACAAAAAGGACTCACAGAAGCCAGAAAGTAAGCAGCCTTGTTTTTTCAGCCACAGTTGTCTGTGTGACCACAGGAGCCAGAGAGCTGTGCTTGAAGGAAGAGAAAGCTGAGACAGTGTGTCCTCCGAAACCTCTGGACACTTCCACTTTGTGTGGTTGAGATGCAGGGGTTTAATAACTTTGCTTTATCGTCTGTACTAATTCACACTGTGGTCATCAACAAGAGCAATGGTACAGTCTCCTTCCCTCCCCAAGGAGCTCTTTGGCAGGACGTCCTTTGTTTCAGACAGAGGAGAGGAAAATACTACGAGCCAGAGCCTGGAGGCCCCAAGTTCAAATCCGCCCCTTTGAGGATCCTTGGTGTCTGGTTAGATTTTTGCCATCTGCTGGTGTGTGTGAAGGGCTTCTCCAGTGGCTCAGGGGTAAAGAATCCATGTGCTGTGCAGGAGCTGCAAGAGACGCAGGTTCAGTTCCTGGGTGGGAAAGATCCCTGGAGAAGGAAATGGCAGCCCACTCCAGTATTCTAGTCTGGAGAATCCCATGGACAGAGGAGCCTGGCAGGCTACAGCCCATGGGGTTGCAAAGAGCTGGACATGACTGAAACGACAGCACACACGTATGGTGTATGTGAAAATTCCCTTCTCCTCCTCCCTCTAGGACTCCACTCTGGCAGAGATTTTCACAGGATGTTTCCAGAAATCTCCACCAGGAGTGTTGAGCCCCTGGTGCAGTATTCCACACTCTGCCTGTGTGCTATGCGGTGCTAGTTGCTTAGTCGTGTCCGATGCTTTGAGACCCCACGGACTGTAGCCCGCCAGGCTCGTCTGTCCATGGGAATCTCCAGGCAAGAACACTGGAGTGGGTTGCCATTCCCTTCTCCAGGGGATCTCCCCAACCCAAGAATCCAACCAGGAGCTCCTGCATTGCAGGAGGATTCTTTACCAGCTAAGCTACCAGGGAAGCCCCACACTCTGCCTACTGGTGTTCAAAGTAATCCTACGTAAGAACACGTGCTGCAAATAACCCATCATCACTTCTATCACTAACCAAACCCAACTATGCAGCATATCAAGCCTAGCTGAAAAAATAGAACAAAAAGCCACATATGTTCCTAACTGGAATTCCCCATAATAAATATACAGTTTTCTTTTCTTCAGCTTGCTGTGCCCTGAGAGCTTCTGGCTGAGGGACATGACTGTGGCCAACCAGGCAGACGCCATCTTTGCAGAAGACCACACCAAGGCTAAGTGGCCTTAAGTAATCTGTTGGCTTTGCTTTCCACGTCACACTGGTCCTTTCTAGAGGCCCAGCTGGCCCCAAGAAAGTCCAAGACAGTGCACCTGTCATTGACGGGGAGAAAGGGAACGTCCGTTAAAACCGTGCCACCCGGCAGGGGGCCAGGATGCTGCTCTGCCACACTGCATGGCTCATGGGGCCTCAGCCACGGACAGCTTCGGATGGGCAAGCCCTGGGCACTCTCTGTGTCAACTCTGCCCGTCTTCTCCTTCCAAAGGGAGTGAGGGTGGGCCTCTGGCCCCAACATGGGCCTCTTAATCTGAAGACGGAGTAGAGGTGGGCATATATGGTGCCCAGACCTAGTACACCCCTTAACCTGAGTCACTAGGAAATGCATTTGAGTGAAATACAGAAAACAAAGGGTGGCTTCAAGGCAGTCACACCACAGTTACCACTCAGGGGCTGATTTCCCATCCACAGCATAAAGGGGCACTTACCACTTACCATAAAGGGGCACTTTCCCTTACCACAGGGCCACCGAGAAAAATAACAGAACATCATTAACTCAGATTCAACTCATTGACAACAAAAGTTTAGAAATGTTAATGTGCATCCTGAAAAATTCTCCTGTTGCTGCTGCTGCTAAGTCGCTTCAGTCGTGTCCGACTCTGTGCGACCCCATAGACAGCAGCCCATGAGGCTCCCCCGTCCCTGGGATTCTCCAGGCAAGAACACTGGAGTGGGTTGCCATTTCCTTCTCCAATGCATGAAAGTGAAAAGTGAAAGTGAAGTCGCTCAGTCATGTCCGACACTTCGAGACTCCATGGACTGCAGCCCACCAGGCTACTCCGCCCATGGGATCCTCCAGGCAAGAGTACTGGAGTGGGGTGGAATTGAACATTAAAACCAAGTTTAAAATGACTGTGACTTTTATCTGATAATCTTACATAATTGCAAATAAGTTGAGATACAGTCACCTTGATGTAAACCTGTGTGTTCCCCGTGGGAGCCTTATACCTCGGCTCTGGAGTTTAACTAGAAGCAGTGGTGATATTTCTAGGGAAGCTGTCGAGGTCAGACCTGGTAGAGAGGACTTACAATCCCTGGGCTCCTAAAATACCCCAATCTCCAGCACATTACACACTTTAGGTGAGGAACAAATATGGGGATAAATGTAAAACAAACTGAGAAGTTACAGTGGGAGGGGCCCCACTAGTTGAATTGGGGTCACACTGGATGAAGGAGACCTTCCCGGTGTCTCTGTTGACCGTGTTCCTCCACCTTCTTGCTAACTGCTGGAGTCTTAACAGGTGGACACTGTACGCCCATGGCTTGCCTTTCACACTGTTGTTGTTAAGTCACTAACTCATGTCCAACTCTTTTCAACTCCATGGACTGCAGCACGCCAGGCTTCCCTGTCCTTCACCATCTCCCAGAGCTTGCTCCAACTCATGTCCATAGAGTCAGTGATGCCATCCAACCACCTCATCCTCTGTCACCCTCCTCCCCTCCTGCCCTCAACCTTTCTCAGCATCAGGGTCTTTTCCAGTGAGTCAGCTCTTCACATCAGGTGGCCAGAGTATTGGAGCTTCAGCTTCAGCATCAGTCCTTCCAACGAATATTCAGAGTTGATTTCCTTTAGGCTTAACTAGTTTGATCTCCTTGCTGTCCAAGGGACCCTCCAAGAGTCTTCCCCAACACCACAGTTCAAAAGCATCAATCCTTCTGTGCTCAGCCTTCTTTATGGTCCAACATGCATGAATATCAGAAAAACCATAGCTCTGACTATATGGACCTTTGTTGGCAAAGTGATGTCTCTGCTTTTTAATATGCTGTTTAGGCTTGTCACAGCTTTTCTTTCAAGGAACAAGCGTCTTAATTTCATGGCTGCAGCCAGCATCGTCGGTGATTTTGGAGCCCAACAAAAGACAATGTGTCACTTTCACATTACCCTACTCTGGTAAACAGATGGATTTCACAAGTGTTCAATGTATCACTGTTAAATCACCCTGAAGAAGAAGATCACGGTTTTTGAAGAACAAAAAGTAAATGAGGACTCCCCTGGTGGCACAGTGGATAAGAATCCAACTTGCCAATGCAGGGGACATGGGTTCCATTCCCTGTCGGGGAAGATCCCACACGCCCTGAAGCAAGAAAGCCTGTGCGCCACAACTACTGAACCGGTGCTCCAGAGCCCGTGGGCTGCAGCTTCCAGAGCCCACTCGCCTAGAGCCAGGCTCCGCAACAAGAGAGCCACCAAGGTGAGGAGCCTCCTGCAACTAGAGAAAGCCCGTGCACAGCAACGCAGACCCACGGCAACCAAAGATAAAAAGAAAAAGTAAATGCTCTCTGCTTATAAATTCCCAGGGTCTCTGTTTTTCTGAATATCAGCCCATGAGAGGCTGCAGTGAAACACTGTTTTGATCTTTTTAAACTATTTTGATTAAATTTTCCTAACTCTCTTTTCCCAAGACTGGTAGATTTGGTAGTTATGGTTTCAGGATCCAATGAGCCTGACACCCCGGGGTGACCACAGAGGACAGGTAACCCCTGAAAAGCATAGATTGGCAATAGCTACTGGTGCCCCCTGAACTCGAGGACTGAGCATGCACCATTCACACAGCCCCTGAGAGCCACGTCAGGCCAGGAGGAGAGAACAAATTGCTGGTTCTGCCCCCTTCATGCCGACCATTTCCTGTGTCTCTCCATGAATGTGTTATTACGGCTGCTCTCAAACACTCAAGTTAATTTACTCCCGTAACTGCTCATAACAGCTCTCGAGGTGACTTTTATGGGCTAGGAATTAGGCCCATTTTGTAGATTTTGCATGTGGATTATAAACCTGATGAAAGGCAGCTACAGAAGGCAAATTAGGGCCTTTGATTTCCCTTTAAATATATAATGTGTGCTTTACTCTCCAAAGCAGCATGTCTGCATTTGGTATTTCCAAATTTTTGTGTTTATTATAGTTAGATCACTTTAAAAAGGGCTCAGTTAATATGCTCCTCTGATATAAAAGCAAGCTTAAGCATGAAATAGCCCAGTTTTCTATAGCTGGGTTTTTAAGTATACATGCTATGAAAATCTATCCATTTGTTTTCAGTCAAATCTTATTTCTTAAGTAACCATAAAATACAGGTGAAGTCTGATTTAATGTTTTGGACTCTGATTTAAAGAAGTTCACTGTAAATATTCAGGAGATCAATGCAAGGAGGTTAGGGTTAGGGTTAGGGCTAGGGTTGGATCTACAATCTAACTTAAAATATCCCTTTATTCATCTGTTTGCTTGTCTCTTTTTGGCCAGATCTCAGCTTTTGGAATCAGAGTTCCCTGACTCGGCATCAGCTCTGGCCCTGGGCAGTGAAACTGTCCTAACTACTTGACTGCCAGAGAATTCCCTAGAATATCCATTTGAATCCTGCATTTAGAACCTGATTCAAATTATAAAAAAGAAGATTTCTACAAAGTTTATCAGAAAATCATTAATTGCATAAAGGTATCCATTACCCATCTATATCTCCTGGGTCACTGTCCAAAGCAAGGGCTTTTAACTTGACCAAAGCCTTTTAACAAAACTCCAGCAATTCACTGCAGCCACTGGAGTCTCCAGTCTGTACTGGATGTCAGAGCCTCCTTTCCCGTTCCCTTTACAGAGGATTAAAATAAGGTGAGAGCGGTGGGCTGACACTGATCAAGACAGTGAAACTTGGAACTAAACACATTTAGCATGTCCCAGAACTGTCATTTCTGGGTGGATTTATCTAGGATACAGTTACTGAGCACAGTATAACTCTGAAGAAACTATAATTAGTGGGGGAAAAAATCTAATTTTTCAAATCTTTCATTTGGCTTATAAAATCACATTTCACTTTAAAACATTAAAAGGTAGAAGACTCACCATCACAATTTCTTGGCGCCATGACGGTGTTGCTGTGCTAGTACAGGCCGGACGGGCACGGTTTGTGAAGTCTACTTGGTAGGGCAAGTCTTAATTGGAAAGGAAACGTGCAGATTCACAATCACAAAATACAGATGGAAAGTTCTGTAGTAACAGAAAAACCCAAAACCCTGCCTCTAAAAAGCCCAAATCAGTGGCAATACACGAGCTCTGAGTGGCAAAGAATTTAAAGAGGGTCTAAAAATCACGGTCTATCTGTTGAATAAGTAGTCACCAGGCACAGCTCAGCTCTGACGAAAATATAACTTTATCAGTAGATGAAGGAGATGAAGGAAGGGACTAGGACATGCACCCATACAAGTGAACATAACTCAAGATTCCATACTGTGGGCAGACTCCCCAGAGTGCATTTCCATGGAATTCAGTTTACAAAAGCCGAACCTATAACCCTACTTTGAAGCACGCTATTCCAAAATGAGAAACTCAGAGCAGGTAAACGTTTTTCATTGTTTTCTTTCCAGACCACAGCAGGTTTGGCTTCTTTAGACCAACGTATTGAATGGCTTCTTTCTCAAGTTTAAAAGACAACAGCTAATACTCAGGTCCTCAGAGAGTAGGAGTTACTATACTGTGGCAGCGAGAGGCCCCCCAGAGATCCCGAGATCCCACCCACAACTCAAGCCTCTTCCGCCACTTCCTGTTTCAGAGAGTCAGTTTCAATATCGTAGTTTCTCTTATCTTATACGCTCTTGGTTTCAGCTGCTCTGAATTCTCTCTTTGCACTTGCACTTACCAGACCGTCTTCTCTCAGCTTTTTGTGATGTGTACTCAGCTCCTTTATTTTCAGGCTTTCTTCTCTCATGCTGAAGTCATTTCCTTCCATGCATTTTCCCCGAGTTGTGCTTTCAGGGATCCCATGGTCTTCGAAATAAAATATTCCCCCTTCCACATGTTTCTAAATTTCTAATTTCAGTTTTAACATCCTCTCTGATAGACGGGTTATACAGAAGTGTGCTTGTCAATTTCCAAGTAGCAAAGAATGTTTTCAGCCACATTATTATTGTTTTTTAAAATTTTTTGACTATAGTAAAAGAATATGCCCTGTAAAATCTCTGGTTTTACATTTAAAGTGTTCTTTGCATCCAAGTGTAAGTTCAACTTTTATAAAGATCTGGTGGGGAAGAAGAATCTGAGCTGGGCAGACTTGTGTCTTTGTTGGAGAGACAAACTGGCCAAGTTTAAACTGCTTATACCTCCTTCCAAGCGTGTGTCTCTGAACAAAATACAGAACTGCTTTGAGCTTCATTTTTCATCGTCAAAGTGGGAACAATAATAGTATTCATGTCCTAATGTTACGGTGAGAATTATGGAGGACAACGTGTGTAGAATGTCTCACGTGGTGCCTGGCATGTCGTATGCAGGCAATAGACAGGAATACTATTAAGAAAAAAGGAAAAGAAAGAAACTGCTCTCTGGAGTCAGAAGAGCCTGATTTTGAAGCCTGGATCTGCCACACCCTGGCAGCTCTTCCAAGTCATTTTAGACGTAACTGTGAGGATTAACTGTGAGGATTCAGAGAGAAAATGCATGCCTGGCACAGGGCCAGTGCCCCACGACTGGGACCTACTATTTTTCTTAGGGTCATAAAATGAGACAACTCAGGCTGAACCGTGCTTTTAGCGAACAAGCTTTTAGCCTAACTGATGATTCTTGAAGGCCTTCCCAGGCCAAAGAAAACCAGTGATCTTGTTGCGAAAGGACAGAAGCCACCAGGCCTCAAAGCGTTTGCCGCAGAAAAGTGCAGCTGCTCTGTGAGCACTGTCACACCAACTTCCAACACCAATCGGGATTTTTCGTGTGTTTTGTGGGCTTCTCCCCAGCTCAGTTCTCAAAGCTCGGGGACATGTGGTTCCATTCTGTCTCTTCCTTATTCCCTCACCTCTCAGCCTCCTCCCTGAGCCTTGGCATATTCTCCATCCAGGTGCCCACAGTCCACACCCGCCCACCGCAGCCAGGGCCTTTTCTTCTGCGAAAACTGAGCAAAATTGTCAAGCTTGAGTTTTTAGAGTAAGTCATCTCGGTGATAAAAAGAGAGGTGAAGATATCAAGATAATTTGATATTAGAAAAATCAACGGTTTTCTGTACTTCTGTCTGCCCTAAAACTATGGCTATATTTTTAATATGAATTTGCTATTCTGAAAATAAGCAACTCTTTTTATATGCTTTTGAAACCCTACGATTTAAATATCTGCTTTGTTTGCTTGTTTTTGTTTGGAAAGATATGTATTAAGCAAAAGGTGCAAACCCCAGAACTTTGCATCTCATCACTGCAAAGTGTAAATAAAATTAGACTACATGCTGGCTAGTCATTAGCAGTGCCATCCATGCCTGGATCTAAAGTCGGGGTTTATTTTTATTTGATAAGGCTAAAGTATATTATTCTGTAAGTATTTTCTGCATATTGAGAAGGGAAAAGAAGTCTTTCAATATTTTTTAGTTCAAATTTTTTCTTGAATGATTTACATTCTATATTTAGTTAAAATAAGATCATTTTTAAAATCAAATGAACGAATGCACTCAGGGCGCTCATGTGTGTGGATGCCCCAGAGGAGACACGCAAATGGAAAAGCACTGCCATCTCTCCCCAGGTGGCCTCGGGCCAAGGAGGAAACCTGGCAACGCTGGCCGAGGGGCCTGGGGGCGGCTGACCACCAGCTCTTGCACCACACTAGGAAATCACTCATGTGCTCCGTCAACAGACACTAGCTGGGTGTCCGCCGCACCAGGCATTATTCTAGACGCTTGGGATACATGAGTGAACCAAGCAGACAGAAACCCCTGCCCTTACAAAGCCCATACTCCAGGATGGAGAATAGAAAGCCATAAATGTCATGAGTAAGTAGGCTGGACAGTGGCAGCCGTGGTGGGTACTAGGGGGTTGGGCACTGGCAGCCTTTCAGCAGCAGGTGGGCGGGGCTCACTGAGAAGCTGAGATGTGAGTCAAGACTTGGCAGAGGCGAGGGTGAGCCCGTGGGCGTGGGGAGAATACTACTCCAGGGGGAAATACTTCACGGGCCCCACGAAGACAGCGTGTGTGGCTTCTCCAAAGGAGCCAGGCGGTCAGTGTGCCAGGAGAAGACTTGAGGTGGGCGGGGGCGGGAGTGGCCAGGAGGTAGCAAGGGCATGGCCACCAGTTCCTACAAGCTGTTTAGGCCATTGGCCTTGTGTTGGGGGTCGGCGTGAGGCGCTCCGCCCGTGGCAAAGGTCATGAGGAAGGAGGCTCGACATACACAAAGGCGGGATAGAGCCTCAGGAGTCCCCCTGGAAATCCTCGAGCATCTACCCCCATAACCAGAGCCTGCCTACTTTACTACTTTGTGCTCTCACCTACACCTCTGACTTTACGGGGGGCTGTCCCCCACCACCTCTTTCGGAGAAGGAGCTAACTTAGAGCTCCAGTTAATAAAAATTCCTGGGCGTGATAGGAGTGTTTCAACCTACAAACTCCTCTGAAGGTTCTCTAGCCTGCCTGACAGGCTCCTCCGGCCACATGTGATTGCTCACAGCCTCCTAACCGTGAGAGGCACGAGATGCTTTAAACCTTCTAAAAACAGGTTCCTTAGAAAAGTCAGAAAACCATTAGTATAAGTATAGTGGGCTGATTAGAAATTGTATTGGTGAAGGGTTTTTCATTTGTTGAGCCAATGTTTGTTGCTAAGTCTCCACATCCCCTACCCTTACACACATTAATGAATATATAGAAGAAATAAGTATTAACCTTTGATATTAATCACATTAGACCTTAGGCTAAGTAAATTCTTTCCTTAACTAAAACCCACTACACCCTCACCCTATAGAAATGTAACTTTACTTGGGTGGCGTCTGTTTTAAGAATAATCACCCCTGGAGAAATAAGTGTCCTGGTTGACTGACCGCTGTCACAAGGAGAGGGTCATAAATTGTCAGCAGGCCCCCTGGCCAGAAGATGATGTAACACCCCTAAGACCTCTGTATACATTTGTATGAAGCACCTGACTTTGATAAAAGTCAGGACTGCTGACCCCGCGGGACTTTTGCATAACATCTCAGTGTATAAAAGTAGACCATGGAAAATAAAGAATTGGGATCAGTTCCTCGAAATCCTGGTCTCCCCATGTTGTTCTCTCTCTCAAACTCTAGCTGACTCTCCATCTGGAGCACGGAACCCACCACGCTTACTAATTATGCCTGGGCTTCTAAGATCCGACCGGGGAGGCCTCAGTGTCTCCTCTCCTTCAGGAGAACGGAAGGACGCCTGCGGCCTACATAAGTGGTGCAAACTTCTTGTCTTGAAGTTTTATTGGTCTCCCGTGTCAACCAAGCTACTCAGCCTCTTTTCTCCACTGAATTTTCCTACTGAGATATCCTCATTCTATTACTCTTTACATCTCTAATTAATATCTAATTGAAGCTATTGTATCCTGATCCTCGCCGATGCTGTCCCCGCTTTGAACTCCCTGGATCAGCCGGGGCTGGACCCCAGCAGCCTTGGTCTCCCTTCTTCATGAAATGGGGAAACTTTGGTGGACTTATATGATCTGACTTTTGTTTTTAAAAAATATTATCTACATTTCATGTATATTTTTTTCTCCTGAATTGCTCTGGAAGGATGGAGGTACCAGGAGGCTGGCAAAGTGGCAATCCACAGCTGTGCCCCCTTTCCTGTGTAAGGACAGGTCTGTAAGCTCAGGAGTGGGTGGAAAAGTGAAAGTGAAAATCACTCAGTCGTGTCCGACTCTCTGTGACCCCAGGGACTTCAGTCCATGGAATTCTCCAGGCCAGAATACTGGGGTGGGTAGAGTGGGTAGCCTTTCCCTTCTCCAGGGGATCTTCCCAACCCAGGGATCAAACCCAGGTCTCCGACATTGCAAGCAGATTCTTTACCAGCTGAGCCACCAGGGAAGCCCAAGAATACTGGAGTGGGTAGCCCATCCCCTCTCCAGCGGATCTTCCCAACCCAGGGATCAAATTGGGGTCTCCTGCATTGCAGGTGGATTCTTTACCAGCTGAGTGGACGGAAGCTGACCTTCAAAGAGCCCTGAAGGTGAATGGGGGAGGGGCCTCAAGAGCCATCTCCTCCTGCAGGAGAGGTACTATCTTATTCCCAAGAAATGAAACTGTTCTGATAACGACTTTCAAAACAAAATTACAAGATCTTTCTTAAGTTATCCGCATTCTTCCTTCCTGCAGTGGTTCACTTTGTACATCCGTTTGCCTCCCCATGGTGCCCACATGTGTGGTCCGCACGGTGCAGGGAAGGTGTCCTTTGGACGAGATGAACACTGACGCTCACAGACGCTGGTGCTCCTCTTCCTGTCTGTCTCTTTCTCCCCCTCAAGTAACCCCAATGCTTTTGGTTCTGCTTCTATGTAGAACACTTCCCCAGGATCCCTTCCTTGTTGTTAAACCTTGTATTTAGACCTTGCTCTTCAGTATTTCCAGAAAATGTTTCTGTATTATCTCTTACTAAGCAACAACCTTTTGGGATTTCTTTTTTTTTTTTTAATTTAAACTGCAAGGGTGAAAGCACAAATCCTCATAGCAATTTTACTTGTATTCCAAAATACAGTTGGTAAAAATGGCCTCCATCCCCTATTCTGCTTGCCTTGCAGAGACAGTTTGTCTTATGCTACTCACTCCTCGCCAGGCCCCAGCCCCAGCCATGTCCTTTGCCAAATGAGTCTCAAACCCTCTCTCCGCTGTATTGGATCACGGCCCTCATCCACCCACACCAGCTTCTCCTTCTTTCTTCCTCCCTTTGTGCTAACAGGTTTTGCACATAAGCTCTTACCAAAAAATAAAATTCTCTTTGAATGATAAATTAGCAGGCACATTCCTATTCACACGTGGTGGTAATTCTATCCTAGCAACAGTCACCAAATTAATTGTCATCCACAAGGATTGGGTCTGTTTTCTTCTAGAAGGAGATTTAAAACCATTAGCCAGACTTTTCCAGATTCTTTTATGTTAAGGAGTTCATTAGGAGATAAAAGCAGGGAAACAAATCCCACTGAAATGATCTGTTTGAACTTCTGACTTTTTCCAAGCGTATTTTGATAACATTCTGTATGAAAAACATTTGAAGTGTGGAGCATGTGGTCTCTTCAGGTAGCTGTGGTCTGGGCGTTCAGACACAACAGCCTGTATCCGTCAGCGCAGCTGTACTTTGAACAACCTCATCCGGAAGGGAGAACAAAATGTGAAGGGATAAGAAAAGAGAGCTGGGTGAGATAATGTAGCTCTACTTAAAAACTAATTTAGGCAGATAAATCTCAGCCCAAATAACCTGATCTTTAACAAAAGGGGGAGGGAAGGAGGAAGCTTCAAAGTTGATAAGGAAAAGAGGTGCAGAGCCTCCTTGAGTCCTAACAAACCTGGAGGCAGGTACAGGGTCAGGAAGGCTGCCTGGCAGGGGCAGTCTGGATTTTGATGCAGCCCTTACCTCTCCCAGGCTGGAGGGGCTGCCTCCTCCTCCTTCTGACAAAAACCCTCCAGAGATGCTGTCCACGTGAAGCTGGCCTCTGGAAGCTGTCTCAGTACAGGAATGCCAAGGAAATACTTCACAGTCTCCTTAGGTACAGGCTATTCTGCTTCACTTTGGAAAAATATATGTAATACAGTTGGACCTATGAAATTGCTGGTACTCAACCGGTTTTGCCCTGTAGAAATGGTATTTCACATGGTTGAGTTCAACCCTCTTTCACTTTAAAGACACAGGGTAACAGGATTTCTTGAGTCTAGTTTCAAGATACAAAAAGAAAAGTTTGGGAAGTGGCACTTCTGAAATGGTCTTCATCCACAGTCACCATGGATATGTTAGATATGGCTGGGTACCTACTGTGGGTAGTGTTAAGTGTTAGCTACCCCATTGGGTGCTAAGTCACATCAGTCATGTCCGACTCTGTGCGACCCATAGACAGCAGCCCACCAGGCTCCCCCGTCCCCGGGATTCTCCAGGCAAGAACACTGGAGTGGGTTGCCATTTCTTCTCCAATGCATGAAAGTGAAAAGTGAAAGTGAAGTCGCTCAGTCGTGTCCGACTCTTAGCGATCCCATGGACTGCAGCCCACCAGGCTCCTCCGTCCATGGGAGTTTCCAGGCAAGAGTACTGGAGTGGGTTGCCAGTGCCTTCTCCATTGGGTAGTGGGATGGAAACAAATAATTTTGGATCTTGTTCTTTGGTTTTTCTCCTAAGGAGTATAACACCTAACTGGGAGAAATGAAAAAACTCTACCATGAAATTTCTTCTTTAAGGTATAGGGAGTAATACGTTAATTCAGATGACCATTATATCTACTACTGTGGGCAAGAATCCCTTAGAAGAAATGCAGCTGCCCTCATAGTCAACAAAAAAGTCTGAAATGCAATACTTGGGTGCAATCTCAAAAACAGCAGAATGATCTCTGTTCACTTCCAAGGCAAACCATTCAATATCACAGTAATCCAAGTCTATGCCCCAATGACTAACACCAAAAAAGCTGAAGTTGACTAGTTCTATGAAGACCTACTAGAACTTCTAGAACTAACACTGGAAAAGATGTCCTTTTCATCATCAGGGACTGCAATACAAAAGCAGGAAGTCAAGAGATACCTGGAGTAACAGGCAAGTTTGGCCTTGAGTACAAAATGAAGCAGGGCAAAGGCTAATAGAGTTTTGCCAAAAGAGTGCACTGATCATAGCAAACACCCTCTTCCAACAACACAAGAGGATTCTACAAAGGGACATCACCAGATGGCCCAAACCAAAATCAGATGGATTATATTCTTTGTAGCCAAAGATGGAGAAGCTCTATACAGTCAGCAAAAACAAGATTAGGAGCTGACTACGGCTCAGATCATGAACTCCTTATTGCCAAATTCAGACTTAAATTGATGAAAGTAGAGAAAAACTACTAGATTGTTTGGGTATGACCTAAATCAAATTTCTTACAATCATACAGTGGACACGATAAACAGATTCAAGGGATTAGATCTGAAAAACAGAATGCCTGAAGAACTATGGACGAAGGTTCGTGACATTGTTACAAGAGGCAGTAATTAAGACCATCCCGAAGAAAAAGAAATGCAAAGAAGCAAAACGGCTGCCTGAGGAAGCCTCACAAATAGCTGAGAAAAGAAGAGAAGCAAAAGGCAAAGGAGAAAAGGAAATACACACCCATCTGAATGAAGAATGCCAAAGAATAGCAAAGAGAGATAACAAAGCCTTTCTAAGCGAACAATGCAAAGAAATTGAGGAAAACGATAGAATGGGCAAGACTAGAGATCTCTTCAAGAAAATCAGAGATACCAAGGGAATATTTCATGCAAAGATGGGCACCATAAAGGACAGAAATGGTATGGACCTAACAGAAGCAGAAAATATTAAGAAGAGGTGGCAAGAATACATAGAAGAACTACACAAAAAAGATCTTAATACCCAGATAACCAGGATGGTGTGATCACTCATCTAGAGTCAGACATTTTGGACTGTGAAGTCAAGTGGGCCTTAGGAAGCATCACTATGAACAAAGCTAGTGGAGGTGATGGAATTCCAGTTGCGCTATTTCAAATCCTAAAAGATGATGCTGTGAAAGTGCTGCACTCAGTATGCCAGCAAAGTTGGAAAACTCAGCAGTGGCCACAGGACTGGAAAAGGTCAGTTTTCATTACAATCCCAAAGAAAGGCAATGCCAAAGAATGCTCAAACTACCACACAATTGCACTTATTTCACATGCTAGAGAAGTAATGCTGAAAATTCTCCATGCTAGGCTTCAACAGGGCATGAACTGAGAACTTCCAAATGGACAAGTTGGATTTAGAAAAAGTACAGGAACCAGAGATCAAATTGCCAACCTCTGTTGGATCAGAGAAAAAGCAAGAGAATTCCAGAAAAACATCTACTTCTGCTTCATTGACTCTGCTAAAGCCTTTGACTATGTGGATCACAACAAACTGTGGAAAATTCCTCAAGAGATGGGAATACCAGATCACCTTATCTGCCTCCTGAGAAACCTGTATGCAGGTCAAGAAGCAACAGTTAGAACCAGACATGGAACAAGAGATTTTTTCCAAACTGGGAAAGGAGTAGGTCAAGGCTGTATGTTATCACCCTGTTTATTTAACTCATATGCAGAGTACATTATGCGAAATGCCGGGCTGGATGTAGCCCAAGTGTGTATGCATGTGTGTGTGTGCATATGTGTGTATGTCTGTGTGTACTGTGTATGTGGGCACATGTTTGTGCTCATGCATGTGTGTATGTGTGATAATGCATGTATATGTGTGTGCATGTGTGTGTGCGTGTGTGTGTATGGTTTCCCATAAAGTGGTGGTTGACTGTCTGGAGGATCTCTAAGGAGTAGTCTGCTCGCCCCAGAGCTCCTGGTTCAGACCAAGCCTGGGCTGAGCACGCGTGTTTCTAGCAAGTCCCCAGCTGGGCCAACACAAGACTACTATTTCCTTAAAATGATAAAGGAGCCTATGGTTATTTCAGATCCTTCTCTCTTTCATCTAAAAAGAAGAAACTGTAAACAGGAAACAGTCACCATATCAGTGTTTTGAAATTCACGTGTTGTTTACTCAGAATCGGCTCTGAGCTGAATCACCTTATAACATGGCGTGGTCTTTGCAGGGTCTCGGTGACTAAGCCGAACGGTCTGGTTTCACAAGGGCACTGGCCACCGCCACTTGCTTTGCCCTAACAGAGCCCGTAGAGAAAGTGAGACGCTTAGAGAAGTGCATCGACATCTTAAACTAACTTGGTGATACCTCCATTTGTGCTAATGATAAGGAGTCTCACTTTTCTGAAAGCATTTATTGTCATTGAAAGAGTGTACAATCACTCAGAGAACAGTGGGTATCGTTCTGGAAAATCTATTTCCCACGGCCACGATGAACTGGCTCTAAGCTGTCCTTGATCTAGTTTTTGACGTGCTGATTTTCCACCAATTTATGAAACCAGACAAACTGATCTCAACATGGCATTTACCATCCCGTGGGAACATGGTCAACAGCTACAGTCCGGAACCTGGTGGTGGCAGCTGCCACGTCACCGCTTCTGGAGGGCCGCACGCCACCCTGCAGGTCTGGGCTGGTGTCCTCCGATCCACCCTGTGGACACCTACGTTTTCCCTATGTTTTCCCCATGTCAGCACTCGTGGTAAAGTCAGCTGCTCGCCCCTCTGGTCCCTCCTCACTCCTCAGCTCCCCACTCCCCATCTCCCTCCACCAACAACGAACAACTTGGGCAGAGACCAGCTCTGTGTGCATCACTGTCTCTGACACTTAGCCCAGCTCCTGGCACTTAGTACATATTCACTAAAACAGCTGCTGAACGGATGGCTGACAGGAAGCAAGGAAGACCGGAGATGCAGATGATAACTCAGCGTGGGGAGTTTTCTCAAGGAGACTGATTATCTGTGCTCCGGGAGGACAGCGCAGAGCAGACGCCAGGAGATGGTGAAGGACAGGGGTGCCTGGCGTGCTGCCGTCCACGGGGTCACAGAGCAGGACGCGACTGAGGGACTGAACAAGAATCAGACTACCGACGCAGACCTTGGGGGACCGGGGGACGGATGCAGCGTGAGCAGAAAGAATGTGGTTTAGGACGCACTGAAGACCTCCCTGGGGGCACCACCAACACAGACCTTCAGGAAACGGCACAGCCAACAGGCATCCCGAAGGAAAAGTCAGACAAGCACCGAAAAACAACAAAAAGTGTGTAAGTAAACACACGCGCACACAGCACCTACTAAGACCCTTCTGAAGCGGCTCTGCAGCCGCACTTGTCTGATGGGGCACACTCCTACCATCCCAGGAGGAGCCCTGCCGGTCCTGAGATGGGATGCGTTTGGAGCCTCTGCTTGCAAGACTCTTGGGTCTTTCCTGTCGGGCTCGGTGCCTCATGACTGAGGACAGGAAACGCCTCCAGGAGTCTGACTCTTCTTGAAAGTCTGCCGCCTCCTGTCTTTGCCGCCATGCTGGCTTCAGGAGACCTCTTATCTTTGGGCGACCACGTGTGCTGTTGCTCGGGGAGGAGCCACAGCCACCCTCCCAGCGTCAGGCTTACTGGTTCTGTTTTAAACACCAGAGTGAGACTGGAATTCCTGCAGTGTCAGCATTTAAAATAACACATAGGGCCTTCCCTGGTGGCCCAGTGGCTAGGACTCTGCGCTCCCAGCGCAGGGGCCCAGGTTCCATCCTGGTCGGGGACCCAGATCCCATATGCTGCAACTAAAACCAGGTGCAGCCAAATAAATAAATACTGGTTTTTGTAAAAAATAAATAAAACAACACATAAAGAAGACAGAGTACAACGTCTAAGACAAAGGTCTCTAATATATGTTCGTAGTAGGAAGAAAAACAGCCTTTTTCCAATCAAATCATAAGTTGTGTTTGTACCGGTTCTTTCGTTTTGTCATGTCCTGGTAAGTAAGTGCTTTTTAGAAAGCCCTGAGAGACGCTGTGGACGCTGGTCATTCAGACGTGGGCACAAATACGAGCAGAAGCGTCGTCACAGCGTTTGTTGGCTCTCGCGGGCCTGAGCCTGCTCGCAGGGCAGGACACGAGCTCCTGCCTAGATGCTCTGGAGACCACCCTCTCCATTAGATGCTATTAGCTGCACCGTGGGAACGCTTTGGAAACCGCACAATACAGGAACAACACTCGAACAGAAACAATAGCTGCTTAAATGACTTCTAAATTTCTGTCTATTCAAAGTTTTAGCAAAAAGCAACGCAGAGCGTGGCTGTTCCCCACCACCCACTCTCCTTTCAGTCTGCCCCCATGCACCCACACCCGTCCTCCAGTGGCTTTAAGGCACCCGCCCGCCCTGCCAGCTCCCACGATGCCCATGGGCAGGCCGCTGCCCGAGTCAAGCACGCTTTTTGCAGGGAGACTGTATTTCCACATCAATCACTCATGAAGATGTCTTAACTACAGAATCGCCAAGCAGAGGGAATCTGAGGTGGTTCTTTAGCATAAACTTGAGCGTCACTACCTTGTATTTAACTCTCAACGGACCTGAGTTTGAGCAAACTCCAGGGGTGGTAAAGGACAGGGAAGCCTGGCGTGCTGCAGAGTATGGGGCCACAGAGTCAGGCACGACTTAGCCACTGACCAACAACAACAAGAACAGAAGAACTGTAAAATCAAGAAGTTCGTAAGTAAAAGACGTCACCGAGTGGGACACCCTGAACCATCATCGACCAGCTTCTTTCCCACTAGTTCCACTAGCAGGATGCGGGTTTTCAGAGATGTGCATTGGTTTGGTAGTGGTGAGGGGTCAACTTTAAAATGATCCTTTCTTCAAGTATAAACTGCAGAGACCCACCAACATTTGTATCATGTATCAGGCTTTGCCTGTCTAAGTCACTTCTTTATACTTTATCTCACAGCGCTTCCATGAAATATTGTTACTGGCTCCACATTCCAGACAGGCAGTCTTAGACACAGAGGCTGAGGTTCCCAGCGAGGAACCTGATTATTTTTAAACAAATACTATGCGGTGTTCACTCTTTGCCAGACATTGTTTCCCAAATATTCACTCCTTTAATAACCCAGCAGCCTCAGGGTGTGAGAACTAGGAGGCTGAGCGGGACAGAAGCAAGGAGCTCGCCGTGGTCACAGCTTTAAGTGGCAGAGCTGAGATCTGAGCTGAGACTGGCCGGACTCCAAAGCCCCTGCCCTCAGGCACCACCCCAGGCCAGCGGGTGGGCCCCACAAATGTAGCCAGTTGGTGTGGCTCACCCAAGACTGAAAACACACATGCGTGCTAAGTCACTTCAGTCGTGTCTGACTCTGCAACTCCATGGACTGTCGCCCACCAGGCTCCTCTGTCCATGGGATCCTCCAGGCAAGAACACTGGAGTGGGTTGCCATTTCCTTCTCCAGGGGATCTTCCTGACCCAGGCATCGAACCTTTTCTCCTGCTTGGCAGGCAGATTCTTTATCACTGAGCCACCTGGGAAGTCCAAAGTCATTAACTTGAGATGTCCAGTTTTCTTTAACAGTACTTTTAATATTCCACCCACCTGGTTTTTGTTGCAGAATCCCTGTGTGTGCTGGCCCCTCCCTTGCCTATTCGGAGCAGTCCCTCAGACCTATCTGAGAGGCTGTCTTCCAGGCTTAGGCCCTCAGTTTTGTTTGCCAAACAGCACGTAGTTCTCAGCTTTCGGGCTGCGCGTTTTCTGCGGTTGACAGTTTCCGATCTGGTACGTGGTCTCCTCCCAACAGAAACAAACAGTCTCTGGCTGCTTGGGCGCTGTTCTTCTGGCACCTTTCTCCACAAGTCCTCACATCCAACATTGGTACAACCGCAACTGTTCCAGCCCGCCCACTTTCTGGTCTTCCTGGCTGTGCCCACCTCCATCCGTTTCCTTACGAAGCCAGAGTGAGCTCCAGAAACCTGGAATCTGATCCAGCCACCCTCTTGGTTCTCAGGGACAAGTCCGAGCTGCTGGCGAGCCTCGTAGGGTCTTCATGGGGTTACATCTCCCACCACCTACAGACGCCTGAAGCCACAGCACAGCCTCGGGCTCCCTGGGTGCCCACCTGCTTCACCTCCTGGGCTGAGCACAAGCTCCTACTCGTCTCCTCCTCTCCTTCACCCCATTCCTACCTGAGCAACTCCTGAGGTGCCCTCAGGAGCCTCTCCCAAGCCTCCAAGTGTCCAACCAGAGCTCCAGCAGGGATGTCTTTCCTGCCTGAACTTCCCAAGGAGCCCCAGAGCTCCCAGCTATTCATCCTGCCTCCCATGGGCTATAAACTCTGAGCTGGTCCTGTTTACCATTCATCTGACACTTTTAAAACAAGCACTTGCTAAGCACTTCCTGAATTAGTGAATTTTCATTATATCTTTTACACTTATTGAACATACATCGGATGAAACTGATAAGCAGTCATCCCTTTTAGTCCATACAGTGAGTCACCCCTGGAACAGGGTCCCCTTCCATCAGTAACTTTACATTAAAAGACACGATTCTAAAATGTATCTAATTAGTGACAGGACTAACTCTCAAACACAGACCAGCATAGTCTAGACCAGCATACTGCTCTGCTCACTAGACTCCACTAATGCAAGGGGGAAGGAAGGGGATGAGCTGCGACAGAGGGCTTTGACGCAGGAAGATGGAGGCTCGTATCCAGCTCCAGGCCTATATCTGCCAGCCCCTCCAGAGTGACGGTCATAAGGCCAGGCCTCACAGAGTTCTGTGAGACTGTAAAGGTGCCTGAGGATGGGAGGGCACTTGCCAAGCTCTCCTTATATTCAGATCCACAGTTCTGGTGAAAGGGGTGTGGCAAAGGGTTTAGCTTGTATTTCAGGGTATAACTTCATAGCAGACTGCTGTGCTCTGAAGAGGTGAAGGCATTCCCTCTTCTTCAGGGCACCTGTGAATGAGGACAGTACTGTGCTTAAGCCTTTGGCGTGCCCTCTTTGATGGCAGACATATTAAAAGGCAGAGACATTACTTTGCCAACAAAGGTCCGTCTAGTCAAGGCTATGGTTTTTCCAGTACTCATGTATGGATTTGAGAGTTGGACTATAAAGAAAGCTGACCACTAAAGAATTGATGCTTTTGAACTGTGGTGTTGGAGAAGACTTTTGAGAGTCCCTTGGACTGCAAGGAGATCCAATCAGTCCATCCTAAAGGAGATCAGTCCTGAATATTCATTGGAAGGAATGATGTTGAAGCTGAAGCTCCAACACTTTGGCCAGCTGATGCAAAGAACTGACTCACTGGAAAAGACCCTGATGCTTGGAAAGACTGAAAACAGGAAGAGAAGGGGACGACAGAGGATGAGATGGTTGGATGGCATCACTGACTCAATGGATGTGAGTTTGAGTACACTCCAGGAATTGGCGATGGACAGGGAGGCCTGGTATGCTGCAGTCCATGGGCTCGAAAAGAGTCAGATACAACTGAGTGACTGAACTGAACCTTTGGTGGTGAGTGGGCACTACAAAGACTTCTGCTCTCACAGGCAGTGACGAGCTAGGGCTTCTCTTTCACCGGCCCAGGAGTCCTGTCTGTCCGCACCGGGCCCACTTCCTGACCACCATCAACAGGACCCCACAGCCTTCTGCTCGTCCTTCCAAGTGCCTTTCGGCTGAAACGTCCCACAGCTACGCTGATGTGGAGGAGTGCTTCTCTTTAAAACCTTAGTCTGGAAAGCATTTTCTTGGCAGTAACACAAACAGCACACACCAGCCTTGTAAATTCTAAACAGATTTTGTGTTTAGGGGAAAATTCATATTTAGAAATTACCAGAGCATTTTTGATTACATATTTGCAACCTTTCTAGCAAAATAAAAAGTACTGCCTCATACAACCAGAGAAGTGGAGTGCTGCATTTTATTTCTAAGTTCCAACTAAACCCACAGTGGCTGTGCTGCAGAGACGTGTCTGCAGTGCATTTCTGGGGTGCAGGAAATGGGGTCCTCTCTTATTTTGTTCATGCCACAGAGAAGACAGAACAGGCCTGGGTAACCAGCAGCAGCCTGACAGATGCATCTGTTCTAGGTGTCACATTTTAATAACAAAAAATCATTATGTCTTCTAGTTTGTGCTGAGTGTTGAATCTCTGAGGGAGGGATTTAGAAACACTGGCTTGAGTGATTTGCGTTTCACACTGGGTATCTATACAATGGTCAGTTCAGATTCTCATTTGGGAGAATACTGGGTGAAATCATGAGTGAAGTGAAACATTTAACACTGCGTGACTGTTTTAGAAAATGAATATCAGTCAAGTACAATATTCTACCTCACCATCATGGCTTCTCTTTTTACTATTATTTTAAAACCTGTAAGTACTCCAAGTCTCACAATGTTGGTTTTAAGGACCTGACTTGTCTGAATAATTTTCACCAACCTAAAAGGACAACCTTGTATTTCCCAATCTTGGCACCAACCAAATTCATCTCAGGAATTAATTCTTTGGCGGGGCCAATTGACTTCAGGCAAGAAGACAAAATAATTCATTCACAGAGCGTTGTTAAGCAATTTTCAGATTTCAGATAGTGACGGCTCTTCCCATATACTCATAAAAGTTTTAAAAAGTTTGTTTTTCCACTACGCAATATAGTTATATGAATCATCTTATTGTTTTTCCAAAATATATTCTGAATTTCATGAATTCGGTTTGAAAGAAATATTTTAATGGATACAGGTCAAAACACTGCACAAACCCACACAACATGGGTGCACAGTGGTGTTAGATAAAGGAAATGGAACATTGTGGTCAGTCGTGTCCAACTATTTGTGACCCCATGGACTGTAGCCCACCAGGCTGCTCTGTCCATGGGATTTTCCAGGCAAGGATACTGGAGCGGGATGCCATTTCCTTCTCCACCGTTAGATACTGTGTATATAACTCAAGGCCCTCTGAATGTAACATAAACCAAAAGGAAAGGTGGCTCACTATATAACAGGCTTCATGCTGTTGGGGGAAAGGCATAAGTATATCTCACTACAACTATCAGAGACAGACTTACAAAATCAGATAAGCAGGGAATTCTATAATTTTTTGACATTGTTGTTCAGTTGCTCAGCCGTATCCGACTCTTTGTGACCCCATGAACTGCAGCACGCCAGGCTTCCTTGTCCATCACCAACTCCCAGAGCTTGCTCAGACTCATGTCCACTGAGTTGGTGATGCCATCCAACCATTTCATCCTCTGTCGTCCGCTTCTCCTCCTGCCTTCAATCTTTCCCAGCATCAGGGTCTTTTCCAATGAGTCAGCTCTTCACATCAGGTGCCTAAAGTACTGGAGTTTCAGTTTCAGCATCAGGAAATCACTCCTGAAAATTCACTGGAAGGAACTGATGTTGAAACTGAAACTCCAGTACTTTGGAGTTTAAAGTAATGTCTCTGCTTTTTAATATACTTTTTAATACACTTTCTAGGTTTATCACAGCTTTTCTTCCAACGAGCAGGTATCTTTTAATTTCATGGCTGCAGTCACCATCTGTAGTGGTTTTGGAGCCAAAAATAATAATAATAATAATCTTTCACTGTTTCCATTGTTTCCCCATCTATTTGCCATGAAGTGATGGGACCAAATGCCATGATCTTAGTTTCCTGAATGTTGAGTTTTAAGCCAGCTTGTTCACTCTCCTCTTTCACTTTCATCAAGAGGCTTTTTAGTCCCTCTTCACTTTCTGCCATAAGGGTGGTGTCATCTGCATATCTGAGGTTATTGATATTTCCCCTGTAATCTTGATTCCAGCTTGTGCTTCATCCAACCCAGCGTTTCTCATGATGTACTCTGCATATAAGTTAAATAAGCAGGGTGACAATATACAGCCTTGACGTACTCCTTTTCCTATTTGGAACTAATCTGTTGTTCCATGTCCGGTTCTAACTGTTGCTTCTTGACCTGCATACAGCTTTCTCAGGAAGCAGGTCAGGTGGTCCAATATTCCCATCTCGTTAAGAATCTTCCAGTTTGTTGTGATCCAGAGTCAAAGGCTTTAGCAGAGTCAATGAAGCAGATGTTTTTCTGGAATTCCCTTGCTTTTTCTATGATCCAATTGATGTTGGCAATTTGATCCCTTGTTCCTCTGCCTTTTCTAAAACCAGCTTCAACATCTGGAAGTTCATGGTTCACGTATTGCTGAAGCCTGGCTTGGAGAATTTTGAGCATTACTTTACTAGCATGTGAGATGAGTGCAATTGTGCGGTAGTTTGAACATTCTTTGGCACTTCCTTCTTTGAGATTGAAATGAAAACTGACCTTTTCCAGTCCTGTGGCCACTGCTGAGTTTTCCAACTTTGCTGGCATACTGAGTCCAGCACTTTCACAGCATCATCTTTTAGGATTTGAAAGAGTTCAGCTGGAATTCCATCACCTCCACTAGCTTTGCTCATAGTGAAGCTTCCTAATGCACACTTGACTTCGCATCCCAGAATGTCTGGCTCTAGATGGGTGATCACACCATTGTGGCTATCTGGTTTTTGTCATTACCCTCAGCCTTGTAATCAATCCATTTTAAGGACGCTGTGCACCATGTTTCACTGTAGAAGCTACAGGCAAAGATACGGAGCCCCCTCCATCAGCATGCTGGGAACCAAGTGGTTGGGGCGGCAGCAGGAAGTCATGCATGACCCGCCACTGCATGAGTGGAAGTCTGGTCTATAAGCTAAACTGTTGAATCTCCTAGTGCTAGAGGCTGGGGTTCACTGCTCTTCAACTCCACTCCGAAAGTGTCCTGTAACAGCAGCAGCTAGAGCATGGAGCCACCATGGGGCAGGAGATCAGGGCTTTGCCACATGGGGCTGATGATGGCAAGAAGCCTCATACCCCCAGGACTGTATTCCCTCGCTTACAAAAAATGAGAAGAGTTCAGTCCAAGGTCTCTAAATGCCTGCTCAGCTAGAAGCTTCTCTGGATAAATGCATCACCCAGTAAGGCTTTGTTCTGTTTGTTTTTAACTATCTGGGACACAGGGTGGATGAGAAGGGAACACTGACAGTGTGTATTTAAGACAAGACACAAAATCAGAACAAAATCTGGCTCCTAAATGAAACAAAAGGCTCCTCATGGAGAGTGTTGACTCCCTGAAAACACAGTTTTAACCAGTCAGCAGTTTCCCCTGTATTTGCCATGGCTTTCCATGCAATCGGTTACGGGACTTTTCCTCCCAGGAATAAATCTCTCTTACTTGAAATTGAAGGCAATGGAAAGCCATGTTTGTTTCTCAGCCTCATTCCCGTAACACTTTATCCCCTGAAGTGAACAATGTTTCCATAAGAGATATAAATGAAGGTATTTTTTCTCTAATGGGTAATAATCAGAATACTATCATTTAGAGATCAATGTTCCACCACAATGTGAAGAGCTCTGTGGGCTCCTTACCAATGAAACTGGTGAAAACTGTGGGGGGAAACCCATATACCTGAAGTCTCCGAAGTGACTGCAAAAGCACACAACAAATGGAGACACCTCCATGCAAGAGCATCTACAGTCATTTGTTAACGAGACAGTCTGTGATAATTGCACCGAGATGGCATCTTCCCTTCCTCCAGCCAGCTGCACCTCAGACAGCTGCAGCCAAGACGGCGGGGCTCCTCTCCCTGGCGCCAGGCCCCGGGCAGGAGAAGCAGTGGCTGCAGCGTTTCTCACCCGGCCCAGCTCCCCGCGGCTGACCCGAGTCCCAGGTGAGCGCGGTGCAGAGCTTCCTTCTCAGCTCAGGCTCAATTCATGGAGAGGAGGCTCTACCGTGGCTGTGGCATGTTCAGAAGTCTATGCCCCAGGCACCACTCCTCCAGCTGCAAGGCGGTAGTTCCATGCCAGGAGAGGAGAGCTAAGGGGACCCCAGACTGCTGTCTACCTCTCTGCTCCCACAAGCACTCAGCCTCCAGAGCAGAAGTGTCACTCAGAAAGAAGTTGGCCACTGTCCCCACTCCCAGCCGCAGAGCCTCGGCTCAGCACTTTTGTCTAGGGAGGGAAGCATACTGTAAAACAGGTAGCTCCTATGTCTTTGCAGTTGTTCAGTCACTCAGTCGTGTCTGACTCTTTGCAACCCCATGGACCACAGCACGCCAGGCCTCCCTGTCCATCACCATCTCCCAGAGCTTGCTCAAACTCATGCCCATCGAGTCGGTGATGCCATCCAACCATCTCATCCTCTGTCATCCCCTTCTCCTCCCGCCTTCAACCCTTCCCAGCATCAGGGTCTTTTCTAATGAGTCAGTTCTTTGCATCACGTGGCCACAGTACTGGAGCTTCAGTTTCAGCATCAGTTCCTTCAGTGAATATTCAGGATTGATTTCCTTTAGGGTGGACTGGTTGGATCTCCTTGTAGTCCAAGGGACTCTCAAGAGTCTTCTCCAATATCACAGTTCAAAAATATCAATTGTTCGGTGCTCAGCTTTCTTTATGGTCTATCTCTTAGGAAGCGGAAGGAACTGACTTCACTTCCAGAGAAGTTTAAGTCTGAGGGCAACTTCAAGAACAGCAGAGGTTGAGATGAAAGGCAACTGGGAAGAGATTGATGATTTTAAGGAAATGACAGTCTCAGCTAGCTTGCTGGAGAGAACTAAGGAATCAGATCACCCTCAGTGGGTGCCCTCTTAGGGTTAAAATATCAAACATGACCTAAGAAACCTTTCCTTCAAAGGAGCCAGAATTTGATTGGATTCGTTTGTCAATCAATCTATCCCCAGGGCATTGTTGAAAGTAATCAAATAATCTTCCCATCAGGTGGCCAAAGTATTGGAGCTTCAGCTTCAGCATCAGTCCTTCCAATGAATATTCAGCACTGACTTCCTTTAGGGGTGACTGGTTTGACCTCCTTGCAGTCAGAAGCTTATGCTGTGTGTATTGTGTGTGTGTGTGTGCTCACCCGTGCACACACTAAAACAATCCGGCAATAACTAAACAAATAAGCAAGCAAATACAACAAGCCCTGGTCAGAAGGAGGACCAGAACCAGAGTGGCTACAATATATTATCTGAAATGTCCAGTTTCCTAAAAAAAGTTATGATACATGTAAATAAACTGGGAAGTATGACCCGAACACTGGGGAAACGGCTGGGGGAGGGAGGGAAAGTAAAAAATAGAAACTGACTATGAGAGCAACCAGATGTCAGAGTTAATAGGAGATACCAAAGTAGTCATTATAAATATGTTCACAGAACTAAAAGAAACCATGATTAAAGAAGTAAAAGAAGGCGTAATGACAATGTCACATCAAATAGACAATATCAGGAAATAAAGAGAAATGTATAAAAAAAGAACCAGATGGAAATTGTCAAGTTCAAAAGTGCAATGAAAAATTGACTAGGTACTTCCCTGGCAGTCCAGTCATTAAGACACTGTGCTTCCAACGTAGGGGATGTGGGTTCCATCCCTGGTCGGGGAACTAAGGCATGCTGTGTGGCCCAGCCAAAAAAAACTAGGGGAGCTCAACAGTAGATGCAGACTGGCAGAAGAAAGAATTAGCAGACTTGAAGAAAGTTTGACAGAGTTTGAAAAGAGAGAGAGAAAAAAAAAGGAACAGAACTTTACAGAAAAGTGGAGTACCATTAAATGTACTAACCTACACATAATATAAGTACCAAAAGGACAGAGAAAAAAGAAGTCTTCAAATAAATAATGCCTCAAACTTCTCCAATTCACTGAAAAACTATGACCGATAGCCTACACACCTAGGAAGCTGAATGAACTTCAAACGTGATCAACTCGAAAGAAAGACCCACAAATAGACACATCATTGTAAAAATACTGAATGGTGAAGACAGGAGAAAACCTTGAAAAAGCAAGAGAAAATGAATGTGCATTAAAAGCAACCACAACAAAGTTAAAAGCTCACTTCTCAGGAGAAACAACAAGTCAGAAGGCAGCCAAAAACACATCTGAAGTGCTCAAAGGAAAAAAACCCTGTCAGCAAAGAAGTCTGTACACAGCAAAGATACACCTCAAAAATGAAGGGGAAATAAAGAACTTCCCAAAGCAAAAACTGAAATAACTTGCTGCTAGAAAACTTGTTTTACTAAAAAATATTAACGGAGTTTTTTAGCCTCAAGATTATAATTCTAATACACATGAGTAAAGACCACTAGCAGAAATAGTTACAAAAAACACTCTAACTGCATGTTTTTTTCTGATTCATAACTCACTAAAAAAGCTACTATATAAAAATAACTATATAAAGTAATGGCTGTATTATATTTTTTGGTCCTATAACATAAGAAATGTGATAGAACTATAGTGTATCTGCCAATAACAGCACAAGGGAAGTGGGTGGGGACAAGGCTGTAATTGCTACGGAAATGGTGGCAGATGGTAAAGGAATAATTACGAAAATATATTGTAAGAAAATATACTGTTGGATTTGTATTATAATAAACTTAATGTGTAAAACAGTAATACCATCAGAAGGGGGAAAGCAATAGGGCTGTATAGTAATACTAGCAGCACTTCTATATCTCACTGGACTGGTTCAGCTGCTCAGTCGTGTCTGACTCTTTGAGATTCCATAGACTGTAGCTCACCAGGCTCTCTGTCCTCCACTTTCTCCCCAAGTTTGCTCTAATTCATGTCCATTGAGTCGGTGATGCCATCCAAGCATCTCATCCTCTGTCACCCCTTTCTCCTCCCACCTTCAATCTTTCCCAGCATCAAGGTCTTTTCCAATGAGTTGGCTCTTTGGATCAGGTGGCCAAAGTATTAGAGTTTCAGCATCAGTCCTTCTAGTGAATATTCAGGGTTGATTCCTTTTAGGATTGCCTAATTTGATCTCCTTGCAGTCCAAGGGACTCTCAAGAGTCTTCTCTAGCACCACAGTTTGCAAGCATCAGTTCTTCAGTGCTCAGCCTTCATTACAAACCAACTCTCACATCACATGTGACTACTGGAAAAATCATAGCTTTGACTATATGGACCTTCGTCTACACAGCTCAGTGATAAAGAATTTGCCTGCCAAGCAGGAGATGAGAGTTCAGTCTCTGAGTTGTGAAGATCCTCTGGAGAAGGGAATGGTAACCCACTCCAGTATTCCGGCCTGGAGGATTCCATGGACAGAGAAACCTGGTGGGCTACGGTCCATGGGGTCGTGAAAGAGTCAGACATGACTGAGGGGCTGAACAACAAAGACCCCATCACTGGACTTGAGCTAGTATAAATCTGAAGCTGCTTCTAATATGTCAAGATATATATGGCAGGCCTTAGAGCAACCACTAAAAAATAACTCAAAAATACAGTGGCCAATTCACAAATTGGATGACTCTTATCAAAAAACCAAAATAAAACACAACAAACGAAAATAACAAGGATGTGGAGAAACTGGAACCTTTGTTAGTTGGTGGCTGATGGAAATGTAAAATGATGCAGCCATTATGAAAAAGCGCAATGGCAACTTCTCAAACTTTAAGCAGTTCTACCTCTGTGTTTATACCCAAAAGAAGTGAAAGCAGGGACTGAAACATACTTATGCTCTGATATTCTCAGCAACTTTATTCACAATGGACAAAAGGTGGAAACGACCCAAGTGTTTGCCGGTGGATGAATGGATCAACAAATTATGGTACATACATAAAACAGAATATTAGTTTAAATGATTTAGATGGTAACTTTTATGCTATGGGTATTTTACCCATAATAAAAAAAATTAATTGTAACTACAGGGTAAAGATGAAATTTTTCCAGTCTTACGACAGAATGATCTCTATCCGTTTCCAAGGCAAACCATTCAATATCACCATAATCCAAGTCTATGCCCCAACCAGTAATGCTGAAGAAGCTGAAGTTGAATGGTTCTATGAAGACCTACAAGACCTTTTAGAACTAACACCCAAAAAAGATGTCCTTTTCATTATGGGGGACTGGAATGCAAAAGTAGGAAGTCAAGAAACACCTGGGGTAACAGGCAACTTTGGCCTTGGAATACGGAATGAAGCAGGGCAAAAGCTAACACAGTTTTGCCAAGAGAACACACTGGTCATAGCAAACACCCTCTTCCAACAACACAAGAGAAGACTCTACACATGGACATCACTAGACGGTCAACACTGAAATCAGACTGATTATATTCTTTGCAGCCAAAGATGGAGAAGCTCTATACAATCAGCAAAAACAAGACCGGCAGCTGACTGTGGCTCAGATCATGAGCTCCTTATTGCCAAATTCAGACTTAAATTGAAGAAAGTACGGAAAACCACTAGACCATTCAGGTATGACCTAAATCAATCCCTTATGATTATACAGTGGAAGTGAGAAATAGATTTAAGGGACTAGATCTGATAGAGTGCCTGATGAACTATGGATGGAGGTTCATGACATTGTACAGGAGACAGGGATCATGACCATCCCCATGGAAAAGAAATGCAAAAAAGCAAAATGGCTGTCTGGGGAGGCCTTACAAATAGCTGTGAAAAGAAGCAAAGCGCAAAGCAAAGGAGAAAAGGAAAGATATAAGCATCTGAATGCAGAGTTCCAAAGAATAGCAAGGAGAGATAAGAAAGCCTTCCTCAGCAATCAATGTAAAGAAATAGAGGAAAACAACAGAATGGGAAAGACTAGAGATCTCTTCAAGAAAATTAGAGATACCAGGGGAACATTTCATGCAAAGATGGGCTCGAGAAAGGACAGAAATGGTATGGACCTAACAGAAGCAGAAGATATTAAGAATGTGGCAAGAATACACAGAAGAACTGTACAAAAGAGATCTTCACGACGGAGATAATCACGATGGTGTGATCACTCACCCAGAGCCAAACATTCTGGAATGTGAAGTCAAGTGGGCCTTAGAAAGCATTACTAGGAACAAAGCTAGTGGAGGTGATGGAATTCCAGTGGAGCTATTTCAAATCCTGAAAGATGATGCTGTGAAAGTGCTGCACTCATTATGCCAGCAAATTTGGAAAACTCAGCAGTGGCCACAGGACTGGAAAAGGTCAGTTTTCATTCCAATCCCAAAGAAAGGCAATGCCAAACAATGCTCAAACTACCACACAATTGCACTCATCTCACACATTAGTAAAGTAATGCTCAAAATTCTCCAAGCCAGACTTCAGCAATATGGGAACCGTGAACTTCCAGATGTTCATGCTGGTTCTAGAAAAGGCAGAGGAAACAGAGATCAAATTGCCAACATCTGCTGGATCACGGAAAAAGCAAGAGAGTTCCAGAAAAACATCTATTTCTGTTTTGTTGACTATGCCAAAGCCTTTGACTGTGTGGATCACAATAAACTGTGGAAAATTCTGAAAGAGATGGGAATACCAGGCCACCTGAGCTGCCTCTTGAGAAACCTATATGCAGGTCAGGAAGCAACAGTTAGAACTGGACATGGAACAACAGACTGGTTCCAAATAGGAAAAGGAGTATGTCAAGGCTGTATATTGTCACCCTGCTTATTTAACTTATATGCAGAGTACATCATGAGAAACGCTGGGCTGGAAGAAGCACAAGCTGGAATCAAGATTGTTGGGAGAAATATCAATAACCTCAGATATGCAGATGACACCACCCTTATGGCAGAAAGTGAAGAGGAACTAAAGACCCTCTTGATGAAAGTGAAAGAGGAGAGTAAAAAAGTTGGCTTAAAGCTCAACATTCAGAAAACGAAGATCATGGCATCTGGTCCCATCACTTCATGGCAAATAGATGGAGAAACAGTGGAAATAGTGGCAGACTTTTTTCTGGGCTCCAAAATCACTGCAGATAGTGACTGCAGCCATGAAATTAAAAGACACTTACTCCTTGGAAGGCAAGTTATGACCAACCTAGACAGTCTATTAAAGAGCAGAGACATTACTTTGCCAACAAAGGTCCGTCTAGTCAAGGCTATGGTTTTTCCAGTGGTCATGTATGGATGTGAGAGTTGGACTGTCAAGAAAGCTGAGCACCGAAGAATTGATGCTTTTGAACTGTGGTGTTGGAGAAGACTCTTGAGAGTCCCTTGGACTGCAAGGAGATCCAACCAGTCCATCCTAAAGGAGACCAGTCCTGGGTGTTCATTGGAAGGAATGATGCTAAAGCTGAAACTCCAGTACTTTGTCCACCTCATGTGCAGAGTTGACTCACTGGAAAAGACTCTGATGCTGGGAGGGATTGGGGGCAGGAGGAGAAGGGGACGACAGAGGATGAGATGGCTGGATGGCATCACCGACTCAATGGACATGAGTTAAAGTGAACTCCGGGAGTTGGTGATGGACTGGGAGGCCTGGCGTGCTGAGATTCATGGGGTCACAAAGAGTCAGACATGATTAAGCGACTAAACTGAACTGAACTGAACTCAATCACCATTCCTAGGAGTAGTGAGTACTGGTTCCTATCCATCGTCCTAATAATAGCACCTCAGAGAATTATTTTATGCCTCAGGCTTGGCTTTGTAGAATTAACCTCATGAAGCGAATCCTTCCTTTTCCTTCAACATACCGACTTCCTATTATTAAATAAAACAAACAAACAGAAACATATTTCCTTAGTGCTTAACTACAACTTTATTTTTTTGGCTTGTGGGATCTGTTTGCCATCAAAGATGAAACCTATGTCCCCTGCAGTGGAAGCATGGAATCCTAACCACAAGACTGCCAGGGAATTCTTCCCAACTGAATTTTAAGAGCTATGAATGAACACCAGGGAGATTATTCAGCAATAATACTAGTTGTTCAAGGAACCGCTATTTGAACAGGCAGGTAAAGCAGGGACTCCTTGGCTCAGCTAGCAATCTCTTCTGTCTCTAGTGAAACACTTAGGTTAAGCCCTAAATTCTAGTCCCTTCCCCAGTGTTATAAAAACATTAAAATTGGGATAAATAACCCTAATAAGGGCTACTACCTAAGGAAAAAGCAAGGAACCTGAACTGGGGCCCTATGGAGAGAAAACTATCTATAATCACAAATGTAAGAAGCGGCCTGATACAATAGAAGGTGAGAGCGGTTTGCAATCAGAAAGAAAAAATAGAATGAAAAAGTCATTAATGAGATTAAAATGTTACCGTGAGATTAAAATGTTACCTTAGAAAATATTATGCAAGGCCAAAGAAATCAGTGAAGGAAAAACACAGAAACAAAAATGAGATATATCTCTAAACGAGATACACAGGGACAAAAGTAAAACAGCAGACTTAAATCCAACTACAACTAACACAACATTGTTCATCAACTATACTCCAATATAAAATAAAAAATTTAAAAATTCAACTATATTAATAATAACATTAAATGTAAATAGGTTGAACAATCCAACTAAAAGGCAGAAATTGTCAGACGATTAAAAACTCTTCATTATCTACTGAAGATGTACTTTAAATTGAAAGATATAAATAGGTTTAAAGTAAAAAGATGAAAAAGATATTATCAGGAAAATAGTACCCACAGGAAAGCTGGAGTAACTAGTATCAGGCAAAACAGAATTTAAAACAAAATATATGTTACTAGAGATAAATAGGGCTATTGCATAATGATAAAAAGGTGAATCCATCTGGAAGATATAACAAAGATACATGCACTTAACATCATAGCACTGAAATATATGAAGCAAAAACTGACATAATTTAAGAGGGAAAAGGACAATTCAACAGTAAGAGAGGTTTCAATACCCCGATTTACAATGAGGCAGACGATCAAGAAGGAACGAGAAGACACGTGCAACATGGGACACTCCACGTACCAGCAGCGGGACACGTTCTTCTCGAGAGCACACAGCAGATTCTCCAGGACAGACCAGATGCTAGAGCATAAAACGACCTTAACGAGTTAACAAAGATAAAAGTAATAGGAAGTATGTTCTCTGGTCACAGTGCAATAAAATTAAGAATCAACAACATGGAGATCTGGAAAAGTCAAAAATAAATGAAAATTAAGCAACACTCAACAACCAGTGGGTCAAAGAAGAACTAAAAAGGGCACCAGAAAATACTTTTAGATGAATGAAAATGAAGACAGCATAACAGAATTTACAGAATGCAGCTAAAGCAGTGCTTGGGTGGGAACACAGAGCTGCAAACGCCTTTGTTAATAAAGCAGAAAGATCACAAATCAATAACCTATCCTTCCACTTTACGACACTGAAAAAGACACTGCAAACTAAACAAAGCAAGCAGAAGGAAGGAAATTATACAGATTATAAGAGCAGAAATTAATGATAAGGACACAAAAACAACAGAGAAGATCAACAAAGCACACATGTTTAAAACAGCATTACCAGCAATAGCCAAAAGGTGAAAATAATCCGAATGTCCACCGACCAGAGAGTGGAGAGACAAAATGTGGTATGTCCATCAAATGGAATAGTATTTGTCCACAGAAATGAGCGAGGCACTTTCTACACACGGTACAACATGGACAAAGCTTGAGGACATTACGCTGCGTGAAAGAAGCCAGCCACAAAAGACCGTGCACCACGCGAGCCCCTCCTACAGAAGTCAGAGCAGTAGGGACAGAGAGCTGGGCTGCTTAGGGACACGCGAGGGCGGCGGAGCCACGGGCAGGGGCTGGGAGCTAAAGGGCGTGCAGTTCCATCCTGAAGTAACAAAGATGTTCCAAAACTGACTGCGGTGACGGCTGCACGGATCTATGAATATACCCCAAACCATCTAATTGCAGGCTTCAAATGAGCAAATGATACCTCAGGAAAGCTGCTGCTGCTGCTGTTGTTTAAATATCACTTCTCTTAGTGTCTCCCAGCATGAGCACAGACACAGCGTGTCCTTCTTTACCTTTTGCAGGTAACATCACACAGAATATTAGAGAACTGGGCGGGGATTAAAATGCTATTCATTATATTGTGTCAAATGGGGACAGAAGAGAATTTGGAAGATCAGATTTGAATTTAAAGTAACTTTTGCTGCAGGTTACATGGGTCATCCTATGCAGCTTTATACCTACTTTTCTAAAGATAATGCTGCAGGATCATTGTGATTGGAATGAAATTTCATCTTCCAAGTGCCAGCCATAAGAGTTTTTGCTGAGTGTACCACCGCTGGAAGTATTTCAGCAGCAGCTTATCTCTGGTGTCAGAGCAACACATACATTCCGCAACTTACTAGGTTTCTTGTCCCCTTAGGACAAACTCTAAGGAAAAAGGTACAATTTAACGTTTACATGACTTTTTTTTTTCTTAAACAGAAGATAAAGTTATCATGCAGATGATTTTACAGGTAGTACCAATGAGAGAAAGTGAGACATCTGAAGGGTTTATCTATGCAGGGTCGTCAGCAGCCCTGGCTGGGAAACTAAGATATTCAGTGTCTGATATCTGCATTCTGTCAGTATTACAATTGGGAGAACAAAGTCAGAGGTCCTACTTGTAATATCAGATTCTCTTGCGTCTCACAGATAACGGTACCTCAGTTAAATGCCTTGCACATACAGAATAAACATCAGTTATGAAGCATGCTCCAGCTCTATAGATAGACCGAAGGATGATATTTTGTTGGCACAAAAGGCCCTGGCTTCAGATGCCTGGGTGCGAATTCCTGAGAAAACCAGAGCGCCTGCAGAAGGGCCGCCCTCAGCTCTGCTGAGGCCCACCACCCGCTCGGTCTCGGGGGTCTCCGTGCTGTCCACAGGTGAGCGCCCTCTGTCCTCGGCTTGTGTGCAGAACCAGAACCCCAGCCACACAGCAGGCCATTCTCGCTGGGCTCTCAACTGTGAGAGGAGGGCTCCGTGAATGCTGACCCTGGCAGCTCCACTCCAGTCCCAGCTGAGAGCGTGCCATCTTCCGCGATTCCACAAAAACCGTTCTGTTGACTTCCTAACATGTTCCCATACGGTGGTGGCGGTGCAGTTGCTTAGCAGTGTCTGACTCTTGCGACCCCATGGACTGTAGCCCGCCGGGCTCCTCTGTCAGTGGGATTCTCCAGGCGAGAACGCTGGAGTGTGCGAGTACATAAGGTGGCTTCTGCCCTCAGGAGAGTCGGTCTGGAGAGGAGGCAGACGTAAATAGTCTCAGAATACCACGAGGTGAGAGGACAAGATACGCTGGTACCTGGAAGGGAGGACCATCAACTCTTCCTGGAGAATGTGCGTGTTTGGAGTGAGGTATGGGGAAGACTGGAGAAGGCAATGGCACCCCACTCCAGTACTCTTGCCTGGAAAATCCCATCCCATGGATGGAGGAGCCTGGTGGGCTACAGTCCAAGGGGTCGTGAAGAATCGGACATGACTAAGCGACTTCACTTTCACTTTTCACTTTCATGCACTGGAGAAGGAAATGGCAACCCACTCCAGTGTTCTTGCCTGGAGAATCCCAGGGACGGGGGAGCCTGGTGGGCTGCCGTCTATGGGGTCGCACAGAGTCGGACACGACTGAAGCGACTTAGCAGCAGCATGGGGAAGACTATACAGGCTTGAGATGTGTCTTCAAAGAATGACTTGCTTGATGAACTAAGGGAAGAGAGTTACGGCAGTGGAGGGACCCTCACGTGCTACAAAGGGGCTGCCGGGGGACCCTGGGCGCTGTGGCTCTGGGTGCTGCAGCCTCAGGGGCAAGACAGGAGGGCCTGCAGAAGGTGGAACCACCTGCTGGAGGGCATCGATCCTTCCTTCAGGAGGCGAACACTGTCTGAGCCCCCGAAGGATGGAGCTTCCTCAGGGTGAGGGTCAGGACAGACCCTGAGACACAGAGTCGGCTTAAGGGTAAACTCCGTGAGAGATAAAGGGCAAAGGGAAAACCCCGCAAGGCAGAGAACAGGTGCACTTGTTAGACCGAATTTTCTAAAAACACCCAGCCCTTTGTCTCCTTCTGAAAGCAAGCACTTTTAACTGACAAAAAGGCCAGACCATGCTCCCCGGGAGCTGACGTCAATGAGCTTTCTGCCTGAGGAAGGACCTCAGAGCCGCCCCGAAGGGCTTGAGTCTAATCTCGGGACAGGCCGGCAGCATCCTTCCACAGCGACAGCTGGGGCGGCACTGCCGTTGGGACACGTGCAGATACAGGCCCGCACAGGGATGCTCCGCAGCACGGCAGACACCTGAGCGCCAAGAAGCAGACCGTCAGGATCAACAAGCTCGAGGCGGGAGTGGCAGCACGTGGCACACTCAGGCGTGTGCTAAGCAAAGAAGCAGTGCACGACTCAAGGGGGCGGGGAGCGGGGCTGGACAAAGGCGGCCCGCTGTGGGCGCAGGAAGCCGGGCTGGCAGCCGGCTCGGGCCTCCCACGTCATCCGAGCAGCAAGCACGGCTCGTTACAGTCACTCACGCTCTCTATCTAATCTGCTAGAACCAGAGGAACACAGGGGCTCTGATACTCGTATTACACAAGACGACGGCGCGCAGAAGCAGGATTTGCCCTGGGAAAGGCCACTGCTGACGAGGAGCAGGCCAGGGAGAACCCATGGCCTCCAGAAGGCGCGCGGAGGCCCGGCGCTCGCCACCCAGCCCGCCACCCCGAGACCGCCTGAGCAAAAGAGTTGGACAGCGCCTCTCAGAGGCAAAGGCACGCACGCCGCTCACGCAGGACAGCACGGGTGGGGAAGGGAAGGGCGTGTCGTGTTGCACACCTCGGGTCCCGGGGCTGTATAAACCTGTGAATAATTATTTCAGTAAGGCAGGACTGCAGCCACTCCCCACGCCGGTTCCAGTAGTGCAGACTCTGGGATCACTGTGTCACACCATCTCGCACTGTCACACCATACTACACACACAGTACACAGTGTCACACCATTGCACATTGTGTCACACCATCTCACACACAGTGTCATACGATCTCACACAATGTCACACTGTCTCACACCATGTCACACCATCTCACACTGTCTCACACCATATTACACAGTACAGTGCCACACCATCTCACACACACAGTGCCACACCATCTTACACCATGTCACAGTCTCACACCATGTCACACCATCTCACACACACAGTGTCACACCGTCTCACACACACAGTGTCACACTGTCTCACACACAATGTTACACCATCTCACAACATCTCACACACAATGTCACACTGTCTCACACCATCTCACATACACAGTGTCACACCATCTCACACTCACACTGTGTCACACCATCTCATAGTGTCACACCATCTTACACCATGTCACACTGTCTCACACACACTGTGTCACACCATCTCACACTGTCTCACACCATATTACACACACAGTACGCAGTGTCACACTATCTCACAAAGTGTCACACCATCTCACACCATGTCACAGTCTCACACCGTGTCACACCATCTCACACCGTGTCACACCATATTACACACACAGTACACAGTGTCACACCATCTCACACACACTTTGTCACACCATCTCACACACACAGTGTCACACCATCTTACACCATGTCACAGTCTCACACTGTGTCACACCATCTCACACCATGTCACAGTCTCACACCGTGTCACACCGGCGAGTGGTCCAGCCTTTCCTAAGAAGGGCTCTGCCGTCAGGAGGGGAGGTTGATGCAACTGTCACGTTAGCCTCCTCCAGGGATGGCGAGGGGGAGCAAAAACATGGCCTCGCTTTGCCAGGTTTAGAGCTGTAAGAGGTTTTGGGGGCAACACCATACAAAGATAAAGACGCAGCTGGGCTCCTTCTGTGCTCACTCCCTGTGAGCTCTCTGCCCCCGCCGTGAGTTTCAAGGAAGCAACACATGGCAGAGACTGTCTGCCAGCTCAGGGCCTTCAACAGTAAGTTCAAAAGTCATAGATCTGAAGTTAAGGAACGTGGAAATGCAGCTGAGGCTATCTTCCAAGAATAACGATAAAAAATATTACTCATCTGAGAGCTCAGAAACTCTGTCCAATTTGCTAAATTACTCCAAAGACCATGCTGTACCTTGCTGTTCATTCTGTAAATCTTGGTCTTAGGCCAGAGGCAAGAAAACGTGACCTGACCTTCTCCGGGGCTTCCCATCTTCCACCTCCATCCTGCCTCTTCAGCACCTCCTAATCACCAGTCCTTCCCAACAGCAACCCTCACCATAGGCCCGTGGACAGCGTGGGGCTGAGAAGCTGACCAGGGACAGCCAGCCTGTCTCTGCTTCTTTTCACACCCCCTGAGATTCCCTGAGAAGAAGTGGAGGTGGCCAGTCCCTCAGCAGTAAGGATGTGACTTCGCAAGTCAGAGAGTCAGCTTGCCAGGAAGAATGGAAGCAACAGTCAGCCACTGGAGTTGTCAAACCATGGGGAACACAGCCTCTAAGCATTTCCTTTCTCCACACATCTTCCCAGGCAGCTGCACACACCCCCAAACGTATTCACACGTGTTCACCAAGGAGGGGGTAAACCCAGCTGCGGCAGCATCACACACGACGGTGAGTTGTCCCTAACAGAGAAATTCTGTATACGTTTGGGAACGGGCTCAAGTTCTCAGGCTCTGGGCCAGCAAACACTGTGGGCGTTGTTGGCTGTGGTCCTTGAGCGATACCCACTGCCAGCTGAACAGGGGCACACAATGCCAACAGCTCTGGAGGAACCCGCATGTGCTCCTTTAAAGAAAGGGAGAGTAGCGTGGGGTCAGGAAAGAGAGCGAGCAAAGACCCAGGAGAACCCGCGTAAACTATGAGTCAGCCACCATCCCCACAGCCTGTCTGCTGGGGGCCTGGCTGAGAGCGCTCCAGGGAGAGCTGGCGGCAGGAAGGCTTCCCTGTCCAGTGCTCCCTCCCAGACGAGTTCACACAGAGGTGACATACGTTATCCTGTCACCACTCAGACCCCTCAGAGGCGCTTCTGTCCTTACCATCACACCTCCGAATTCACCAGTGTGCCGACATTAAGAGGGGACAGAAATCAATGAGATTTGATCAACAGCAAAAATTCCTGACAATTAGGTTTTGAGGACAGGTTTCACTGAACAGGAAATGTACCTTTTCGTAGATCTGGAGAAGTGTGAGAGATTAATGACATAAACACAAAAAAAGCTACAAACCCACACAGACAGACAAAATACCATTCCTGTCATATACCTCATCATCTTTATGGTCCAACTCTCACATCCATACATGACCACTGGAAAAACCATAGCTTTGACTAGATGGACCTTTGTTGGCAAAGTAATGTCTCTGCTTTTTAATATGCTGTCTAGTTTTGTCACAGATGTTCAGGCAAGGAGCAGCATTTTAATTTTGTGCTGCAGTCATGGTCTTCAATGATTTTTGGAGCCCAAGAAAGTAAAATTTGTCACTGTTTCCACTTTTTCCCCATCTATTTGCCATGAAGTGCAACCCTGAATATTCACTGGAAGGACTGATGCTGAAGCTGAAGCTCTAATACTTTGGCCATCTGATGCGAAGAGCTGACTCATTCAAAAAGACTGATGCTGGGAAAGATTAAGGGCAACAGGAGATGAGGGCAACAGAGGATGAGATAGTTAGATAGCATCACTGGCTCAATGGACATGAGTTTGAGCAAACTCCAGGAGATGGTGATGGACAGGGAGGCCTGGCGTGCTGTAGGCCCTGGGGTCGCAAAAAGTCAGATCTGACTGTGGCTGAACAAAAGAACATAATACACCTGATCATCTTATGGTTTTGACTGATTGAGTGAAAGTCACCCAGTCGTGTTTGACTCTATTCATGGGGTGGAAAAGAGTCAAACACGACTGGGTTGTTCACGGACTTCTCCTGGCCAGAATACTGGAGTAGGTAGCCTTTCCCTCTTCAGAGAATCTTCCCAACCTAGGGATCGAACCCAGGTCTCCCACATTGCAGGCAGATTCTTTACCAGCTGAGCCACCAGGGAAGCCTAAGAATACTGGAGTGGGCAGCCTATCCCTTCTCCAGCAGATCTTCCCAACCCAGGAATTAAATTGGAGTCTCCTGCATTGAAGGCAGATTCTTTACCAGCTGAGCTACTAGGGAAGCCCTCATACATTTTTGGTCAAGGGGAAAAAAGTCATACTGTAGAAAAATAGAACAAATTAACTGCATCATCAGTTGATAGCAGTCCACAACCAAGTGTACAATTACAGCGTACGTCTGGGACTTCCTCTCCTCCTCATTTCTGACTCTGCCTTTCAGATCACCTCCTTTCAGCAATCGTCCTCTTTTCCCTGTGGACCCTACTGTCCTCATGGGCAAGTGCAATCGTGACGCTGCAGCAGGTGGCTTCTCAGGAATTCTTGCAACATTTCAAACAGAAAACTTTTCAAAGCACAGAGATGGCTTTAGGCTTCACCATGTTCCCGGAGCACCTCGCATGATGCCAAAAGCAGAGTAGTCTTCTAAAAAATGCTTTTTGGGGTGCTGAGGCAGAGTCCATGAACTCAAGAACTTATTCAAATAATCTGTTTTATAGAATTGAGTGATATCAAATACAATTGACAGTAAGTAGACCTTCAGCTGGAAAATATTCATACACAGTTTTTGGTTTTTGATCTTTTGATATAAAAGATGGCTATTAAAATTTACATACTAGACAATTTTGATAAAAGGTAAAATATGGGGTGTGTTTTTAGAAAAGATGCCTCATGACTTTAAAAATATCACAACTGCCTGTGGATTACTAAGATGATAACTAAAAATCACTGCTGGTGGGAATGCAAACTAGTACAGCCACTATGGAGAACAGTGTGGAGATTCCTTTAAAAACTGGAAACAGAACTGCCATACGACCCAGCAATCCCACTGCTGGGCATACACACTGAGGAAACCAGAATTGAAAGAGATACATGTACCCCAATTTTCATCGCAGCACTGTTTATAATAGCCAGGACATGGAAGCAACCTAGATGTCCATCAGCAGACGAATGGATAACAAAGCTGTGGTACATATACACAATGGAGTATTACTCAGCCATTAAAAAGAATACATTTGAATCAGTTCTAATGAGGTGGATGAAACTGGAGCCTATTATACAGAGTGAAGTAAGCCAGAAATAAAAACACCAATACAGTATACTAATGCATATATATGGAATTTAGAAAGATGGTAATGATAACCCTGTATGTGAGACAGCAAAAGAGACACAGATGTACAGAACAGTCTTTGGAGTCTGTGGGAGAGGGAGAGGGTGGGATGTTTTGGGAGAATGGCATTGAAACATGTATAATATCATATAAGAAATGAATCGCCAGTCCAGGTTTGATGCAGGATGCAAGATGCTTGGGGCTTGTATGGGGTCATACATACAAGGGGCTTGTATGGGGTCCCCCCTCCCTCCCCGTACCATTCCTCTGGGAGATGGCATGGGGAGGGAGGTGGGAGTGGGATTCAGGATGGGGAACACGTGTACAGCCGTGGCAGATTCATGTTGATGTACAGCAAAACCAATACTGTAAAATAAAAAAAAATTTTTTTAATCATTTGCTAAGAGGAACCCTTCATTTAAACATTGACAAGCTCAGGAGTTTCAATTTACCATGTGAGTTCCCCACCTCCAAAAAGAGTTAAGATTGACTAGAACAGTAACACAGGTGACCCAAGAAAGAGTCAGGCAAGCTGTGGTCCCCCTGGAACGCGGAGGTAATGGGATGCCTGTCCTCCCAGGGGGATGGCCATCCTCCTCCTCATACAGCATTCTAACACTGGTGACAGAGACACATCCAGAAAGATGTGGATGGATGGACAGCTGACATGGTGCAGTAGTTTCAGAAAAGCCCACTTGAGTGGTGCTCAGCTTAGTAGGGAGGGGAAAAATAAAAGTCTGAGAACAAGAGCATCCCCGTCACCAGACAATGTTCTCAGTGGGGCAGCAGGTGCACCGGGTGATGTTACCATGGTCTAGGGAAGCGTCCTTCAGGATGCGATCGCCCTGTACCTTCACTCTGCATCCCTAAGCAAATCCTCACTGCTATTCTGGCTTCCTAGACATCTCAGTATCAGGAAAGAGGTTTCCATGGATTACAGACAGGAAGATTCTGGTTACTAGAAAGAGACTGTCATTGTTACAAGTCAACTGGTCCTCTGATAACTACTTGAGATGGCAGTCAATTACCCAACATGAATACTTATTTGATGCTTTTGAACTGTGGTGTTGGAGAAGACTCTTGAGGGTCCCTTGGACTGCAAGGAGATCCAACCTGTCAATCCTAAAGGAAATCAGTCCTGAATATTCATTGGAAGGACTGATGTTGAAGCTGAAATTCCAATACTTTGGCCATCTGATGTGAAGAACCGACTCACTGGAAAAGACCCTGATGCTGGGAAAGATTGAAGGCAGGAGGAAAAGGGGACAAAAGAGGATGAGATTGTTGGATGGCATCACTGACGCAATGGACATGAGTTTGAATTGGCTCTGGGAGTTGGTGATGGGCAGGGAAGCCTGGCGTGCTGCAGTCCATGGGGTCACACAGAGTCAGACACAGTTGAACAATTGAACTGAATACTTATTTATGTAGGGTAACTGACAAAGATCAGTGTCTCATCCTTCTTGGCTGAGAACAGGGCTTGAACCAGAGTCAGATCCAGAGGCCCTGTCCCCCCCAACCTCCATCCTGTTCTCTCACTTGATCCCAATAACTCTCTTTAGCCTCAGTGTTAAACTTTCCTCCTGTTAAAACTTCAAAGACTATGATTAAATCAATCCATCCTTCTAGAAGCTTCATGGTAGCCATGACAAAAAAAGGAGAGAAACTGTGGTAGAGAATTAGTTCTCATTACCTGATGAAAGGATTCTTTGGAAACAATATTAAAATCTGATTTTCATTCACCATGAAGACATTAGAGAAATAAAGACTCATGTATGACAATTTACATGATTTCATTCCAGAAAAGCAAATTTTTCAAGAGTTTTAAAATGTTGAGAGACTATTCTTAGACTTAACCCCAGGGCTATCCCTATTACGGTAAGTAGTTCAGAATTTGCTTAAGCCTTTGACAAATGCTAACACTGTAATCCTAACTAGGAATGCTAACATATAAAAGCTGAAATTCTAAAGTTTATTTCAAGTCAATTGTTTAAAACACGAAATATATCTCCATGGAAATAGCAGCCTTAAAATTATGGGAATTGCTGGGGCAGAAGCCCAGAAAATCCTATTTGACCCCAAATGTAGCTGAAATGGTGCTTATAGATGTCATGAGCAAATACCATGGCTGGATCGCTGGCCCCTGAGCCAGGTTGCCCCAGGCTGCACAGTGGCTCCCCAGCCCTGCTGATTCTCTCCAAAAAGGGTTGTACAGACCATTCCTCTCTGCTCAGAACCAAGTTTCAGGGCGCCCAGACCCTGGCCAGGGCCCTGCCCACCAACGTCCCAGAGACAGCGTGGAGCCCGGACTCAGAGGCCCCCGTTCCACTCGTCCTTTGAGGAAGCTAGCCTCCCTGAGCCTCCGGGTCACATGGAATGTGTTAATGAGCCTTGTGCTTCAGGACGCCCCAGGGTGGAGGACAGGAAGCTTCTCTGTGGATCACCACACAGTCTCAGCTTCTAGGGCATCCTGTACTGAGTTTCAAATAATTGAATTACAAGCAAAAAGTTGAAGTATTATTGTTGGAGTTGCCTTTATTATATTTTTACTGACTTTTTGTGTTCAATTTTCTTCTCTTACAATAAACTGGTTAGTATTAGTAGCTGTTGATTTGGGGTTCGCCTCTGCAATCCACACAGGCAACCTAAGATTTCCTGTCTCCCAAATCTTCCAGTGTATGGTATGGCTTTCGCTATGTTTCTCATTCAGGATTGACAAATCCCTTTTCAGCTTGCTTTGCTCCCTTTTCCAGTGAATATTTCCTCTTCTTCCAGGCTAATTTTTCCTTAGGCTTCCCTGGTGGCTCAGACGATAAAGAATCTGCCTGCAATTCAGGAGACCTGGGTTCAGTCTCTGCGTCGGGAAGAACCCCTGGAAAAGGAAATGGCAACCCACTCACTCCAGTATTCTTGCCTAGAGAATTCCATGGATAGAGGAGCCTGGCAGGCTACAGTCCATGGGGTCACAAAGAGTTGGATTTGACTGAGCGACTAACACTTTCACTGTTTCACACAGGCCTTTGTGGGAGAACTCTCAGCAGCCTGGCCCCCAGAATGTGCTGTGTAAACAGACTGCTTCTGCACTCTTCTCTGAGTAGCCACTCACCACGTGCAGCCACTGAGCACTGCTAATGCGGTGGTATGATTGAGAAACTGAATTTTTAATTCCATTGACCTTTGATGAATTTAAATTACAGTAGCCACAGAGGGCAAGTGGCTACCCAATAATGTAAAGACGCTGTGACTGGTTTCCACACTGGACTTGTATTTGACGTTAGACTTGACTTTGCACGTGTGTGTGTGTGTGTGTGTGTGTGTCTAACTGTCTGCAGCTGGCTGGCACTGCTTTTTCTTCGAGGCATCTTGACTGGTGGGATAAGCAGCTTTTTTCCTATGATTAAGGCTGAAGGGAAACTATAGATCTTGCTCTGGAGACTTCTATAGATCGGAGGCGATCTCCACCCGGCTAGAGGATGACAGAGTTTGCTACGGAGACGGAGAGGTTCAGTCACTCTGCCTGGCCCCATATTAAAATAAATTAAGAGTAAACAAACCCTTCTGACCCCACCTCCCTGACAGCTTATCATCCTACCTCCTTGTTCTATGAACCAAACCCCACGGCAAGAGTGCTCCACGCCTGCTGCCTTCCGTGCCCACCGTTCTGCCTGGGCACCCCCCCAACTCTGTCAGCCCTTGGCCCACCCCATCAGCCCCACGTTCTGCCTGGGCTCCCCCGTCAGCCCCACGTTCTGCCTGGGCCCCCCCGTCAGCCCCACGTTCTGCCTGGGCCCCCCCGTCAGCCCCACGTTCTGCCTGGGCCCCCCCGTCAGCCCCACGTTCTGCCTGGGCCCCCCCGACAGACCCACGTTCTGCCTGGGCCCGCCCCCAACAGCCCCACGTTCTGCCTGGGCCCCCCATCAGCCCTACGTTCTGCCTGGGCCCCCCGACAGACCCACGTTCTGCCTGGGCCCGCCCCAACAGCCCCCGGCCCGGCCCCGCTGGGAACAGCTCTCCCACAGGTCCGCGCGGGGCCCACGCTGCCCAGCCCTGCCCTCCACTCTCCAGGCCCTTTGTCACCTGCTCGCTTTCTCCTGGAAAGGCTCCCCTTTCTCGGCCTCTAGTCCCCCTCGCCTGGCCTCCCGCCCCCGTAGCCCCCGCAGGCGCACCGGGTTCCAGAGGCCGCAGGGCTCACTCCTCAGTGGGACCCGGCACTTCCCTAGGAGACCCCAGCCACGAGCTCGCCCACCACACGGCTTCTCAGCGCCTGTCAGTCCCTGCGGCACCAGCACCCACGCTATCTACTCAGTGAAGAGCATGCCTGACCTAACCTTAAAATCAAAGAGATAAAGAGCAAGCATACTGGTCAAACAGACCTTCAAACACGGGAAAAGGAAGTGAAAGAGCCAAAAGCCACGCAGGTTTTCTAGAAAATTCATGTCAGGCTGCCTGCATTCCTGGGAACCACACTAACATCAACCGTGCCCATCTCTCTTCCAATTGTGCACAGCTTTTTTGGCCACTGTCCACGAAGCCCCCGCTCGGATGAAGAGGGGTTCTCAGAGAAGGGGGAGACAGGCTGAGGGGAGGGGGCGCGTCACAGCAGGCCTTCCTTCGTACCTGAGGCATCGCAGGCGTCCAGGCCGCCTTCCGCTGGCTCATGGCTCATCTGCTCCTGGGGGTCTGTCCTGCTTCTCAGGGTCAGCAAAGCGGGTCCTCTGCTCCCGCTCTTCAGTGTGAAAGGGAGGCAGCTGGCTGGAGAGAACAAGAGGAGACGGTGTTAATGTCGATGAACAGCGAGGCGTGGGACTTCCCAGGTGTGCAGTGGTATACAGTCTGCCTGCCGGTACAGGAGACCCGAGAGAGGTGGGTTCTGTCCCTGGGTGGGGAAGAGCCCCTGGAGGAGGGCGTGGCGACCTGCTCCAGTATTCTTGCCCGGAAAATTTCAAGGACAGAGGGGCCTGTGGCTATGGTCCAGGGGGTCGCAAAGAGTCAACCACAACTGAGAGACTGAGCACACGCACACACACCCTCCCCCCCAGTGAAACATGCCACTACAACCAGGAATGGGCCTCCCTGAAAGTCTCTAACCGCAGGCAGATGACTCTCTGTGTGCCTTTGTGCCCACTCCCTGACAAAGGTCTGTCTCAGCTGCAGGATTTGGCCTGAGAATTACTTCATCTATAAGGTACCTGGGGAGAGGGAGACAGGAAAGGTGCCCTGTACCTTTCACTCCCTGGTGGCTCAGACAGTAAAGAATCTGCCTGCAGTGCAGGAGATGTGGGTTCAGTCCCTAGGTTGGGAAGATCCCCTGGAGAAGGGCATGGCTATCCACTCCAGCATTCTTGCCCAGAGAATTCTATGGACAGAGGAGCCTGGAGGGCTGCAGTCCACGGGGTCACAAAGAGTTGGATGAGGCTGAGAGACTTAACAGTTTCACTTTCCCTTCACCCTTCACCCAGCTTTAACCACTGGGTCCCAATGGCATCCTCTATTAAGAACCTGCTGGCTTTGAAAAATACCAAGTGGCTTGGGGGAGTTTGCAACTTCAGCTCTTCTTCTGTTGAAAGAAACTTGTTACAGTAAATATGATTTTTAGCAATAACAGTTTGGCCTTTTCTTGAAAATCAATTAGAAGAGGCAGGTTCATCTCTCATTTGCAATCGGAATGGCTTTCCAGAGTGGTAGGGATGGGACAGAGGTCCAGTTATCCAGTGGGAGCTGCCCACGGCCCTGGCATTTCCACAGGCCAGAGCTGAGCCAGTGACCGCCGTCGTAGTCAACAAGGCTGGAGAGCACTTTTCTGGAGCCAGACCTCAGGGCCCAGCGCTTCCGTAGGACCACGAAGGAGCGGGGACCACTGAGCAGCACGAGCAGAAGACCTGGGCACTGCGCGCTGGGAAAAGGCAAGGACTGAGGAGAGGAGCAAAGGGGGCCGAAGACGAAGAGACACGGGAGCAAACAAGCCCAGGAGCACGGCAAAGGCGTCCTCTTCAGCCATCAGCCCGGCCCTCTCCGTGCCGTTCGCAGCAGGGAGGGGAGCCAGGGGAGAGCCAGGACTTCAGGCATTAAGACGTGTGTGCGGCGTCCGTGGGTCTCTGGCTTGCTATTCTCACCTTTCACATATAAATAACTAACAGGAAAGCCAAGGTCACAGATGTCTGAAGTGAAAAATCATCAACACTCGACTGTAAGGAATTTTTAAGTCCTACGTACAGATTCTAGAATGTTTTATTGGTGAAAGGAGGACTTCTGATATGTAATAGACATTTATACATGTGAATTATTTTAAGACAGCTTCACGAAGGCATAGCTGACACCTAAACTGCCCATATTTAAACACAGCACTTGAATAAATCGGGATACATGTATGCACCCGTGAAACCACCAGCATAACATTTTGAGTAATTAGAGTAGTGTGGAAACGAAAACACAGAATGGAGCAAATGCTGGAGTCGGACGACTAGCATCCTAGTCTGAGCTTCAGTATCCCCACGCAGCACAGACAGGTAACATCACATGCCTCACACCAGAGTCACGCTACGGGCTCGACGCAGGGTCATGAGCACTGCCTCTTTCATGCGGAGAGCCCACCAGGCGGCAGCGATGTGAACCGGCAGGCAGGGCAGGGCCAGGCGTGGGGCATCCCCAGCTTTGCCTTCCTGACCCCTCCAGTCTCCAGGCTTGCGTGGTGTAATAGATCACGCGTACTTGCGTGTGTGCTAAGTCACGTCAGTCATGTCCGACTCTTTGCAACCCCATGGACTGCAGCCTGCCAGGCTCCTCTGTCCATGAGATCCTCCAAGCAAGAATCCTGGAGTGGGTTGCCGTGCCCTTCTTTGGGGGGATCTTCCTGACCCAGGGATTGAACCCACGTCTCTTATGCCTCCTGCGTTGGTAGGCAGCACCTGGGAAGCCCATAATAGATCACATATGTTCCTTTAAAATTTCAGGATATTCTAATGATATATGTGTCTAAAAGAGCAGAGCCAAAGTTTCTTTCTAAAATAAGAGGAATAGACAGTGGCTAAGACCCAGGACATCACGGGTCAGCAGGAGGTGCCCTTCTCCTGAAAAGCTGAGACAGGGGGGGCAGGCGACACCTCCCTGTCCTGACCAGGACTCTCCCTGCCTGCAGCTAGGACAGTTTCCAGGACTGCGCTATAGGCACAGACAAGCTGGTTGTCAGACTAGGGGAAACAGGAACTGGATCACAGAGGGGGCCTCTGGGGCCCTTGAGAGCAATCCACTGATTGACATGTTCAGGAGTCTGCTGTGACCATCTGGATTCAGTCCAGGGCTGGGGGCTGCAGAGAGTCACTGTTCTGCACACAAGCGATGGGCACATAAGAAGGTGTGTGTGTGAACACAGAGGGTGCTGCGCTGGGCTCCAGTGATGCCAAGCCCAGCAGGTAGGTCAGCAGAGCACCTAGGGGCAACTGCTCTTCCCTGCAAAGCTCGGATGAGCAGAGACTGGGAGCTCTGGGGCCAGACCAGCAGGGTGATCCGCCCTTGGCAGGGGCCCAGGCCCACACATGGGCTGTGGGCACAGGGCGGAGGTGGGGATGGGCTTGAAGCGGCAGAGGCTGGTAGTCCTGAGGACAGGGGGCAGTGGAGAGAGACTGAGAGGGCGTAAAACGGCACCCGAGTGCTCAAACCTGGAGAGGCTGAGGGACGCAGATGACAAACATTTCTGAGATAAGCAGCCCCATTTTTATATGGATGAAAACCAGCGTTTAAAGTTTTTTAATATAAGATGAAAAACATTAGTCCTAAACAACATGCCGCACACAGACTTGACAATCAGCCAGCAGAAGCTGCACATGCATTGATAAAGATCGTCTAAATTTAAGCCAATCTCGAATTTAGGCATTTCCCTCCAAATAAACCATTCAGTGGATTCCAGGAAGGCTGTGTTTTGGAGCCACTGAAAAGACCACGTTTTCCTAAAGGAGAAAAGACATGCAGAGGAGTATCGGATTCCAAGAGGAGAAGGGGGAGACATGACAAGCGAGGACACACACATTCACACATACACACACGTGCACACACATGCACACACACGTAAACACGCCAAGCCTCTTTCAGAGAGTGAGAGCCTGGCCGCATGGAAGGCCAGCCAGATGGATCAGGGCCCAGAAAGAAGACAAGACAAAGCTGCCTAACAGAAAGCAGGGATGATCCAATGGCTCTAGAACAGTGGGGGCTGCTTCTGGGGGCAGCCGCTCTCTGCATTCTGAAATTGTGGGAGTCCAGCCTGATTTCCCAGCACCTGTATCCTTCACTCTGTACTAACTCAGGTTACTCTTACAAATTGCTTTCTACCCAGCCTTATCCTGGAGAAGGAAATGGCAACCCACTCCAGTACTCGTGCCTGGAGAATCCCAGGGACAGAGGAGCCTGGTGGGCTACAGTCCATGGGGTCACAAAGAGTCAGACACGACTGAGTGACTAGCACAAAAGCCTTAGCCTCTTCCACCAGAGCACTCAGGTTTCCCTCCCTTCTCTACACCATTCCTGGGAGTTGAGGAAACGCAGGCTCCTTGACTATGGCAGGCCGTCTGCTTAGGGACGAAGCCACAGAGTAAGTAACTTCACCCGCGGAGGACAAAGCTCGGAAGAGCCGAGTTCTAACAGGAAGACCATGGAGCATGCTCTCATCCAGACTGCAGAAACCAGGTGCCCAGGTGCCAGGCCTGCACTCTGCACCCACCAACAGTCAGGGAGTCTTTCCGACAACAGGGCACCGAGGCCGGGGTGGTAAATTTCCACAACTGTAAAATGCACAATTTATTTACAGTCGATTCAGTTTGTGAAATTCACAGCATGGCTGCTTTACAAAAGCAGCTCCTCCGTTTTCCTTTATTTTCTGAATGAGCTCAGGCACCCAGCAGGGCAAGGCACAAGACGGGGTGTTTCAGGATGGAACACGAGCCGCAGGCACGCTGAGAGGCGAGTCCCGCTGTGCAGGACCCGGTGCCCCGTGAGGACAGTGGAAGCAGCGCTGTCCCTGGCCATCAGCGGCTTTCAGAGGGCCAGGCCTCAGGAAGCAGTTTCAGGAGCGCTCGGGGCAGGGCGTGGAGGTGAGGTGGGAGGCATTCTGAGAAGAGCGGATGCTTGGAGATGCGAAGCAGAGCGGACAGGATGAGGCCTGTGTGGAGAATGTGCTGGAAGAGATCTGCCTTCGGCTGATGGAGCCTGGAGCTCGGCTTTAATAAGGGAAGGAGAAGCTGGTGACGACAGGGATTCACGTTTATGGACGAGCAGTCAGGGTGCAGAGCCTAGCTGCTGTGTGAGCAACTGAATGAGGAGGAAGATGTTATTATGCCTCAGGGAAGGAGGGAAGACAGATCTTTGTGCATTTAGGAAAAAGGAAGCGATGGGTGAAGACAGAAAGAACTCTGTCATGAAGAAAACTAAGAGAGAGGAGGCACTCAAGACGGTTTTGAACATCTGAGCAAGATGAAATACCTGGGAATGCAAATGTTTTCTTTTTAATGGCTATTCCTGACTTGAAATTTTTTTAAATCTCGGTGCATACGCACACAAACTTTTACCATAAAACTTTACCATTTTTACCTTTTAAAAGTGTTTGGTTCACTGTCCAAAGTGTAAAAGTCCCTGTCGTCACCAGCTGCTTCTTCTGTTATTGAAGCCGAGCTCCAGACTCCATGAGCCTAAGGCAGATCTCTTCAAAGTGTTAAGCGCACTCACCTTGCTATACAGACGTGATCACAGGCTGTCTCCAAAAGTCTTTTCATCTTCCCAAACTGAAGCTCTGGGCCCACTGAAAGCTACCCCCCAGGCTTTCCACTTCGAGCCCTGGGAACCACCAATCTGCTTTCCATCTCTGTCAACCTGACTACTCTAGGAACTTTGAGTGGAATCATGCAGTATTTGTCCTTTTGCAACTTAAGTTTATCTCATTTAACATATTGCCCAAGCTTCATCTGTGTTGTTGTATGTGTCAGAATTCCCGGCCTCTTGAAGGTGAAGAATATCCCACTGAGTGGATACAGCCACATTCTTTCATCCATTCATCCCTGATGGACACCTGGGCTGCCTCTACCTTTTGGCCACTGTGAACATAGATAGGCACGTACAACTATCTCTTTGAACTCTGCCTTCATGTCTCTTGGGTGTACTTCCAGAAGTGAAATTGTTGGATCATATATTTTTGAAGAGTCATCACACTATTTTCCACTGCTGCTGGATAATTTTCACATTCCCATCCACATTTCACGAGGGTCCAACATTTCTATATCCTCAGCAGCTCTTGTTCTTTTCTTATTTTCCTTTTTATATATTAAAAAAAAACAACCAATCATTCTGAGGGATGTGAAGTGGTATCTCATTTTGGTCTTGATCTGTATTCCTCTAATGCTTCCTAATGTTAAGCATCTTTTCATGTGCTTACTGAACATTAGTATGCCTTCCTCAGAGAAATGTTTATTCAAGTCTTTTGTCCATTTTTTAATCGGATTGATCTTTGTTGTTGTTGAGTTGCAGGTGTGCTTTATACAGTCTGGATGGCAATCCACCATCAGATACATGATTTGCAAACATTCTGTCCCATTCTGTGGGCTGCCTTTTCACTCTGTCTATTGTGCCCAAAACTAAAATTAAAACTTTCAAATTTTGACGAAGGCCAATTATCCCCTTTTCACTGTCACCTACACTTTTGGAATCAGACCCAGGAAATCATTGTAAATCCAGGGTCATAAAGTTTTCTTTTTATTTTCTCTTAAGAGTTCTATAGTTTTAACCTATATGGTTAGGCCCTTGGTAAATGTTGAGTTAATTTTTTGGAAATGTGAAATATAGTAGAAATTTACTTGTCATCCTTGCACATAAGCCATGCTATTCTTCTCTAGGTTCCAATTTTAGTACACGTCCTGCCAAACCAAGCACTGAAACAAAATCCTTGGAAGAAGTGTATTAACATAAGTATACGAAAATAAGACTGTTTATGATACACTTATAGTAATAAACGCTCTCACTAACTTGAGGATTCAACGTATTTATCCTGGCTCCACCAGATGCTTTAACTGTCACTGTTGAAGCCCAACTTTGCCTCCTCCACTCGCAGTGAAGCGTTTCCTTAAGGTTCTGACCCTGACTCGCACATGTTCTATAATTATTCTCCAGGCTTATGCCAATGTCTTTCCCACTCTCAGTGACAAACCAATAGGAACATAGCAAGATTTTTAGGTCCTCTTATCAATTTTCCATAATTTACAGATGGAAGCCATGATGAAGACATTTCAAAGAAATTAGATATTGATTCATACAAGGGGGTTGGTTTGAAAGCCTTACATCAAGAGTCCAGACCTGCAGACACTTTCCCCCATCCCTAGAAGAAGCAAAGGATTTATTCTTGGGACAAACTAAAGCAGAGAGACTCTGAAATCAGACACACTGGGGAGAGAATGGAGAACACTGCACACAGAGGAGGGCAGAGCTGAGGCTCTAGACCGACAGGAACACAGTTAAGAAGCAGCATTTCTGAATGCAGGGCGCCCCGACACTGCCCCAGCTGCCTCTTCCCACGCAGCTGCTGGAATGTGCGCTTCCAGTGTCTACTCCTGCACCCACTCTGCCCTGACAGGAGACAGGAGGCCTCTTCCCCAGAACAGACCGTGCCAGAAACAAGACCTGCCGGTACTGACACCCGAGATCGCCCCATACAGTCATTCTACAGAGAGCTCACCAGACCACAATCTCTGACATCCCTCTCACTTCACTGGAGCTGCCAATTTGCTTTTCAGGTGTCATTCTTAAGTAGGAAAGGATTATGAAGGATAATGCAATAGTCAAGGAAAGTTTCCAACATGGAAGACTGAGGCTAAAATCACGAGCAGTTAAAAGAACCTTGGAAAGAGACCACAAGGAGGAAAAAAAGCTCTTAACACTATAATATTCTCAGAGAGAGAAGAAAATATATTACATTCATGGTAAAATGAATGCTATAAAATGAACAACTGGAGAACAGTAAAGAATTCTTGGAAAAATAGAACATTAAAAACTGTAAAAATGAGTGGAGAATTTCAGGGAAAAAATTGAAAAACTCTCAAAAGTAGAACAAAAATAACTAAAGAAGAGAAAAGATAAAAAATATAAATATTAATTCAACACAGGAAAAAAAAAAAAACAGAAGAAATAATAAGGAAAATAACCCAGGACTGAAGCATATAAGTCTCTGCTATTGTTGTTCAGTCACAAAGACACCGACTCTGTGCGACCCTGTGGACTGTAGCCCACCAGACTCCTCTGTCCCTGGGATTCTCCTGGCAAGAAGACTGGAGTGGGTTTCCATTTCCTTCTCCAGTAAGTCTCTGAACTGTCTGACATATCACATGCCTGGGACAAGAGAAAGAGTCCAAAAATGCCTCCCCAGAGTTCCAGACACCATCCATGGTCCACAGTGAATTAAAAAGCAACCCTATTGCTTTTACGGATGGAGTCTGGAACCACTTACGATGTCAGTGTGTAAGTGGCGTTACAGTATGGACAGGAAACAAGGGTAACATTTTAAAGTCTATCATCAGCGGAGATCCAGAACAGCGTCCAAGAGCTCCCAGAGAAGAAGAGGCCGCAGACAAAGGGAAGGGAGGAAGAATGGTGTTCTCTTTCTCAAGAACCTCACTGGACACCAGAAGATAGTGAAGCAAAGTGTCCAGAACTCAGACAAAAACAGGTTTTCAACCTCGAATTCTGTTTCCATTGGAAATATAATGGAGGGAGGAAAAAAGAATCTTCACACATACACAGTCTCAAAATGTTTACTCCAGGTACCCTTTGTCAGAAAGGTACTACATAATGGGTTCTGACAAAGTGAGGGCACGGACCAACAAAAAGAGAAACACGAGGTAGAGGGGGTTCCCGGGCGCGTCCCAGGTTGCTGATGAAAGCAGCTCCCAGGGCCACAGTGTGCAACAGGTGTGGCCCTTCCAGTGAGCCAGAGCCGAAGGTGCCGGGAGAGTGCTCCAAGCCAACAGACCACGGGGCTGGTGGAGAGCTCTAAACATGTTTGAAATAAATTTGGAAACTGGCTTGTTAGCTGTGACAAATCTGTTAGAGCATTTGGGGAAAAAAATCAAACTAAGATATAGCTAAAAAATAAAGCACACAAAAAACAAGGTTAATTCTAAGCAAAGGGAAAATAAGTTATACAAGATAAAAAAAAAATGGAATTCAGGTACCCTATTTAGCTCAGCTATGAGGAATATTTACATGGACCAAATAACACAAATGCCATCGCCTTAACTAACAACTGAGATCTCAACACACTGACCTCACGAGAGTGTATGGTGAAAGTGAGTGTCCTCAGGAGAGGCAGTCCTTGGCTCCATCACGGAATTTCAGCAGATGACCTGATGTGACTGGTAAGAGCTAGGGAGTTGTGACACAATTCTAGGATGAATAAAAGCAAGTCCATTCTCAAGAAATGGAAGACCACACCAACCAATCCCCTGCTCTGGCCTGGCCACTTAAGCACTACTGTTCTCAGTCCCAGGGATTAAGGAGGCCACTGGCTGTGTTCATGCAGTCTTGAAATTGGCAAAGAGAAATCACAGGGAGAGCATGTACCGTCTCCTGGAACTACAGATCTTCCTCAACTTACAATGGGGCTTTCCCCATAAACCCATCATCAGTGGACAATACTATTAAGTCTAAAATATATTTAGTACACCTAGCCTACTGAACACCACGGCTTAGCCTAGCTGGCTTTAAACATACTCAGAACACGTGCATTAGCCTACAGTTGGGCACAATCATCTAACACAAAGCCTGTTTTATAATAAGTGTTGAATAGCTCATGAAGTTTATTGAATACAGTATTGAAAGTGAAAAACAGAATAGTTGGAAGTGTATTGGCCTTTCAGCCTCGTGATCTCGTGGCTGACTGGGAGCTGTAGCTCACTGCCCGGCAGCAGGGAAGAGGAGCAAACCACGCGTCCCTTGCCTAGAAAAGATCAAGATTCAAAATTGGGAGTACCGTTTCTACTGGACACACATCACTTCCACACGACTGTAAAGCTGAAAACTGAAAGCCAAACCATGATAAACTGGGGACCATCTGTAGTCGTGGGCTTCCCTGGTGGCTCAGACGATAAAGAATCCACTTGCAATGCGGGAGACCTGGGTCCAATCCCTAGGTTGGGAAGATCCCCTGGAGGGGGCGTGGCAACCCACTCCAGTATTCTTGCCTGGAGAATCTCATGGACAGAGGAGCCTGGCGGGCTACAGTCCATGGTGTCACAAAAGAGTTGGACACGACTGAGCAACTAAGCACAACATCTGTAGTCTTAGAAATTAAGAATGCCATACAAACCAGCAATTAGACATCTTTAAATGTAGAAGATTGAAAGAATTATATGGAGAGAGAGACTGACTCATTATAAAGAACTTTCTATTGAGCTACTCAAAAATAAAATGTGTTGCCTTGCACTGTAGGGACGAGAACTGGGCCCCTGTTGGGCAGGACAGGAGGACAAAGATACAAGGGCTTTCTTGCCCTGGCTGAGACCGACTTCTAGTATGAAGGGTTGATGATTTCATGTGTTCTATCACTTCCTCTGAACCTTGAGCTAGGAAACTAAGCTTCAAAAATATGTAAGTGTTTGGTAAGAAATGATGTCATCCCCAATCCCGATTCGTGACTTCTGAACTTGAAAACACTGTATTGCTTTTTATTTGCTTCAAGGTTACTGATACTTTGGGATGTGAATTAAGACCCAAGAGAATTTTCTAGGAAGGATGTTGAATGTGAACCTCTCAACTCTGGGGAGGCTTTTTTGTCACCCTTATTTCCTGTCCATATTGTAATGCCACTTACATCGTAAGTGGTTCCAGACTTCATCCATGATCTACAGCGAATTAAAAAGCAATAGAATCCAGATGCTTTTTCTGGTAAACAGTTTCTTTGTAGTAAACAGAAGAGGAAGGACATTCACTGCCCTCCCTACCACACTCAGTCACACAGGAGCGGGATCTCTGTACCCAGTAGGCACGCCAGCCCATCTGTAAACTCACTGGCCCATAAATATCACCCACCGTACACATTTCTGCACTTCTTTTAATTCATTGATTGTAATGTTAAATGACATAAAGTGAGTATGGTCTAGACAAAAAGATGCTGATATATAAATTAAGAGAAGCTGAGGCTCTAATGAAACTCTTAAAGCTGTTAAAAATTTCCTCTGAGGACTGTTGATTACAATCTTGTCACATTTAGCAACCAATTTTTGGTGCTGAAATTACAGTTCTCAGGGCATTACACTCTTTTCTAAACCTAAGGATTCCAAGTTGATTTCTTATGTGGGTGTTAGAGAACAAATTTATAAATTTAATCAAATATACTGCCCTCCAATTTTTTGAATGGTAAAGAATTAATTACAGGGTTATGTCAGATAATTGTACCAGATTAACCTCATGTTGAGGTTGGATGAACTTTATGGAAATCTATTTCCAAACATGCCCAATGCTGTGTGATACAAAGCAAATACGATGAATTTCCTACTACCTTTACCATTATCTGTGAAAAACGGAAGGTCGATTCCTTTGACCTAATTCTGCAAAACTGGTTTATAACTATGACACAAGTGTTAAAGTGTTTGTTTTTATTCATATTCATGCCAGAACACCACCAGGTGAGGCAAGACACTTGCGAAGTCAGGTATATAGTTCAGGGCCTTTCCTCTTGCTGAGCACGCTGATAATCAGTTAACATTATGTCACACCTTTGCAGGTAAAACAACAAAGCCCATTGATCTTATGAACCCTTTCATAAAATTTGTTCCAAAATAAATAAATCT